>NC_139020.1:115329751-115473803 GCF_964662115.1 Mustela nivalis
TGGAGAAATGTCTGTTCATGTCTTCTGCCCATTTCTTGATGGGATTATTCATTTTTTGGGTGTTGAGTTTTAAAAGTTCTTTATAGATTTTGGATACTAGACCTTTAACTGATAAGACATTTGCAAATATCTTCTCCCATTCTGTCAGTTGTCTTTTGGTTTTGTCAACTGTTTCCTTTGCTGTGCAAAAGCTTTTGATCTTGGTGAAGTTCCAATAGTTCATTTTGCCTCCCTTACCTTTGGAGACGTGTCTAGCAAGAAATTGCTGTGGCCGAAGTCAGAGATGTTGCTGCCTGGAGTTCTCCTTTTTGATGGATTCATGTTTCACATTTAAGTCTTTCATCCATTTTTAGTCTATTTTTGTGTGTGGTGTAAGGAATCGGTCCAGTTTCATTCTTCTGCATGTGCTGTCCAATTTTCCCAACACCGTTTGTTGAAGAGACTGTCTTTTTTTCATTGGACATTCCTTCCTGCTTCATTGAAGATTAGTTGACCATAGAGTTGAGGGCCCATTTAAGTTCTCTATTCTGTTCCATTGATCTATGGGTCTGTTTTTGTGCCAGGACCACACTGTCTTGATAATTATAACATTTTAATAGAGCTTGAAGTCCGGAATTATGATGTCACCAACTTTGGTTTTCTTTTTTAACATTCCTTTGGCTGTTTGGCGCTTTTCTATTTCCACACAAATTTTAGGATTATTTGTTCTAGCTCTGTGAAAAAAGTTGGTGATTTTTTTAAAAGATTATATTCATTTATTTGAGAGAGAGAACATAAGCAGCGGGAGCTGCAGAGGGAGAGAGAGAAGCAGACTCCCCACTGAGCTGGGAGCCCAATGCAGGCCTCAATCCCAGGACCCTGGGATCACAACCTGAGCTGAAGGCAGACGCTTAACTGACCGAGACACCCAGGTGTTGCAAAAGTTGATGGTATTTTGATAGGGATTGCATTGAATGTATGGATTGCTCCGGGTAGCATGGACATTTTAACAGCATTTGTTTTTTCAATCCATGAGCATGGAACATTTTTCCATTTCTTTGTGTCTTCCTCAATTTCTTTCATAAGCGCTCTATAGTGTTCTGCCTACAAGCCCTTTGCCTGTTTGGTTAGGTTTATTCCTAAGTATCTTATGGTTTTGGGTGCAATTGTAAATGGGACTGACTCCTTAATTTCTCTTTCTTCTATCTCTTCGTTGGTGTATAGAAATGCAATTGATTTTCATGCAGTGATTTTATATCCTGCCACTTTGCTGAATTCCTGTATGAGTTCTAGCAGTTTTGGAGTGGAGTCTTTTGGGTTTTCCACATAGAGTATCATGTCATCTGCAAAGAGTGAGAGTTTGTCTTCTTCTTTACTGATTCGGATGCCTTTAATTTCTTTTTGTTGTCTGATCACCAAGTCTAGGACTTCTAGTACGATGTTGAACAATAGTGGTGTTGGTAGACATCCCTGTTGTGTTCCTGACCTTAGGGGAAAAGCTCTCAGTTTTTCCCCATTGAGAATGGGCTGTGGGCTTTTTGTATATAGTTTCTATGATATTAAGGTGTGTTCCCTCTATCCCTGCACTGTAGAGAGTTTTAATCCAGAAGGATGCTGACTTTGTCAAATACTTTTTCAGCTTCTATTGAGAGTATCATATGGTTCTTGTTCTTTCATTAATGTAGTGCATCACATTGATTGATTTGCGGGTGTTGCAACAACCTTGCAGCCCAGGAATAAATCCCACTCTGTCATGGTGAATAATCCTTTTAATGTACGTTGGATCCTATTGGATAGTATCTTGTGAGAATTTTCGCATCGGTGTTCATCAAGGATACTGGTCTGTAATTCTCCTTTTTGGTGGGGTCTTTGACTGGCTTTGGGGTCAAGATAAAGCTGGCCTCATAGAAGGGTTTGGAAGTCTTCCTTCCATTTCTATTTTTTGAAACAGTTTCAAGAGAGAAGGTATTAATTCTTTTTTAAATGTTTGGTAGAGGGCGCCTGGGTGGCTCAGTGGGTTAAGCCGCTGCCTTCGGCTCAGGTCGTGTTCTCAGGGTCCTAAAATCTAAAAAAAAAAAAAAAGTTTGGTAGAATTCCCCCTGGGAAGCTGTCTGGCCCTGGGCTCTAGTTTGTTGGGAGTTTTGTGGGGTTTTTTAAAGATTTTATTTATTTATTTGACACACAGAGATCACAAGTAGGCAGAGAAGCAGGCAGAGAGAGAGGAGGAAGCAGGCTCCCTGCTGATCAGAGAGCTTGATGCGGGGCTCAATCCCAGGATCCTGAGATCATGACCTGAGCTGAAGGCAGAGACTTTAACCCACTGAGCCACCCAGGAGCCCCTGTTGGGAAGTTTTTGATGACTGCTTCAATTTCTGCTGGTTATAGGTCTGTTCAGGTTTTCTGTCTTCCTATTTCAGTTTTGGTAGCTTTTACATTCCTAGGAATGCAGCCATTTCTTCCAGATTGCCTAATTTGTTGGCATATAGTTGCTCATAATATGTTCTTGTAACTGTATTTTGTTGGTGTTGGTTGTGATCTCTCCTGTATCATTCATGATTTTACTTATTTGGGTCCTTTCTCTTCTCTTTTTGATAAGTCTGGCCAGGGGGTTTTCAATCTTATTAATTGTGCTTCTCTTTTTTGGGGTGAGTTTTTCCATCCTGTCATTCTCCTACCTTGCAGAAAGTGGTCACTTTTCTATTTGTACAAATATAGCATTTTTTTCTTAGAACTCCGGTTGAGTTCACAGGTGTTCAGAATGATTTGATAGCTATCTCTCAACTCCTGGGACAAAAGTAAGGTCTCCTACTCCTCTGACATCTTGGAAATCTTCCTTTCTTAATATCATAAGTGATTTAAGGAGATATAAATGAAAAGATCAAGGTGTCATTTGTCATATATAAAATTTAAGAAATTACTTTATGTTAATATTTAATTATAGTGTTTGTATTATAATATGGTTATGCTCATAACAGCAGTGTAAACATTTTTAAACCTTCTGGAAAGAATCTTGTAAATTATGCAAGTTTTAAGTATTCACATTTATCGACCTGGAATCCACCCATGAGGTGTGTATTCTGAGGAAACCAGGGGAGATGCAGGCATCTGGAGGACACAGAAGCACCACGTGAACAAAGGACTCTTGCGAGCTGAGGAAGCAAACTCAGCGAGTATATTTAGCAGAAAATTCCAGGGAAACAGGAGAGCAAGTGCGACGAGGGACCCAGGACTGGAGTGTGCCAGATGTGTTTGGGGAAGAGCACAGAGGCCAGTGTGCCTGAGCAAGGGACTGAGTGTTAGGAAATGAGATCAGAAAGTTAGAGGAGCTGGGTCAGGGAGGGCCTTGAAGGCCACAGTAAGGACTTTGGACTTTGAGTAAGGAAAGCAGGAGCTGGGCAGTCCTGACCAGAGGCCGTGATGTAGGTTCTAAAAGGATCAGGAGCTACTCTTTGGAACAGAGTCTATGAAAGGTCAAGGACAGAAGAGGCCCGGGTCAGTTAGGATGCTACCGCAATATCCAGCCAAGACAGTGGGGTGGCTTGGACTTGTGAGATTCTCTTTTGATGGCAGAGCTGGTGGATGGGATGTGGGATAAGAGGTAAAGACAGGAGTCAGGAGACTCCATGGGTTTGAGCTGAACAATAGGGTGAATGAAATCCTAATTACTGGATGGAACAGCACTGGGGGAGAAGTCGGTTTTCGGAAGAAGGAATCCAGTGATTGACTCTGACAGAGAGCTGTCCACTCTGGGGGTCGCCTGAGCTTATTGTAAGGCAGTCTGTAGTCATGTGGCTATTCCCCGCAGCCCTTTCTCTCCTCCTCTGACGTTTCTTCCAGAAGACAAGATCTCTGGTCTGCAGCTTCCAGCAGGGACTTCCAGACAAATAGGAAAGGAGCAGAGAAACTGTATGTTGATGACAAGGCACTTTAACTTGTTTACAGCAGCGAACGTTATCAGAATGGAGGAGAGTGGTATCTCTGTTGGGGTGAGGTACATAAGTGATGGGTCCCCATAATTATTCTGTGAAGACTCACTGGTAATTAACCTGAGGCAACAAAAGCAATTAGTGAAAAGTGAAAACACTGACCAATCTGTTACATAAAGTGTGTGCCAAATTAGCTGCCAGTTGACATACGTGTGACAAAGTTGACCGAGGAACAAGGGCACCTGGGTGGCTCGGTCAGTTAAACGTCTGCCTTTAGCTCAGGTCATGGTTCCAGAGTTGGGCCTCCTGTTCCTCCCTCTCCCCGATTTGTGCTCTCTCTCTTTCAAATAAATAAGTAAAATCTTTAAAAAATTAATATAGGGCGCCTGGGTGGCTCAGTGGGTTAAGCCGCTGCCTTTGGCTCAGGTCATGATCTCAGGGTCCTGGGATCGAGTCCCGCATCGGGCTCTCTGCTCAGCAGCGAGCCTGCTTCCCTCTCTCTCTCTCTCCTGCCTCTCCATCTACTTGTGATTTCTCTCTGTCAAATAAATAAATAAAATCTTTAAAAAAAAATTAATTTTAGGGGCGCCTGGGTGGCTCAGTGGGTTAAGCCTCTGCCTTCGGCTCGGGTCGTGGTCTCGGAGTCCTGGGATCGAGCCCCACATCTGGCTCTCTGCTTGGCGGGGAGCCTGCTTCCTCCTCTCTCTCTGTCTGTCTCTCTGCCTACTTGTGATCTCTGTCTGTCAAATAAATAAATAAATCTTTAAAAAAAATTAATTTTAGGGGCATTTGGGAGGCTCAGTGGGTTAAGCCTCTGCCTTCAGCTCAGGTCATCATCTCAGGGTCCTGGGATGGAGTCCCGCATCCGGCTCTCTGCTCAGGAGGGAGCTTTCTTCCCCCTCTCTCTCTGCCTGCTGCTCTGCCTACTTGTGATCTCTCTCTGTCAAATCAATAAATCTTTTTAAAAATTAATTTTATTGGGGCTCTGCCTCTGCTAGTATTCCCTCTCTCTGCTTCTCTGTCTGTCAAATAAATAAATAAAATCTTTAAAGAAAGATCAAAATGGAAAAATTAATTTTATTTTTAATTTTTTAAAAGATTTTATTTTTTTGAGAGAGAGATTACAAGTAGTGGGGAGGGGCAGAGGAAGAGTGAAAAGCAGGCTCTCTACTGAGAAGGAAGCCCAAAGTGGGACTCAGGGGGGTCATGACTTGAGCTAAAGCCAGACGCTTAACCGACTGAGCCACCTAGGCACCTCCCAAAATTAACTAACTTTAATATGTATCAAGATGTAGTAATTTTAAATGTGCATACATATATAGTTATATTAAATTATGACAAATGAAAATTTCTAAAACTTTAAACCCTAATTTTTAAAAAAGATTTTGTCAGAGAGAGGGTGTGTGCACAAGCGGGGGAGCAGCAGGCAGAGGGAGAAGCAGGCTCCCTGCTGAGAAAGAAGCCCGATGTGGGGCTTAATCCCATGGCTTTGGGATCATGACTTAAGCCAAAGGCAGATGCTTAACCGACTGAGCCACCCAGGTGCCCCAAACCTTAATATTTGAAATACAATCAAATATAGTATTTTTTTAAATGTTGTATTTATTTAAATAATCTCTATATCCCAGGTGGGACCCAAATTCATGACCCTGAGATCAAGAGTAGCATGCTCTTTTTTTTTTTTTTTAAGATTTTATTTATTTATTTGACAGACAGAGATCACAAGCAGGCAGAGAGGCGGGGGGGGGGGGGAAGCAGGCTCCCTGCCGAGCAGAGAGCCTGACGTAGGGCTCGATCCCAGGACCCCGAGATCATGACCCGAGCCGAAGGCAGAGGCCCTAACCCACTGAGCCACCCAGGCACCCCACGAGTCGCATGCTCTTTTGACTGAGCCAGCCCAAGTGCCCCTTATAAGATCGTATTCTTACTTAAAACACCAATTATAACACATTAATTTGAATGTCGTGAAGAAAAACTGTATACATAAGAAAATATAAGTAACAATAATTGTGCATTGCTCTGATTTTAACCAAATTAATTTCCTCAAAATGTTCCAGTTCATTTAGTACAATTCAAAGTAGGACTTTTGGAATTACATTTATTTTTAAAAGATTTATTTACTTATTTTAGAGAGAGAGGAGGGAGCATTAAGCAGGAGAGGACTGGAGGAGGGGGAGAGAGAATCGCAAGCCGACTTCATGCTCAGCAGAGCTGGATGGGAACCAAGAGCCAGATGCTGAGCCAACAGTGCCACCCAGGCACCTCCGGAATTACTTTTTTTTTTTAAGACTTTATTTATTTATTTGACAGAGAGACATCACAAGTAGGCAGAGAGGCAGGCAGAGAGAGGGGGGGGTGGGGGGCAAGCTTCCTGCTGAGCAGAGAGCCCGACGTGGGGCTTGATCCCAGGACCCTGAGATCATGACCTGAGCCGAAGGCAGAGGCTTAACCCACTGAGCCACCCAGGCGCCCTGGAATTACTTTTTGAAGAAGAATACAATCACTGTTAGAATTAAAGTGACATTTTAAATGGCCATTCAACACACAAGGAGCTCTGAAAATATGTGCAGAAGACTCCCACTCGATTGGTGGCAGTGCTGAGGCTAATTGGTGGCGCTGGGTCACAGAGCTATGCCCTCGCTGCAGGAGAGGCTTTGAATGTAAGCTTCTGGCAGTTTTAGCTCCAGTTGGGATGGGGAACGGTCTTTGTCCTTCATGAAGAGGTACAGTGCAGGGTGCCCTCTGTGCACAGAGGGGTTCAGATGCTCCACAGCTAAAACAAATGACAAATGTCGGCTGCACGGAACAGAAAACTCAGTTATCTTCTCACATAATAAGCAGATCAGAGGGAGCCTAATTCAGGTCTGGGCAGTGACCCAACAATGTCAACGCCGTTCTGTGTAGCATGTTGCCATGCTGCCCAATGAGTCCACGATGATACCTTCAGCCAGCACATCCAGCCTCAAGATCAGAAGAAAGGGACTGAGCGAAGCTCTTCTAGAAATCCTCAGCAGACATCCACTTAGATCTCTTTGACCAGAATTGTGTCATGAAGCCAACTCTGGAAATGAGGGAAGCTGGGAAATTATTTAGCTGCCCCTCCCCCCAAAAGTGGAATTTTGTAATAACAAAAGGGAAGAAAATGGAGATAGGATGTATGATGGGCACCGTCTGCTCCGATTAGCCTCGAGCCTGAGAGGATGATCAGAATCGCCCACACGTTTCTCTATTCTCATATCATCTCAAAGCCAACCTCACAGGGGCAGGAGCTCTCAGTCCCTGGCACAAGCATGGAGCAGGGGTGGGAGGTGGGTTTGCTGTGGGCGGTGCCCGTCACAGGCCACAGACAGTTCTGCTGGGGCGCTGCTGGCCTCCATCCTTCTCAACCTCTGTGATGTCACACTGGGACTTCTTTCCTTCCACCCTGGGCTGTGGCTTCCGAGGCTGCTGTGGCCATGGGGCTCCTGGAGCCAGCAGGGGCGAGGGAGCCTAGTGGCTCTGATCTCCCCTGCCGGCGCGGGAGGTCCAGCCATGCCGCTCTTGAAGGAGCCCCATCCCCCGCCTCAGGCTCCTCTTCCATGGATCCTCCCCAGCCTGTTTGCCGCCTTCAATGTCGTGCTGCTGGTGGTTTTCAGTGGCCTCTTCTTCGCATTCCCGTGAGTCTCCCTCCCACACAAGCTGCAGGTTTCCTACAGAGACAGAAAGGAACACAGATAATGACAGTGCAGAGGCAGCGGAAGTGCCCAAGAGGGGCAAGAGGAGGCAGGATAGTCCGGGCCCAGGGAACCGAATGTGCAAACACACAGGCAGTACAGCGCTTGGTGTCTCTGGGAGCTGCAGGTCGCTCGCAACACTGAGTGACATTTTGTGGAGTCACTAAGGATCTGTCACGAGCCAGGAGATTTAGAGTGGGGTTCAAGGTATGTGGGTTCTGACCAAGTGGACAGGATCGGTGGGTCTCGGGGGGAGCTTCAGGCCACTGCGATGAGGGCCAAGCCCTGCTCTGGTTTCAGTTGCAGGTGGCTGGCCCAGAACGGGGAGTGGGCCTTTCCCCTCGTCACAGGCCTCCTCTGTGTCCTCACCATCTTCAGTCTGGTTTCACTCAATTTCTCAGACCCCGGCATCTTGCATCAAGGTGAGTGTTGGCCCCTGGGAGAAGGAGGCAGCCCCTCCTGAGGGGCCCCTCCCGTCTCCCCTCTTCAGGCCTCAGGACCTTTTCACCGTACCTCCTCATTTGCCCCTCAAGTGTCTCTGGCACTTCATTGTTCCAGGCACTGAGGCGTGGAAAAACAAATTTCTGGAGGTTTTCCAGCCACCTTGTGTGGGAGGGCCCAGGCAGGCCAGAAAGAGAAGCCAGTTCTTTGAAATGACTCAGTTCTCCCTCCATTAAAGCATCAATCACAGTTTCAAAGGGCTGAGTCCTCACAGAATACTTCTGGCTGGAAACCTGCCTTTGAATGCCCGGCTCTCTGTGCTTGGGCAGCCTGCTCAATGGAGACGAGGGATACCCTCACTCACCTCTTCCCCACACTTCCTGGAGCCCAGTAATGATCTGGGGCTGGCCTCCCTACCCCCCAGAGCAGCAGACTGACAGAAGGGCCTCCTGCTGCTGCCCAATCCTCTTCCCATGCCAGGCTCCAACGAACAGGGTCCCATGATGGTGCAGGTGGTGTGGGTGAACCACAGGGCCTTCCGCCTGCAGTGGTGCCAAAAGTGCTGCTTCCACCGCCCGCCCCGGACCTACCACTGTCCTTGGTGCAACATCTGTGTAGAAGTGAGTGCCTCTCCTGACTCGCCCACCACCCCCCGCCCCGCCCCCTCACACTGGGACCAGTGGAAAGCCTGAAACCACTTCTGGCACTGCTAAAGGCCAAGAGGGGCAGTAACGCCCAACCACTTTGGGTCACTCATGCAGGTCACTCCCTCTGTACATGCACCTGCCCAGGGAGACTGGCCTTTGACTGCGCAGGTGCAGTCACCCGCAGACGCATCCACACCTGTGCTGGACCTGGTCAGGCCTGGGGGGAAAAAGACACTATTGTCTTACCCCAGGCTTGCTGACTCTAGCTGCCCAAGGCCATCAGGCTAGCTGGAGGCCTGGCCGGGAAAGCTTCGCCTGTCCTCTTCTTCTCTGGGTCTCCTGGGCTCTGAGTGCTTGTCTGTGTCACGTGCACAGCTGCCAAGGTTTATAAAGGTGCTGTTTTGTCTGTCCTCACAACCCTGGGAAGCGGGCTGAGCAAGGGTATTATTATCCTCAGTGGATGTAGGAAACAGAAGCCCAGAGATAGTCTATGTCCAGCCCACAGTTACACCAGGACGTGTCCCCAGACCAGGCAGGCCTTGTCTTAAAGGCCTTTTGATGCATGATCTTGTGAGCCACAGAGACCTAACAGCGCTCTGACAAAAATGCTAGCGCTAGGGACTTTGTGGCTGGGGTTATCCCTAGGGATGAGACCCAGTTTGGTATGAGGGGCCACGGGCAGATGGCTTTTGGGAACGGGAGTTGGGGGGGGGGATAAAGCCTCAGATTTGGGGGCGATGGAGACGGGTCCAGAGGTCCGGTCCTCGAGGCCTGCTCCCCTCCCTCTTATCCAGGACTTTGACCACCACTGCAAATGGGTCAATAACTGCATTGGTCACCGCAACTTCCGCTTCTTCATGCTGCTGGTCCTGTCCTTATTTCTCTACTCGGGTGCCATGCTGGTGACCTGCCTGATCTTCCTGGTGCGCACGACCCACCTGCCCTTCACCATGGACAAAGCCATCGCGTATCCTCCCCGGGTACCAGGGGAGGCGCGGGGGGTTGACCAGGGGCGGGGTCACGGGGGTAGAGCTACTGGCGCTGGGAGAATCCACTGGGATAGGCGGGGGTGGGAAGGGCCAGGGAGATGGGCGGGGCTAGGAGGGACTGCGGAGAGTCCAGAATCTACAGCAGGGTCACGGTGAGAAGTGCTAACGGTGTCACCGGGCCTAGACAGCAGAGTGGGTTGAGGTGTACGGCGGCGCCGAGTGTTGGGAGCGGGCGGGGCTGTTTGGGGCGGAGTTGGGGAGGAGTCGGGGCGGGGCGGGGCGGGGGCGGGGCCATGGAGGAGGGTCCGGGGCGCTGCTCCTTAGCGGGTGCGCAGCATCTTGGTGGCTGTACCTGCTGTCGGCTTCCTGGTGCCGCTTTTCCTGCTGCTGCTGATCCAGGCCAAGTCGGTGAGCGCGGCCGAGCGCTCCTACGAGGGCAAGGTACGCGAGGCCGAGCGGGGCGCCGGGATACAGGGTTGTGGATGGTCAACTTGGGCCTCAGGACCTCTGCCCTTAACGCTCCTTGTCCACCGCCCCGTCCCTAACCGGCTGACCTCCCTCGAAGGTGCCTCAGTTGCCCTTCTAGACCTAGATACACCTTCATCCTCCGCTGCTCGGGGGTCACTCTCCCTCCCGGGGGCACTGCATCCGGGACCTACTGTGTGCTAGGCCTCGTGGGCTTCATTTTGAGCGACGGGTGAGGAGGTGAATAAGGCTACATCCTGCGCTTCTGTGGAAAAGGACCCTGAAATCAGAATAACACCCGCCAGACAGCGGTGAACGCCACGAAGAAGGGCCTGCCCTACGTTGAGTAACAGACTCACAGAGGGACTCAAGTTCAGTGAGGACCACCGCGCTGAGTAGGACGCGGCGTGCGGTGGTTTTGGACGTGCAGAAAACCGGGGCCGGGGTGGGGGCGGGGGTGGGGGCGGGTGAGAGCAGTGCAGGTGAGGGGTGCTGCCCGCAGGAAGGCAAGGAAGCCTGCACGCCTGTGGGATGTGGATAGGATCTGGGTAGGATGGTGAGGACCCAGCGCCCCCTGGAGCAGAAGGTGCCGTGGGAAAGAAGCGTACTGCTTGGGATTGGCCAGAATTAAAAGGCCCAGAAAGTCAGGTGGAGAATGGAGTCTTGGTTCAGGGAAAGCCTGGGAGCCAAGGAAGGATTTTTTCCCCCCTTTTCTTAAATGCAGTAAAATTCATCCGTTTCAGTGCATTTCTATGAATTTTGAAAAGCATACAGTCTGGTCCTGTAACACACCATGATAAAGATTTATAATGGCGCCATCACCCCCCAAAAACTCCATCATGGTCTTTTGTAGTCAGGTTCTCTCCCTGCCTGCAGCCCCTGGCAACCACTGATCTTTCTATCCCTGTAGTTTTTCCTTTTCCAGAAACTGGTATACATGGAATCATTGCCGTTTGAGCGGGCTTCTTGCACTCGGCATTAGCGATCCGTCCCTGCTGCTGCCCATACCAGTAGTTTTTTTCTTTTTATTGCTGTGTCCTATTGCGTCCTGTGGATAGACTACCTTTTGTTTATCTGTTCTCCTACTGCAGGATATCCCTTGCTTATCTTTGATTAAATATCTGTTCCCGTCTTTTGCTCATTTAAAAAAAATTGGGTTTTTTGAAATTACTGAATTCTACAAATTCTTGATATACTCGGGATTCAGATAAGTGTTTTGCAAATATTTTCTCCCAGTCTGTGGCTCGTCATCTCAATTTTTAAACAGTGTCTTCCAAAGATCAAAAGTTTTACATTTGGATGAAGTGCACTGTAGGTTGCTTTCTTTTATATACGGTGCTTTTGGTGTTGTAATTAAGAAAGCTTTGACTAGGAGGGCCTGGGTGGCTCAGTTGTTAAGTGTCTGCCTTCCACTCAGGCCATGATCCCAGGATCATGGGCTCCTTGCTTGGCAGGGAAACCCCCACTCCCCCTGCTTGTGTTCCCTCTCCAGTTGTCTCTCTCACTCTGTCAAATAAATATGTCAAATATTTATGTCAAATAAATTTATGCCAAATCTTAAAAAAAAAAAAGAAAGAAAGAAAGAAAGCCTTGCCTAACCCAGTGTCATAAAGGTTTTTCCATACTTTCTTCCAGAAGTTTTATAGTTTTTGAATTTTATATTTAGGCCTATGATTTATTTTGGGTTAAATTTTGTATGTGAGGCAAGTGTTGGGTCAAGATTTATTACTTTTGCATAAGGGTTGTTCCCGCATCATTTGTTGAAAAGAATATTCTTCTTCCATTGAGTTACCTTTGAACATTTGTCAAAAATCAGTTGACTGAATAGTTGTAGGTGTATTTATAGACTCCCTATTCTTTTGTCAATACCACACTGTCTTGATTATTAGGTTTGCATTATGTCTTGAAATCACACAGTGTGTTCTCCAGATTTTTTGTTTTTCAGAGTTCTTTTGGTCATTCTAGTTCCTTTTATTTGCCATATAACTTTTAGAATCAGCTTAATTTCCAAAAAGAAAAAAAAAAAAAGATCGCTGGGATTACATTGAACCTATAAGTCAATTAGGAAAATTGATACCTTAACAATATTGAGTTTTTGAACCCAGGAACCCCTTTCCTTTTATTTACTTCTTTGATTTCTATCATCAGTGTTTAGTAGTTTTCAGTATATAGATCTTGTATACATTGTGTTAGATCTTTTCTAAGTATTCATGTGCTATTATAAATGTGTTCTAAAATTTCATTTCTATTTATTATTTTAAGAAAATACAGTAGATCTTTGTTTATTGGTCTTGAATCTTGGATTTTGCTGGATTCACTTGTCCAAATAGCTTTTTTTGTTGATTCTACATAGAAAATCTTGTCATCTATGAATAAGGACAGTTTTATTTCTTCCTGTCCAACTTGGATGGCTTTCTTTCTTTTTTCTTCTTACTGCACTGTCTTGGATTTCCAGTACAGTGTTGAGTAGGAGTGATAACAGTGAACATACTTGGGGTGCCTGGGTGGCTCAGTGAGTTAAAGCCTCTGCCTCCGGCTCAGGTCATGTTCCCAGGGTCCTGGGATCAAACCCCCAGGCTGCTTCCCCCTCTCTCTGCCTGCCTCTCTGCCTACTTGTGATCTCTGTCTGTCAAATAAATAAATAAAATCTTAAGAATAAAAAGTGAACATCCTTGACGTAGGATGCCTTTAGCGAACAGTGACCTGACTAAATGTTGGAGGGGGTGTTTGTTTTTTTTTTCCTTGAGTAGGCTCCACATGATATGTGGGGTTTGAACTCACGACCCTGAGACTGTGATCAAGAGTCACATGCTCTTCTGACTGAGCCAGCCAGGCACCCTAACTAAAGGTTGTTTTAGGAAGGCTGTAGTTGGCCACATTGATGAGGGAGGGCTGGAAACAGGGAGACAACTGAAAGGACAGAGGAACTCTGCTTGGCCACTACCTCCCATCCCTACAGTCAGCACTCAATCACCCAAGCCTACCCCTGTTTGGCTCCCAGCCCACCTGTGACTCCTCTGCTCTTACCCATTAGCCCTTACTCATTACCTCCTGTGGTCTGCATGCCTTCTCTCCCCAACTTCAGACCATCATTTCAGCCTTTCCAGGGCAACATTCTCCCTTCCCATGTCCCATGGTTCTTCTAGCCCCCAGTCAGCCCATCGGCCCGTCCTTGCACCGCTGCTCAGATTGGGGCTCTCCCAGGCTATGATCTACCTGTAGTCTGTACTCTGTGAGTCACTGCACTCTGCAATGAATGTGACTCATTCATTCAGGGCTCTGTCCCGTTACCTCCAGAACCCACTTCAGGCGTTCATTCCCTTCCTATCTCCATCCCCAAACCACATCTCCCACGGCCACTTGCTTGGGGGTTGATAGCAAGAGCTCTGCAGCCAGAGTACATAAATTCAAACCACAGCTTTCTATCGGCAGGGAGATCTTGGGTCTGTCTCTTGGCCACCTGGTGCTTCAGTTTCCCCATCTGTAAAAGGGAGCAGCACGGGTTGATTTGTGTACAACACATACAACAGTGCCTGGTACAAGCAAATGCCCAGTAGAGCACTGCTGTTGTTACCAATCCTTCCCATCATCATTTACACATGTTTGTGTCTCTCTGATCTAAAAACAAAGCAAACAGTCCTTAACAGCATAGGCCTCCCTTCTGGCTGCTGCGCTCTCCCCTCCAGCAGAGGAGTATTTCTTGAAATACTCCTCTGAGTGGCTCTGCTCACTTTCCCCTTCCAGCCTACTGCAGCCCTGCCTCTGCTCACTGTCACACTAACGTCATGCTCACCAAGTGGGCAGTGGCAGTCCTAAGACTCATCTTGTCCCACACCAGCGTGGTCCCACATGCACGTGCCATGGCCCTTGCCCAGCCTCTCAGGTCCCGGCTCTCTGCCCCCTAGAGTCTTGGCACCGGCTGCCTGCTCTGCTCCCCCATCCCCTCTCTGGGCTGCCCTGACCACTCACCAGCTGCCTGAAAGTTAAGGCTGGCTGTGTTGTTGGTGGTGTGTCCTCAGTGCCCAGTGCAGTGCCTAGGGCATTGCTGAGGCCCCAGAACAGTTATGAGCAAATGAGGGAATCTGTACCCAAAGGAACTGATACTGCTTTGGGAGAGAGGGAGGGAGCGAGCGAGAGAGCGAGGAAAGCCTGATACCCTGATCCCTGGGGAAGAAGGGCAGAGAGCAGAGGCAGCAGGGAGCTGGGCAGGAGACATAGCGAGAAGATGCCCAATTTGGTTACCATCCTGTGGAGTGGGAGAGCATTCGATTTGGATTTGGAGCACGAGAACTGGGTCTGGAGCCAGTGAAAGAGGATAGTCAAGGAACTTCCGAGCTGCTGGATTCCGTTCACATCTGAGAGGCTCTTCTTGGGGAGAGGAAAGGTCTGCGCTTTGTTAGCAAGTTTTGATGAGTTCATTAGGCAATTTTCTATCCCTCCTTCATGCATTGAACAAGTCAACATGTTTGTATGCCTCATACATATCTAATAAATCAAAATTTATTTCTCTAAATTTAAAATTCTAATTGTAAATGTAACCCAACTCTTCTAACCATTTAATTAAAATTGCAGATAGAATACCAGTTTCCCTTACTTGAATGCTTTAAACATATTAAAGTAGGCAAGAACTCAAAGTATCACTCTGGTTAGTGTTGCTTTTTGGCACCAGTGGGTCATTGTGGAGGTGTCTGGACTTTTCCTTCCATAGGTTCACCTGCCCTGCATGGAGTTCTGGCTCCTTTTGGTGGAGAATAGTGTTGAAGGTCAATATCATCGTGACAGAGACATGGGACATAGGGGGGCTGGTGATGGACAGAGGTGGCCCTGGGCCACTTTTGGTCATGACGGACATTTTGTAGTGAAGGCTCTTGAAGTCAGCATGAGAATCAACTTGTGCTGGGGAAGAAGAGGAGGAGGGCAAGGCTGATAGATAGAGGGAGGGAAGGGGAAGAACTTGGTTAAAGAGTGTCCAGGGGAGGACTTGACCTTTGTTGCACAGATGCTCAGGGTCTTTGGCCCAGACTTCCAGGGCCAAATTATTTTGTTAAGGAATCTGGTGGCTCCCCAAGCAACTGCTCTTCTAGATGGTGAAATTCAGCTAACATGTTTGGGGGAAAAAAAAAATGAGAGGTGGGAAAGTAGGGAGGTGGGGGAGGGGCATGGAACTGGCTTTAGAGCAATTTAGCAACAAAAGGATCAGAAAGTATATCTGGAGGGAGGTAGCAGGGGGGTGTGCAGGCGCCAAAAGAAACAGAAAAAGGGAGGATACTGCAAAAGGGGTACGGGTGATTGGGGAGGACCCCTGAGAAGGCAGAAGTGGGCGCAGTGCCGGGGGTTGCCTAGAGAGAGCTACTCAGGGGTGGGTGGGCTGGAGGAGGCCGGGGCTCTCTCTCTCTGCTTCTCTGCCCTTGGAGTCTTGCTGCCACCCTAAGCTGAGCTGACCGTTCAGGAAGGGCTGGGGGGCTTGCCTACCCAGTCCTGCAGGATCTGAGTTCCTCTTCTGGCCCTTGCCTCCCTCCAGTGCCGATACCTGCAGGGATACAACCCCTTTGACCACGGCTGTGCCAGCAACTGGTATTTAACAATCTGTGCACCGCTGGGACCCAAGTGAGTTGGCAGACCAGGGGCCCGAGAGGTGGCTCCTGGGGCTGAGGTCGGGGGGGGGGGGCAGGATAAAGCCCAGTCATCACCCCTGGCCCCTTAGCCCAGCTCCAGGCCCTTATACTCCCTGGTTCTTCTTTCGGGGTTTTTTTCCCAGGGCATGGTCAAAGCCTCTGGAACCCCCGGTTCCTCGCCTTTGTGGGTTCTTCACCCAAGAAATGGGGTGGAGGCACACTATAGCCTGGCTGAGACTGATCCTAGCTCTCTGCAGGGCCAAGCCTTGGGCTGTGTGCTCCCCAGGCTGAGGGGGACCAGGCCAGGAGGGCCATGACCCCTTTTGTCTGGCTTATTGCTCCCCAGGTACATGGCCAAAGCTGTCTGGCTACAGAGAATGGTGGGGTCTGACTGGGCGCCCATGCAGAACCTTCACTTCCCAATGTGCACCTCGGTGCTCAGTCCCCCAGCCAACCCAGGGCCTGTGCCTGGCCCCCAACTCCAACCTCTGAGTCTCTACAAACCAGGGAAGGTTCCCCCAGGGAGTGGTGAGGCTCCATCCCTCCAGGAGGTGAGGAGTGTGCTCGAGTGTGTGCGTGTGTGGATTTTACAGGTGTTGGGGGCAACCCCCTCCATACTGGGCTGGCCCTGAAGCTGGAGCACTCAGAACTTGAGGGAGGGGGATCAGAGAACTGAGCAGGGCTGGAAGTCAAGTCACAGGCCTCCAGAATAGAGCAGGGATCCCTGGAGACAGGAAGGGAAGAGACCACACCCCTCACTTGCTAGTAGGCCTTGGGCCTGTCACTTACCCTTTCTGGGCGTCCATTTCCTCAGCTATTAGTAAGGACTGAGACTAGTCCAGGGGTTCATAAATCTGAGGGGGGATTCCTTTACTTAAAGACAACTTTTACTCCAAAGCCCAACACAGGAAACACATGGAAGCCGACCATTAGGAATGAAGTGGGGGTGGGTAAGCCCAGCTTCCTCCAGGGCTCCTGCAGTGACATTCTGGGGTGCCAGCCCACTCCCCTTGGTCTGTCTAGGGGGAGGGTGGCAGGGACTGTTTCTTTCTCCCCACCTGGTGGGTTGTGAGCTGTGGGGCAGGGCCTGGGGAGAGCCCCCATCCCTCCACTCTGTGTTTAGCTCCATCCAGGCCCAGTGCTGTCCTTGTTGCGGGACTGCCCCAGACGAGGCTCTGTCTGCCGCTCGCCCCCTCATACCCGGCGGTGCCAGGACCCCTGCACCTGAACCTCATCTCTTGAGTCCCGCATGGAGGCCTGTCTATGCTCTGCCCTTGCCCATTCCCCTGGCGGGAGTGTTGTGAGCCCCACCAAAGCCCATTAAATATCCGTTGCCTGCCTCCTACAACGACTCTCCTGCACTGTCTGTCCTGGGGGCCAGGGAACTTGGGGGTGAGGAGGGTTCCAAGGGGCCGAGACAAAGGCCCTGGGAGAGAGGAGCCAGGGTCCCATACTGGCTGGTTCTGCAACCTTGGTTAAGACACTCAACACTTCTCTCATCCTTAAAATGGGGGGACCGTAAGGACCACAGCGGTGTAACAGAAAGCCCAGCAACCCCAGAGGTCCCAGGGATGTCAGCCCCAGCAACGTCCCCGCCTCTGCCCTGCCGCACCCCTGTCTGGCTGCAGGGGGCGCCCGTCGCCTGGGAATTCGCCAAGCTGGCCAGTCCCGTCTGGGAACACTGAAGCCTCCCCCATAGGTTGGGCGGCACTCAGGCTGGGAATCGGCCCCCCACTTGCTGCCTCATCACTGGGGGGTGGAGGGGTAGCGGTGTTCTCCATCACAGTACAATTCTGCAGTCTTTCTTGCCAGCGGGTGTCACCCTGGTCGCTCTCTTCTGTTGGGGAGTCACGTGCTGATTCTGGTCCTGTCCCTGGAGTGGGTCCCAGAGTCTGCAAGCCCCTGGGGGTTGTAAAGGAGTGCAGGGGTGAGTAGGGGGAGAGGAAAGCACCTCAAACTGTGGTTTCTTTCTGGAGGGCAGTGTGTGGCTTTGGGAATAGAAATGATGGCAACTTCCTGGCAGGCTCTCAGAGGATAAAATGAGGGGGCTCAGGCCAAACATCAGGTACACAGTAGGCAATGAATGCAGCCGGTGTGGTTATGGCTGTTTTCTCCACCCAACAGCTAACAGACCACCCAGCATTTCTCCAAGGACCACTTTCTCAGGATTACCTGGGTCCCCAGACCACGGATTCAGAATCTCTGGGAGGGGGGAGGGCAGGCATCTCAGCCTAAATTTTTGTCAAGCGCCCCATGTGATCCTGCCTCCACCCCAGAAGTTTCAGAACTGTTAACCTGAGGAGGCTGAGGAATGGCACCAGCCCCACTGCTTCCCGCCAACCTTGTATCCAGGTGAAATCAGGGTGTGGGGAATGTGAGAGGAAGGGATGTCACCAAAGGATCAGATGAACACCTCAGGGGCCTGTGGAAGGGTGTGCCTGTGTGCATATGGTCATGCCTGGGGGTGGGAGTGGGTAGGAGCCCATCCTTTGGGGGTGTCAGCCCAGCCTGGAGAGGTCATGACTCCAGTTCTCTGTATGTGGAGTCCCTCTCAGTGCTGCCCTTCCTTCTCACTCCCACCCGGAATGTTTTTGCTCTACCTTAGGGGCTCTGGCACTTTCTTGTCCCTTTTGCTCTGGTCTTAGGGTCTCTCCATCCGAAGCCCCATCGGTGTTCAAGTCTTTCTCGGCTCTCATCCCTGCTTAACTCTGGTTCTTGGGCTTTGGGAGGGGTGAAGTGTACTCACTGGCATATGAAAAGGCAGCCTGGCTTTGGCTTTGTCGTAAATGGCTCCTGTGGCCATGTTTAAAACTCCTGTGCAAGTAAAGCTGGCGCAGACTTGTCTGTCTGGGAGGCCTGCAGTTCATGGTTGTTGCATGGTAAGGGGAAGAAGGCATGAGGCCTTGTGAGCCCCCAGCCCCAGGTGTGGATGTGAATCCAAATCTGTGTTTGTCCACTATCTGGGTGGTTCCAGAGGGCACAGCTGAGCCCAGGCTGCCCAGCATCGAGGAGAGGCACAGCCCTGCTCCCAGATGGGAGTTCTCAGGATGGTCTGAGCCTGAGGCAGAGAGGAAGAGAAACCAGGAGCCTGGGCCAAGGCATGGATGGGGAGATATTCAGGGAGCTGGTTGGGCACCTAGTGTGCCTGCCTGGAGCCCCAGGTCCATAGAGGGCTAAGAAGTTTGGACCCCAGGGTCTGGGGAGGCCTGGTTATGCTTCACCCCACTGCCTGTATCTCTGCTGCTCTGCCCAGCTCAGGGCCTGGTGGCTGGTCATAAGAAATGGACCTACTGGGTCCCTGCCTCCAGCTGTATAGGGGACTCACCCACTGTCTGGCAGGGCCTTCCAAGTCTTAAGCCAAGTGTGGGTCATCTCCTGGAAAGCCTGGGCCTCAATTTCCCCACTGGACAAGGACATAACTTTTCTCAGGTTCTCAAAGGTGGCCATAACCCTTCCTACCCTGGGACATAGATTCTGGGTCTCTCTCATCCCTCCTAATCTGAGATATTTAGGATTTCTTCGGGAAGCCTTTTAGATCAGGCTTCTCTGCCCCTCAAGGGGAAGTGGACTTGGTTTCCCTTTCTTCTGACGCTCCCCCTCCCCCGCCTCCACACACACCCTTCCCCTACCTTAGACCTGCCCTCAGAGTCTTTCCTTCAAGGCTGGAGACCTTGGCTGCCCTGCATCCACCTTCCCTCTCTGTCCCCGCCCCATTTTTGCTGAAACTGCCCTTGATTCTCAGACACACCCCTTGGAGCCCTTGGCCCCCCGATAAGAGCAGGGGTATTATCTGGGCCCAATTATGGGGCCAGCTGTCCACACACCCAAGAAGCCCTACCATTCCTCCCTTCCCTGGACAGGAGGCCAAGGAGTGACCTCCCACCCTTTCGGGTGCCAAGTACCCATGTGTCTGGAGCCCCTCTGAGATGTCCCCATTCTACACTTGGAAACTGATGGAGGGGTTCAGACCTGGGATGGGAGTCCAGAAGCAGCCAACCTTTCCTCATCTCCAAACCTTTCCTCCATGGGCCTTCTAGAAGGTCAGGGTGTGTGGGGTGGGAAGAGCCCTGGGCTGGGTGTCCCTCAGCTCTGCTATCAACTAATACCCTATAAGAGCGAGTCTTTTCCCTCTGTCTGGCTTCCTGTGACTGGTCTTTAAACAGGATGATCATCATGGCTACGTCACAGGGTTTGGTCACAAGATCCTTACTCTTTAGAGCTGCAGGGGACTCAGGGGTCACCTTATCCAGCTGCCCCTCCACCCCCAATTTCACAATGGGCACTAGAGAAGGAAGGGATTGCCTAAGATGACATGGCGTCCAAGCCAGGCAGCATTCTGTCTGTCTGTGGGGCTGCCTCTCCCGTTCCTGCTCCCAGAGACTATTCCAAAGGAGCAAGGAGCTGGGCAGCCACCACCGGGCCCCACCTTCCAGCCCCCAAACCCCAGAGCCCAGCAGCACATTTCAGCACAGGGCCTGGGGAGCCGATAAGAAGGCCCTGCTTAACTGGGTGTCCAGTCCTGTGCTAGGAGTGATAATGCCGCCCAGCCCAGCCCTACCCACCCCACCCCACCCAAGAGGGCCCTGCTGGTGGGTAAGGGTGCGGTAGGGGCGGATGGGGCAGAGGAGGTTGCCGCAGTGTAGGATCAGGGCCCAGAATCCTACCATGTCGCAGGGCCCAGACCCCTTGCTAGCTGACCTCCCGGGTACCTAGGTGAAGTGACTAGCACCCAGGGGACACTCCACCTGTGCCCACATCCTGCCCTTCAGTTCCTATGCCTGGAGTGTGCGGGGCTGAAGGTCTGCAGGGTACTGTCGTGGGGGACGAAAGCTTCACCAGCACCACCCACAGCCTGGCCTGTGCGGGGGTTCCCACGTGCTTCTCTGGTCCCCACAACCCTCTGCAGTCGTCACGCTTGTTCTAGAGATGAGGGAACCAGCACCGAGCCAACAGTCCAGCTCCTCGGGGTGACACCTCTTCTAAGTGGCCGAGCCAAACCCCTGTCAGCCTCTCCCATTGCACTGTGCTGCTCTAGGCAGTTCTCTATGATTTCAGCTTGTTCCAGAAGTCCCCCTCATCTGTGGGGATCTGCTCTGAGCCCCCCAGTGGAGGCCTGAGACCACGGTCAGCACTGAGCCCCATGTATACCACAGTGACATTTAATGTATAAATGAGCTACAGCAAGAGATGAACAACTAAAAATAAACTGGAACAATTCTAGCTGCCTCCTGTAATCAAAGGTATGAGTGTGGTCTCCATCCACCTTCCAGTGTGAGATGTAAAAGTCCTGGGTGATGAGGTGAGGTGAGGGGATGACGTCACACCATGACCCATGACGTCGTGGTAGGCTACCATGGGCCTCTTGACATTACCTCAGAAGGAGGCTGCTCTGGTCGTCAAGAGAACAGCAGGCTGACCACCCAAAGGTTTGGCCTTTCCACACAGTGAGGGAGTTTCCTCTTAAGAAAACATAATGTTGGGACACCTGGGTGGCTCAGTTGGTTAAGCATCTGCCTTCGGCTCAGGTCATGACCCCAGCGTCCTGGGATCGAGTCCCCATCGGGCTCCTTGCTCAGCTGGGAACCTGCTTCTTGCTCTTCTGCCCACAGCTCTCTGTGCTCCTACTCTCTCTGCCAAATAAATCAATAAATAAGTCTTTAAAAAAAAAAAAAAAAAAGATTTGGAAAAAAAAGAAAACATAATGTTGCTTCTATTTTGGGACTGGCCAGGGTCCCAGGCTGAAGGTGGTCAAAAGCCATGGTCATCTGAGCCCTGGGTCCAGCCAGTGCCCCGGCTCCTGCCTGCTCTCCCCTCTCCCTGCAGCCTCTCAGTCTCGCCTCAGTCTCTGCTCCCACTTCGCACCTTTCCCACTGCTCTCTCTCTTGTTCCTCCTCTGCCTACTCCTTTCCCCTCTCTCTTCTCCCTCTCCCCTCCTGTCCCGCCACCCCTCTACCCCCCAGTCGTTCCTGGACCACAGCTTCCAGGAACACAAAGTTAACCGTCTGGCAACTTTCAAGTAATACCTTTTAACTGTGATTCTTGGAAACCTCTGGGTCTGGGTGTGGACACCCACAGAGCTCTGGGCCAGGCCAGAGGCCTCGCAGGCACAGGGCAGCTTTGTCCCTCTCCGACCCAGTCTTCCTCCTCCCAGCCAGGCACATGCTCTTGAAGCTTCCTGGTCAGGGTGGTTTTGCTGCTGAAATTGGAGGTTCACAAACTGGAAGAGTCCTTCCTGAAAATCCAGCTTATTTCTCAGAGGAAAACCAAGGCACTGGTTGGTGGTGGGGAGTGAGGTCAGCAAGGCCTCCCCCAGATCACACAGTGAGGTAGAGGCCAGATGAGGCTGGGTGCCTGACCTCCTGCCTCTGAGCAGCAGGAGGTCACCACTCCACCGTAGGTCAGAGGCCTGGACGATAAACAGGGAGGCACTCTTTCTTCTCCTGGAGGCCCAGTAGCTCGGCTCTGGTGGGCAAGATCACAATGACAGCAAGCCTAGCAGTATCCCCTGGAGTGCCCACTGTCGGAAGTGCTTTGCTTGCATGATCTCATTTACTCAGAACAGCTTGGGTGGAAGGTGCTGCTGTTACTTTTGTGGACATGACCCTGGATGGTCCTCGGGCTTCCATCTCCCTGTTTGCCAGGACAGAATTTTCTGGAGGCTCCTTAGGACTAATCTTGCTCTGACATCCTAGAAGTCCGTAACTCTGACCAGGAAGAGGGGTCCCTGGTCTGGGGACAAGCCTAGGACCCCTGGAAGGGCTTACTGAATGACTCCTGGCGGAGTGCATTAGGTCATCAACCAAGGGTACTGAGCCCTGGGCAGGACCCTTGGCCACCTGCTCTGGAAAAGTCCCCTGCCCGGTGTTCACTAGATGGCTGTTCCTCAGCCACTGACAAAAATGGAAAGGCTGTCCTTCCTCCCCTTTTGCTGTCTGGGCAGTAGTACGCTGTGGAGAGAACACAGACTGGGTGTTAGGAGAGCTGGGCTGGTAGGCAGGCCCTGCTGCTTCTGGTCATGTGGCTGTGGGAAGCCTCTGGCCTCTCAGAGCCCGTTCCCACATCGGCCAAAGGGCAATGAAAGCCACCTGACCACACCGTGGACTTGCTCTGTGATGCTTACTGCTTTGCACAGGCCATAACCGAGTGGTTGTGGGGTCACTGGGAACAGAACAGTAGGAGGGCCACACTTGGGCTCCCTTTCCCCTCTTTGGGCCTCCTTTTCTGGTTCTGGATTTGGATCATTTGGAAATGACCAAAGCCAAAAATGGGCCACCTCTTTTTAAATCCCAGACAAAGCCTGGGTCACCTTCCTCAGGTGACTTCCCCACCAAGTGTCTGTCCCTAGGGGGTTGAGCTGGCCCGACATGGGTTTGGGGCAGGGATCGGGCCCTCTCCTCTCTGGTCCTGCTGGTACCATCTGTCAGTCCCTCTGGGCCCCTGGCTTCAGGGTGCCCTGGAGTCGAAGCCTCTGGAAGGTCTCATGGTCTGGTTGGGCCAGGCTCACTCTGACGCCACGGCAGAGACTGGGGCTGCACGCATCTTGGCCAAGAGGTTCTATCTGCCTTGGACACAGTTCAGACCAAAGAGTAAAGGAGGTTTGTTCCTAATGCAGAGACCAGAAGTCGGCACACAGAGGGCTCTTTGCTGTGGAGCTGAAGCTTTTAAAGATTTGTTTTCTTTAAATATCCTGCCGCAGGAAAGAGAAGCCAAATATCAAGCATTACTGAGACATAAATTTCATGTGGCTTTAAAGGAACAATTTGGTTAGTTTCCGTCCCACCCTGTTTCTGCCCAGTAGGGTCCCAGGCACATGTCCCTGGGGTTTGCTGGTGGGCACACAGCCCCCTAGGCTCACCCATCCAGCCTCACCTCGAGGTCTCTGAATACCAGTTCCAGCAAGAGGACCTCCAGCCACAGCCTGGCCCCAAGCTTGTCCCAGGGAGGGTCTGTGTACATCCAGCTCAGGAAGTGGAGGTAACTAACCTCCGTCCTTGGCTGCACTGGCACTGTTGATCATACCCTCTTTCTTGAAAACTCTCTCCTTGACGTCAACTTATCCTTGACGTCAGGGATCAGACACACCTGACTCTCCTCCTGACTCCTGCTCCAGGAC
Organism: Mustela nivalis; assembly: GCF_964662115.1. Taxonomy (NCBI): domain Eukaryota; kingdom Metazoa; phylum Chordata; class Mammalia; order Carnivora; family Mustelidae; genus Mustela; species Mustela nivalis. Next base: position 115,353,640 of record NC_139020.1, read on the forward strand.
TCTTGCTCTCACCTCCTACCAAGAAACTTCCAGTCTCTGTCCTGTGCCCTCCTCTTATAGAACTCATGCCCTTGCCTTCAATAGTCCTGGGTCTTTCCAATGCCCCAGGCTCTGGCCTTGATTTTTTTCTGTTTTCCAGCTTTACTGGGGTAGAGTTGACAGATAAAATGATAAGATGTTTAAAGCATAAAACAATAATTTACTATCTGTATACATTGTAAAAGGATTCTCCCCCAGCCTTAATTTTCTGATTGAATGATTCCCTTGTGGTCCCACCAGAGGCTTAGGGTCTTTGCTTGGCCCAGCAGAGCAGAGAAAGGAGAGAAAGCAAAGACAAAATCAGCCATTGAGTAAGAGGAGTACTTTGTTAGATGAAGAAACAGGTGAGCCGGGTATGAGGGCTTGGATCCTGGGAGAGGGTGTCTGGGTGTCCCAGCCTCTTCCCAAGCCTAATCCAAAAGGTGTCCCTTTTGCGCCAGTCCATACCTGGCCCTGACCAAGAGAAGAGCAGAGTGGGAGGAAACCTCTGAGCAGCCTCACTGGCCCTTTATGCCCCCAGAGTCCCTGCTGTGCTAGGGACCCCATGACAGGCCTGGGTGGAGCGGGGAAAGGAGGGCCCTTGGTGAAGGAGCTTCTAGAGGAGAAACCAATCAAGTGGTTAGTGTTGTCATCTAGAGAAGAGCTAGGATAAAAATTTATCCAGCAAGGGGCACCTGGGTGGCTCAGTGGGTTAAGCCTCTGCCTTTGGCTTGGGTCATGATCTCAGGGTCCTGGGATCGAGCCCCACATCAGGCTCTCTGCTCAGCAGGGAACCTGCTTCTCCACCCCACCCCTGCCTGTCTCTGCCTACTTGTGATCTTTCTCTCTCTGTCAAATAAATAAATAAATAAATATTTTTAAAAAATTATCCAGCAAATACTGAATAACTACAATGTATCCAGGAGGTAATGAAATTGATTTTTAAAAAGAATGTGTTCGAGGCGCCTGGGTGGCTTAGTGGGTTGGGCCTCTGCTCGGGTCGTGATCTCAGGGTCCTGGGATAGAGCCTGGCATCGGGCTCTCTGCTCGGCGGGGAGCCTGCTTCCCCCTCTTTCTGCCTACCTCTCTGCCTACTGCATGTGGGGCTCCTGGGTGGCTCAGTCGGTTAAGTGGCTGCCTTTGGCTCAGGTCATGATTCCAGGGTCCTGGGATCTTGCCCCTGGTTGGGCTCCCTGCTCAGTGGGAAGCCTGCTTCTCCCTCTCCCACTCCCCCTGCTTGTGTTCCCCCTCTCGCTGTGTCTCTCTCTGTCAAATAGATAAATAAAATCTTTTAAAATATGAAAAGTTAACTAAATTTTAAAATATGTTCATGTATGGTATAATTGTTAATTTTCAATTTTACATATATAGGTTATATATATAATTACATATATATATACATATATATAATTTTTATTTATTTAGAAAGAGAGAGAGCAATAGCAGGGGCAGAGGGAGAGGGAGAAGCAGACTCCCCTGCTGAGCAGGGAGCCCAATATGGGGCTCAGTCCCAGTACCCTGGGACCACGACCCGAGCCAAAGGCAGAAACCTGACTGACTGAGGCACACAGGTGCCCCCTCAATTTTATATATGTATTTTTAAGAGACTAGAAGCAAGGTCATCAAATGCTTGTGGTGAATAAGCAAGTATTTCCTCATTGGGGGGTTCTGGCTGCCAGTCTGGGGGTTAGGACCCTGAATACCTCAGGCCAGCTCTTCCTCTGTGGGCTGTGTGACTATAGAAAGTACTGCTCCTCTCTGAGCCTCTTCCCTCATCTGAGAAATGGGGCTGTGGAACCAGAAAGTCCGTGGCTCCTTCCAGCTCTGCTGTTACCTGAGGGACCTGGAGGGTTATGGGTAATTTGGCTGACTTGGCTGGGGTTGCTCTGCTCTGCAGAAGGATCGGCAGCCACCCCCACGCAGGCCCCTCTCCTGGAGGGCTCCACAGATAGGACGCAGTGGCCCTCAGCCTGCTCAGCTGCCAGGCTCTGATCTCATATTCAAGTCACTCCTCTCATCTCTTTAACACCCATTCTGAAGCACAAAGGGCCTCCCAGACCCTCCACCTGTGGCCTCCTGACTTCTACAAAGGGGGTTATAACCGAGCAGCCGCCTTCACAGCCTCAATGGCCCCGAAATCTTGCTCAGGAAGTGAGGGCGCCAGCCAGACCAGGGGAAATGCGTTGTTTGTGTACCCCCGGTGTGCCAGACACTCACTGTCTGAGTCATTCATTCTCCACGGCAGCCCTGGTAGGGAGGCTGGAGTATCACCTTTGTTTTCTGGAGGCGGAGGTGAGGCTCGAGGGGTAGAGCACCAGGTCCAGTCGTGCAGCTGTGAGTGGCTGTCCCTGCATCTGAGTGGGCAGCAGCCAGAGTCCCAGGCTGTCCTTCTGAAGGCAGAGGGGGATCCCCGGCTGCCTGTCAGACCCCACTCCTGACTCCCTGCCAGAATGTTGTGTGTGGTGGCAGGGGGTGAAATCTTTTTCTGATCACACCCATTGGAAACCTGATTGTCTCCCCTAGAAAGTCCCACAGGTAGAACTGCTGTTCCCCCTCTTTGTTCTCAGACCCCTGAGTCCACCAGACTCCCCAAGCAGTCAGCAGGTCCAGCACCTTCTGTCATCTTGCTGTGATGAAAGCAGCCTCCTGAAGGGAGAGAATTTAAGGTCCCCCGCTGTCCTGCCATCCCCCGCATGCTGACCTGGCTTTAGGGACCTGCTTCTTCCTTTCACAACTTCCCTATTTGGTCAAGTGACTATCCTTTCCCCTCAGCCTGCCCCCTTGCCCCCCTCCCTCATACCACCATTCTTTCTTCAAATTATAAAAGAGGAGGGCAGGGGGAAATTATGTCCATTCTCCTCTCTGGCCTCAGATTTTAGGCAGGCATTCAAGATAAATTAAAAGTATTTTCTTATCAAATGCCATCACTTTTTTGTTTTGACTACCAGCATTATAGTAATAGTTTTTGAATGAATATTCATTGCATTTGTTCGGGAATCTGGAGGACTGTGGGTTAATCGGCCCTCCTTGGACTAGCCTGAGTCCTTAAATACCATAAGAATCCTGTTTCAGTGGGAAAGTGCCTTTAGACCACATCTTGGAATATAATCTAGTTGGACATCGGGGGCTGCCTGTAATTCTTAACAAATTCAAATCTGCAACATCTTGGGTGGGATTCCTAACCTTGCTTGACTCATAGTCCATATTTCATAGGACTGTTCTAAGGATTAAATGAGGTAAGGTGTGGAAATGTGCCAGCCCATAATGGGAGCTCTGTAAACCTCCCACACTGTTCACCACTGCATACTGACCTGGGGGCTCAGGTGTTAGCCTCTCTGAACCCCAGAATTTTCATGTTTGAACTGGGGCATCTGTCCTGGAGTTGCTTTGACTACTTCAGAAGGTGGCAGGGAGGTACCAAGCAGAAAGTGTGAAAGTACTTTCTAGGCTAAGGGCACCGAACACAGTTAAGAAATTATTACATGCATGCCCCATTGCACCACTTAATTGACTTGTTTTTAAAGAGATAAAGCTCCAGTCCCCAAACTTTTTTTTTTTAAGATTTTATTTATTTATTTGAAAGAGAGGGAGAGAGCCCAAGCAGGGGGTGGGGGAGGCAGAGGCAGAGGGAGGAGCAGACTCCCTGCTGGGCAGGGAACCCTATGTGGGGCTTGATCTCAAGACCCTGAGTTCATGACCTGAGCTGAAGTCAGATGTTGAACCAACTGAGCCACCCAGGTGGGCCACAGTCCCCAGATGCTTACTTAAGTCCTGGTTAGGACAGGCCACACCGATCTCAGGAATCATAGAGTTGGGCTCTGCCTGGCCACACAGCGCTAGAGACAAGAGCTATAATGAAGGGCAGATCTGCCCTCATTCTCTTGTCTGCTCTCAGCAACCAGCCCTTGTTTCCCAGGCACTGACTGTCAGGAGGCATGTGCTCGGCCCTGACTGCGGGACTGCCAGGATGAGCTGACCTCTCCCTTCACGTGAGGCCCTCGGGCTCCTTGTCTCCTGCATGGTCCCTCTCTCCCAGCAGAGCAGTGGGGGGCCTGGTCCTTGCTCTCCAGGGGGGGCAGTGACTGCTCTAGGCATAGGTCCCCATGCCCACAGCCACTGCACACCTGCCCAGAGTGGGTGTGGTCTTCGGCGGCCGATCTGTTACCTTAAAGTCTCCCAGAGCAAAATCTTAAAAAAAAAAAAAAGGATCATTTAAAAGGAATAAGCAAGGCTACATATATTAACCGATTCCGTGGGCTCCGTGTTCTTTTTTTAAAAATATTTTTAAAATTTAAATTCAATTAATTAACATATAGTGTATTATTAGTTTCAGAGATAGAGGCCCGTGATTCCTCAGTCTTATATAACACCCAGTGCTCATTAAGTCACCCAGCTACCCCATCCCCTCACCCCCCTCCCAGGCTCTGTGTTCTATAGCAGAGTACATCTTTTTACAAAGTGAGGTGATTTAAAGTTGATTTGGTGACAAATACCAAGTAGGAAGTAGAGCAGGAGATGCGCGGTATGGAAACACCTGTGACGGAAAACTGGCTCAAGTCTGGGAAATGCTCTTTTCCCTCTGACGCGTTCTTGACTCCTTTTCCAGAGACAAAAACAGGTGCACAGAGGTGAGGTGAGCTTCAGTGGGGTTGCAGGGCCTGGAGAGAGGGCTCCTCACACTACCATTGAGCCAGGGGCATGACAGTTCAGAGCCTGCCGGCTGCACCGGTGAGCTGTGCCAGGCAGGGGCTCGTCCTCCGACCAGAAACGGTTGCATCAGACTGGCTGACCTCATGCCTGTGGCAAGGCAGATAGAGAGGTTGATTGGGGCTTAGGAAGAGGGGACGATCTGAAGGAGAACCAGGCAGAGACAAAAGGCAGGCAGAGACCTGCCGGGCTGGCCACCACCAGAATTCCGAACCCAGAGTGAGGAGGAGGAACAAAGTAACACAACTCTGAGTTCTTTTAACCACTGGTGTAGCCTCCGATTGGCCTCCAACAGGCTTCTAAAACCAGAAATGGTGGTAGGTGAGAAGAACTTAAGTCAAAGGACAGCTACAAACTGTGCAAATGCATCCCACGCACCCACCCAGCCAGACACACAGACACTGTACTTACACAGCCCCACCCCCCACACACACCTTGAGTAACTCAGGGTCAGGGACCTTCCTGCTTGAAGAACCATAACAGACCTTTTGTCCCAGTGCCTCTTAAAAAACTCCTAGGATGAGAAAACAAAAAACAAAAAAACCTCCTAGGATGTGGGGCACTTGGGTGGCTCAGTCAGTTAAGCGTCTCTGCCTTCAGCTCAGGTCATGATTTCGGGGTCCTGGGATCGAGCCCCGCATTGGGCTCATTGGAAACCTGCTTCTCCCTCTCCCTCTGTGTCTCTCTCTGTCAAATAAATAATAAATAAAATCTTTTTTTAAAAAGGGGGGTTGGGCGCCTGGGTGGTTCAGTGGGTTAAGCCTCTACCTTTGGCTCAGGTCATGATCTCAGGGTCTTGGGATCGAGCCCTGCTAAGCCTTTCTGCTTAGCAGGGAGCCTGCTTCCCCCTCCTCCTCTGCCTGCCTCTGTGCCTGCTTGTGATTTCTGTCTGCCAAGTAAGTAAATAAAATCTTTTTAAAAAGCAGAAACGAAAAACAAACAACAACAAAAAACAAAACTCCTAGGATGTGCTCTCACCTTTGGAATGACATGTAGCTGACCTGTCCACCTTTGTTGTGGTCACTAAAAGCTTAATAGCTGTGTCTGGTGGCCACAGTTTCACGAGACATAAACACAGGTTCAAGTGAAAGGAACAAACAAGTACTGAGCACACTTGACCTAGCGCTATGCAAGGAATGGGATCTTTTGGGCGAAAAGGAATATGGAGGGGACAAAAGATGAATGAGGCAGCCTTGGCCTCAAGGGACCTGCAGCCCCTGAGGGGCTGGAGAGGGAATGCTTGCTTGAGGAACCAAAGTGACCAGTCAGCTGTAAGCCACTTCCAGTAAGATTTAAAGATGATTGGCCATGGAGGAATGGTCACAACCAGTGCATGACTGTTCCCAGGGGCTGGAGCCACCGTCAGGTGGAGGGCAGTGTCAGGGAGGGCTTCCACTTCCCGGGGAGACTGTGGGCACAGCTGGTGCTAGGGGGGTGCTGCAGTGGGCGTCAGTCCCCGTAGACAGACGAGGCACCTGAGGCTCTGGGCGTCCAGTGCACCAGACTATGGCAGTTAAGGATAGCATCTGGACCCCTGAAGAAGAGGCCACGCCAGAGAGTGGCCTGGGCCTGGAGGCTGGGAGGGCACGGGTTACTCCCGGGGTCTGCGGGGAAGGAACAGGTAAGAGAAGGGCAGGGTAAGCAGTCCTGGAAAAGCAGCTCTAGGAGGAGTGACCCGGCTTATTTCATGCGAGGACCAGGGAGGGGACATGTGCAGGTGGACGGGAGGGGCACACTCGTGGGCGGGTGGGAGGAGGGCACAATGGTGGTTACTGTTGGTGCAGAGATAAAGATTTCTGGTACCAGTTAAGAGGAACCTCAAAAAACCTTTAATTCCAGAACGAGCTTTTGGTTTCAGAGATTACTCAACTCTGTTTATTTTTATCTTAAGTAAGAAAGAAAGAAAGCAAGAAAGCTAGCTTTTCTTAAGTCAGTTCTATTCTTTTTAATACCTGCAAGCTGAGATGGGGTTGGGGGAGAAGAGTAGCTGCAGTTCACCCAGTCTTGGCTGGCTGTGCCGTGGGGAGGCTGCCGGGGGCCGCCCAGAGGGGCCACCGAATCCCTCAGCCACTTTCGGACACCTCACAGTCCTCTGGATAACATCACTGGGGAAACTGAGGCACCATTGGTTCAGTAGGTAGCTCTAGGCCACTCAGAGCAGAGCAGTGACCCAGGTGCCCCCTCCCTGCCCAGGGACTGGCTTTTTCAGCCCAATGCTGGATGTTGGTTCCTGACAGGAAGCACTCCCGCCCCCCGCCCACACACCCCCCCCCTCCTTAGGCTTCCCTGCTGCCAGTCTTTTCAAGGTCCCTGCAATTTAGAGATTGCTCTTATTTCGAAGTAAACACATTTTCCTCCTGACTACAAAAGTGAAATGTATCTATTTTGGAAAATTTTGTAAAGTATAGAAAAACACAAAAACAAAAAATGAAAGTCCTCTGTCATCCCACAGTCCAGAACGAACCACTGTTAACCTTCTGGGGAATAGCCTTCCAGTTTTTCTTGTGTCTATCCATATACACGGGTAATAAAAATTACCACCCCACTGTTTTTTGATTTTTAGAAAGAAACCTATTTATTTATTTAGAGAGATCCCACGTGCATAGACCCGAGAGATAGCAGGGGTAGGGGCAGAGGGAGGGGGAGCCTGTCGCTGGGGCTCCATCTCACAACCCTGAGATCATGACCTGAGCCACTCAGGGCATCCCCTCGCTGTGTAATTTTATTTTTAATCTAAGATTTTATTTATTCGACAGAGATCACAAGTAGGCAGAGAGGCATGCAGAGAGAGAGAGAAGCAGGCGCCCTACCAAGCAGAGAGCCAGATGCCAGGCTCAATCCTAGGACTGTGGGATCATGACCCCAGCAGAAGGCAGAGGCTTAACCCACTGAGCCACCCAGGTGCACCATGTAATTTTAAACACTTATTTAGAGATACAACTGACTAAACGGGACATATTTGAAGTGTATACAATCTGATGAGTTTTGCCACACGTGTACATCTAGGAAGCCACCACGCAATCAAGGTTCGGTTCACGGCCCACAAACACTTCCCCGAGACCTGTTCCTGTCCTCCCCTGCCTGCAGTCCTATCCCCAGCGCTGCCTGGAACTGGGGATTTCCGGCGAGTGTCCCGGGCCTGTGCGGGCGGCACCCCGCCTGAGCGCCGCCTATGCTCGGGCTCTGTTGCAGTGCTCTTCAAGGAGCAGGAACACTACCACCTTCTCTAGGCCACAAGCTTCACTTGATCTTGTCAGTTTCCTCCAGCGGCTGGGCTTCGCTCTCAGGCAGGGCCAGCCCCCCAGGGAGCCTGCTCCTTTCTTCCCTCCAGCTCTCAGCCCTCTGCCTCCTCCGCCCTCCCTCATACAAATCTGCCTCCTCCAGAACCTTCCAGCTTTCTGAAGTTGGACTCAGACCTCCTGGGGTTCTGTAGCCTCTTCTGGGAAAGCTGCAGGGGTCCCTGGTGGCAGGTGCCACAGACCTGTCTGGAGCTCTTGTTGCCTCTGCAGGTGGAGCAGGAGCTGGGGTGGGGTGGCCGGATGGTGAGGGAGGTGCAGCAGGCTCCCTGTGGGCACCCACGCTTGCTTCGTGCTCCTTTTGACAGTCGACTTTCTGAATCTCATTACTCCAGCGCTTTGGTGAGCAGGATTTCCTGCGTGTAATTTAATCTTTTCTCTATGACTCAGGCCGTATTTGTAACCTTGTTTGGTAATGGACTGTGGCAGATGCAGTGGCAGTGTGGGTGGAGGGGGAGACCAACGCGGCCATTTTACTGGAATTTGCTTTCTTGCAAAGGCCACACGTGTCCTCCAGCCTCAGAAGGGGGACAGCAGCTGGGTTTCTGCCGGCCTATTGGCAGCAGTCTAATGTGCTCCAATGCATTAGCAAATCGAGGGCAGCAGCCTTCTGTCAATGGCTTACCCCCCCCAACAGATTAGCATGATGATACCCATATGCATACATTATTTCAGGGTCCTCAGAGCCCTCTCACACACTTATCCTCTGACCTTCACAATAACCTTGGGAGAAAAGCAGGGAAGGGGCTCCTGACCATTTCAGACCTCTGCCCCACAGTGGTCTCAAATATCAGTCCCAGCTCCATTACCAACGGGGGCGGCAAGCAAAGATACACCCTCAAACAGGGAGTGTAGGAGAATACATCAGGGACCTTGGGGTGCAAAGAATTTCTTGTAAGCACTGTTAAGAAAAAGATAGGGGGGCACCTGGTGGCTCAGTCGGTTACTCATCTGCCTTCAGCTTGGGTCATGATCCCGGGATCCTGGGATGGAGCCCCACATTGGGCTCCTTGCTCAGTGGAGTGCCTGCTTCTCCCTCTGCCCCTCCCCCGCATCATGCTCCCCTGTGCGTGCTCTCTCTCCCTGTAGCAAAAATTAAAAAAAAAAAAATCTTAAAAAAAAAAAAGATGAATTCATTCTACTCTATTACAACAAAAAGCTGATAATGATGTGTCCATGTAGGTAAAAGGATTGTAACAAATGTACCACTCTGGTGGTGCTGTTGGTAGCGGGGGCGGGGGGGGGGGGCGGGGGGGCTCTCAGTGTGTCAAGTCCTCAGCTGTATAGGAACTGTCTCTGCTTTCTACTCTGTACTTTTGCTGTAAACTTGAAATTGTCCTTAAAAACAGTCTGTTTAGGTGCCCCTTGGTGGCTCAGTCAGTTAAGTATCTGACTCTTGATTTTTGGCTCAGGTCATGATCTCAGGGTCATGAGATCGAGCCCCATATCAGGCTTTGCACTGTGCGTGGAGCCTGCTTATGATTCTCTCTCCCTCTCCCTCTGCCTGCTCCAACCTGAACATACTCTCACTCTCTCAAAATATACATATAATAAAGGTCTGCAGCTTAAAAAAAAAAAGCCTCTTTATTATTATTTTTTTTAAAGATTTTATTTATTTATTTGACAGAGAGAGATCACAAGCAGACAGAGAGGCAGGCAGAGAGAGAGAGAAGGAAGCAGGCTCCCGGCTGAGCAGAGAGCCCGATGTGGGGCTCGATCCCAGGACCCTGGGATCATGACCTGAGCCGAAGGCAGCAGCTTAACCCACTGAGCCACCCAGGCACCCCAAAAAAAGCCTCTTTAAAAGGAAAAATAAAGTGAATATAGCTTCTGTTCCTATACATAAAGCAAAAAGTTGCAAAACAAGAGACTGTATTTGCAACACATAAATCCATGCAGGATCAGAGTCCAGAATACACCAAGCACTGGAAATAAGTAAGAAAAGAAGACAAGGAACACATCCACCACCAGGGGTATGCAAGAGAAAACATGGTCAGTTAACATATAGAGATGCTCAACTTCCTTAGGAATCAGGAAAATGCAAATTGAAGGCACTAGGAAATACCGTTTTACACCCTCTGGATTGACAAAGGATTTTTAATGGTGAGGATAGTCTTGCTGGCATGCTGCTGCTCTGATGGCTGCTGTTGGGTCAAGACCCAAGCGGCACTTCCGGTAGGGCACGCGGTACGGGAGTTTCCAGGCGGCCACCATTTGCCATGTCAGAAAGCCTATAAGCAAGAGCTATAGCTTTTAAAAGTCCATGGATAAAATGCGGTCTGTCGTACAATGGAACGAGAGAGAATGAAGAACACTTACTCTCATTCACTAACAAGTGCACTTCTAGAATATTGCACTGAATGGCGCATTCGTTTCCTGGGGCTGCCGTAACAAAGCACTGCAGACAGGCTGGCTTAAACCCAGAAACATATTCTCTCCCAGTCCTGGAGGCCAGAAGTTCAAGATCAAGGCACTGGTGGGGCCACGCTTGCTCTGAAGACCCCAGGGACTGACGCGTCCCACGGTCCTTTGCTTGTAGCAGCCAGAACTCCAGGCTTCACGGGTCGTTCTTCCCGTATGCATGCCTGGGGGTCCAAATGTCCCCTTTTTATAAGGACACCCATCATCTTGGGAGTAGGGCCGCCCTGACGACTTCCATCAAGGCCATATCTCTTGGAAAAGATCACGTTCTGCAGTATTGGGGATAGGACTCACCATGGTCTTTTGCGGGGGCGCAGGGGGCACAATTCAATCCATGCAAAATAAAAAAGCAGCAGAATACATATAACAAGAGACCATTTATGAAAAGTTGAGGGTTACATAAATACTTAAAAGTTTAATGGAGAGAAGAGAATGACTTCTGCTACATCTGGAGCAGTGGGCATCCTGGGGCGCCTTGGGACCTCAGATACCTTGGGATGCTCCACGTCTTAAGTTGACTGGCAGGTGCATAGGTTTGTTTGAATACTCTTTATAACAGAATATATATGTGGTTTTTATTTGGGAAGTAATTCATAATAAGTGCACAGTTTTAAATAGAATCAGAAAGAAAGGACTTGGAGGACAGTGTCGACTACACTTTGGAGGACTTTCGCTGTAGGGGAATGGGGTGGTGTCTGGGGGACAATGAGGGTGGTTTCCCCAGCTCACCTGGGAAGAGCTGGGTTCAGAGAGGTGAAGTGGTTCAGCCAGGCTGATGCAGCTGGCCGGGCTCAGCTGGCAGTGGCACCAAGGTCCCCGAACGCCAGCACCAGGCTTTGTCCTTCCCCCCTGGTGGCCTGTTTCTTGTGGTTATCCTTGGGAGCCTTGGGTGCTAGAGGCTGGTCCCTCTACTACCAGAATCCTGTGATTCCTGGAGCTTGGAGCTAGAAGAGACCTCACTGCTACCTCTTGATGTACTCAACCATCCTCCCCTCTCACTTGCCCTCTTGCTGCGATATGAAACCAGTTTCCAGACATGTGCGTGGTCACGTGTCTATTATATGCCAAAGTGCATTCAAGGTCCTCACAAGTAATGAGTTGTGTGATCCGAACACTGCAGCTGTTACAGAATGAATGTCTCACAAGGAGGAAAGGTCCAGCATATGGAATATACTCAGGGTTTTGTGACAGCGCCATACGGTGACAGGCGGTGGCTACACTCGTGGTGAATAGAGCATAACGTATGGGGTTGTCAGAGGACTATGCTGTACACCTGAAACAAATGTACTATGGTGTGTCGGCTATATTTCAATTTAAAAAATTATTATAATTTTAAAAACACAAATAAATTTTAAAAAGTAAACAAGACTTTGAAGAAAAAAAAGAACACTGCAGTTGTTGGATGGTCGACTTGGGCTGGACTCCTGACTGCATTTGCTATCAGTTGGACCTTTGGTCAAGTTCTTTACTGTTGCTGAGACTCATCTGCAAAACAGGGCTCATGCCCACTTCCTAGGGTGGTAATGAGGACTGAGGAAATAAGGTGGGTGCCCAGCACAGGGCCCGGCACACACGCAGGTGCTCAACAAAGGTGGCCTCCTGTCCTTCTCCTTCCCCACTCCGTGTCTCACACAGGGGTCCTGTCTGCCTCTCCCTGCCCAAGGGCAGTCCACACACCCACATGCCCGCCCACGAAAGGGCTGCCTTTGTTATAAACCAGGGACCCGGTTTTCTGAGCTGACCATAGAAGGGTCTGAGCCGCTGTCCTGGAGAGAGTTTTACTAGCTCCTCCTGAGTGGTCATGAGGCGGTTGTCACTCAGGCTGTCAAAAGATGGCCCCAGCTGACCCCACAGCTGTTGTGGAACCTGGCACTCAGTGCAGCAAGCTGGAGAATTTACTCTCTGCTGTGACCCGAAACCTCCCCTGGGTGATAGATCAAGTTCAGTTTTAACTCAGTTTGTCCATCAAGCAAAGGGAGTATTATCTTCCTTGTGTGCCTAATTTCCTTGCTCTGTAAAATGACAGGGTTGGATGAGGCCATCTCTAAGTTCCTTCCCACACCGATTCTAGATCTGTTGTCAGATGTCATTTGAACCTACAAAGTTAGCTCATAGAGACACAGAGGTCCTGCTTTTCTTTGCTGAAATCCCAGAGCACCTAGTTCCCCAGCACCTGCAGGAGCCAGATCTAGTAGAAGTGCCAGGAGAGAACTTCTCTGGTCTTAGAAGCCCAGGCAGCATAGGGTGGAGCCCCGGGCCAGCCCTCAGGCTGTGAGCCCACATAGGGCTGTCGGAGGAAGCCTGGGGAGCAGGCACCACCCCCGCTCTCCACACTCCCAGTCTTTAACTCAGTAACTTCACCTCTGTGAAATGATTCTAAGGAAATGACCAGAAATATGGACAACAGTACACGGATAAAGATGTTTATCACAGTATTGCTTAAAACATTGAAGAACTGGGGCGCCTGGGTGGCTCAGAGGGTTAAAGCCTCTGCCTTCGGCTCAGGTCATGATCCCAGGGTCCTGGGATCGAGCCTCGAGTTGGGCTCTCTGCTCTGTAGGGAGCCTGCTTCCTCCTCTCTCTCTGCCTGCCTCTCTGCCTACTTTTGATCTCTGTCAAATAAATAAATAAAATATTAAAATAAAATAAAATATTGAAGAACTACAAACAACCTAAATGTTCAGAAATAGAACATTAGTTGAATAAATTTTGTTTTGTCCATATAATTAAATATCAGGAAGCCATTAAAAGTCATGTTAGGACTGGATGGCTCAGTTGGTTGAGCGACAGCCTTCAGCTCAGGTCATGATCCTGGAGTCTGGGGATCGAGTCCCGTATCGGGCTCCCTGCTCGGGGCAGGAGTGGGGTCTGTTTCTCCCTCTGACCTTCCCCCCTCATGCTCACTCTCTCTCATTCTCTTTCTCTCTCAAATAAATAAAATCATTAAAAAAAAATAAATGAATGTCATGTTATAGAAGATTTTGGAAGTACTTGTAATGCATCAAGTGTAAAGGTAGCATATAGAGTTATACTTGTTGAATGATAATAAGTTGTAGATGGACAAACATGTATACACATGTATATAGTCAACAAACAGAAGGAAGTAGATCATGTTATTAGCAGCAGTTGTCTCTGGGGAGTGGGGCTGTGGTAATTTTCATTTCATTCTGAGTTTTTTCACATAATGTGTGGGATATATCTTTGCCTCTTTAGACCTTTTTTTTTTAAGATTTTATTTATTTATTTGACAAAGAGAGACATAATGAGAGAGGGAACACAAGCAAGGGAAGAGGGAGAGGGAGAAGCAGGCTCCCTGCTAAGTAAGGAACCTGACTCGGGGCTCGATCCCGGGACCGTGGGATCATGACCTGAACCAAAGGCAGAGGCCCAACGACTGAGCCATCCAGGCACTCCCTCTTAAGACTTTCCTGTAAGTTCAAGAATTTTAATAAATATTTCCTTTATATGCAGAAAAACAACAAAATGTTGTTAAGATATTTTCTTTGTAATAAGTGTCAAATACTTTTAAAAGTGATAAAACACTTACAACATAAAATCTATCATCTAAACCACTTCTCGGGGTAGGGTTTAGTAGTGGGTTTTTCTGTTTCTTTGTTTTGCTGCTGTTACGTTTATTATACTTTATTTTTTATCATGATAAGTGCACTCTTTACCCCATCCTTTCTTTCCTCCAAGCCCCATCCGCACTCCACGTTCCCTCTGGTAACCATCAGTTTATTTTCTACAGTTACGAGTTTATTTCTTGGTTTGTCTCTTTTTTCCCTTGGCTCATTTGTTTTGTTTCATAAACTTCACATCGGAGTGAGATCATATGTCATTTGTCTTTCTCTGACTGATTTCTTTCTTTTAGTATTATACTTTCTAGCTCCATCCATGTCGTTGCAAATTGCAAGATTTAGTTCTTTTTTATTGCTGAAAAATATTCCATTGTAGATATGGACCACATCTTCTTTATCCTTGCTTCCATTGTAAATAATGGTGCTTTACACATAGTACATATATCTCTTTGAATTAGTATTTTCCCTTTTGCGGGGTAAATACCCAGCAGTGTTATTTCTGGATCCTAGGGTAGCTCTATTTTTAAATTTTTTTGAGGAATCTTCATACTGTCTTCCACTGTGGGTGCACCAATTTGCATTTTGTCCAGTGGTGCACAGCGTTCCTTCTTCTCCATGTCCTCACCAACACTTGTTGTTCTTGTGTTTTTTATTTTAGCCCGTCTGACAGATGTGAGGTGATATCTCATAGATAATTTTATTAGTATTTCTCTGATGATTAGGGATGATGAGCAACTTTTCATGTGTCTGTTGGCCATCTGTACATCTTTTTTTATGTCTGTTCTTGTCATCTGCCCATTTTTAAATTGGATTATTTGTTTTTGGGGTGGTGAGTTGTAGCAGTTCTTTATATACTTTGGATACTAACCCTTTATCAGAAATGTCATTTGCGGGGCGCCTGGGTGGCTCAGTGGGTTGAGCCTCTGCCTTCTGCTCAGGTCATGATCCCAAAGTCCTGGGATCAAGTCCTGCATCCGGCTCTCTGCTCAGTGGGGAGCCTGCTTCCTCCTCTCTCTCTCTCTCTCTCTCTCTCTCTCTGTCTGTCTACTTGTGATCTCTTTCTGTCAAATAAATAAAATCTTAAAAAAAAAAAAAGAAATGTCATTTGCAAGAGTACCTGGGTATCTGAGTCAGTTAGGCAGCTAACTCGGTTTTGGCCCAGGTCATGATCTTGGGCTCCTCAGATCGAGCCCCGTGTCAAGCTCTGCACTGGTCTCTTCACTCAGCTGGGAGTCTGCTCCAGGAATGGTTAAGACCGCACTCTGCTGGGATGGCCTCTGCCGCGTCTGAAGTCCCCGTGTCCTGAATGATCACGGCACACCTCTCACTATGTCCTGCCTTGGTTTAGAATTATTTGCCTGCACATGCCAGCCTGCAGCTGGACCAGAAACTCCCCATGGGTCAGGACCAGGCCTCCCACCCGCCAGAGTGCCCGGCGTGTGGTAGGTGCTCCGTGAGTGTCAGCTGAAGGAGCTGCGGGGGACTTCGAGCCAAGTCCGTGTTTAGTGGCAAAGGAAACCCAAACAGAAGATTCCGATGACAGAGTTTGATTTTGTCAGGGAAGAGTGGGGGAAATAGGAGAAACCAGAGAAACCATGGCTGAATTTCCACATGGCTGTGTCTATCTAGCAAGGCGTGGATATTATTAAAACCGGGCACTGCGCCGGATGCCCTAATCTACCATCTGTTTAATCCTGTGGCCTCTCAAGGTTTGGGAGGCCTGGAGAGCCCAGTAGCTTGCCCAGAGCCCCATGACAACAAATAGAGGAGGGGAGATTTGCATACGGGTCTCTTTGACTTCAAAGACCTCGTTCCTAGTGTTTTGATCCTGGGGAAGGGTTGGAGGTCAGTAACTTAGTGAAGGAGTACAGCTTCTTATATGGAGCAAACCGTTTAGGACCCAAAGGCTGAGGAGTAGTTGCGTTAGAGCCTGTGAGAGCTTGGCTCAGATGTATCCTGCAAAGCGATGATGTGCAAAGCCGGAAACTCTCCCTCCTGGTCTGCCGTGTGGGAGCAGTAAGAGCAGTTACCTCAGGTGGTCGCTGTGTAGATTAAAGGAGACAGTGACGACTGAAGTGATGGCCTCCAGGGTCTTGCACTGCCATTCTCGAAGAGGGGTCTCACTGTTTTCTGGAGACTCTTTCAGCTCTGCTTGGGAATATTAATTTAGTCTTTTCTGAAAATGTTTGCCATTCAGGGTCTCAGGTCTGGGCGTGCCTACCTGCCCAAAATCCATTTCCTCTTCTTCCCTAGGAGCAGCTTCCTGCCTTGGCTCACCCTTGACAAGCCTGCGTTCTGTGTTCCCAGGGTGCCTGTGACTGGGGTGACCATGTGACCAGTTCTGGCCAATGGGACACAAATGGAAAGAGCCTCCTAGGACAGGCTGCCTGGCTCCATTCCCTTCTCTTTCTTCCTACTTCGAAAAGGTTCCTGTTATTTGAAACCGGAGTAACTATTTCCACAGGAAAAGCCAAGAGAACCATAGAGACGCCAGCCCCAACGCTACTGAGCACCAGACCCAGCCGCTTTCACATATTTCCCTCTGTGAAACAAAGAAACCCCTATTTGTTAAAGTACCTGCAAGTCAGGTTTTGTGTTGCTCGAAGCCCTGTTCTCAACGGGCTGACTGAGTGACTGACTGACTGAGGGCAATTCCAGCTGCTCTCGCTCTTGGTCAGGGAGGGAGGGATGCCCTTAGGCCCTCAAGGAACTCTGTGTCAGCAGGATCTCTTCGCTCCTTATGTAGACTTTTGTCAGACTGGGTTGTGCTCTGGGAGCCTGGAGGGCATTGCTGTCTTTCTCTGCTCCTCTTTTACGCCACTGTTAGGTTCCCTCATCTCCTCTGACTTCAATTTCCCATTTCCCTTGATGAATCCACTCCTTGCAAAATCACCTTCCTATCACACGCACTGAGTCAGCATCCCCTCCCCACATCATGTGGCACATAAACACCACACACACACACACACACACACACACACACACACTCATCATACACCTCTCTCCTGGCCTTTTTGTCTTTTATATTTTTCTTCTTGATATAGGGAGAGCCCCAGATCTGAAATCCAGTGTCCTGATTATGCTCCGGCCCGATTCCATCTGCTCCTGCCAGATGGAATGTTCTTAATCCACATAGAATTTTAGAGTCAGGAGAGGCTGCCTCGGGGAGCAGACACCCTCACCAGAGCCCTGGGAGCCTGCCCTTTCTTCCTCCTCACTAAGCCCAGCTGGCCTTCCCCGGGGACACATGCCAAAGAGGGTATAGAGCAGAGCCTCTCCAGGATTCTCAGCTGCAATGCTGACCTTGGAAGCCAGAACTCCCAGGCCACCCTGAGGGCTATTTGGGGCTACCTCTCCACCCTGTCTTGAGCAAGTGCAGAGCTGGCCAGAGTAGATGATACCCGAGGGAATCAACTGTTTTCTCTGCTCGGCTCACTCCTACTGAGACAATGCTGCACTTTGTCTGAGGAGACCTGCACCATGCAGGGAGTCCCCAACCTTCCCCCGTGCAGGAAAAGGGCCCTGGAAGGTAGTTTTGATGAGGGAGCAGGAGGCTGGCTGAGGACAAAGCAAGAGATGGCCCTGTCCCCGTGCTTTAATAAACCATCATTTTGCACCAAAGATGTCTTAAGAATTCTTTCTTTAGTCATCAGCTCCGAACCTCACCCCACCGAACCTGACTTAGGTTCTGGGACTTCATCAGTTTCGCCACTGAAGCGGTGGGGACGGGGGGGTCTGTAAGGAGCTCCTGGGGGGCGTAGCTCATCGCAAGGTGTGGGGGCATCACCCCATCTTTGTAGGAACAGCTACCTGCCTGGCCGACCAACTGGGTTATATGACCTGGGAGCCCTGGAGATCAGCAGCTCAGGCTCCCAACCACACAGGCTTATCTCCTTACCCTTGTAGATGATCTGAAAGCTTTCCCGGCTTCCCTGCCCCCTGCCCCACAGGTACCTCTCCTGCTCTGGGAAGCCTTGCAGGGATGTGCCTGGGAGATGGGTAATTAAGATTTTCTTCTGGGTGGCAGGAGCCTGTGGGCTCACAGTCCCCACCTTGTGCACTCATGGCTCAGGTGGGATGAACTTGCAGTCTGCCAGGTCAACCCCTGCAGGGAAGGGCTGAAGGTCAAGAAAGGAGCAAAGGGAGCGAGTACCCCAACTTTAAAGTTTCCAGACCTGAGTTGAGGTCTCAGACTCCATGAGGAAGGCCCCAGTATGTTTTGGAAAGAGGCCTCCTGGGCTCAGGAGTCCTGAGTTGAGTAAGACCTGTCCATTTGACCTTGAGCAAGTTACTTTAGAATCTCAGAAGCTTGGGATCTTCCTTCAGTGTGAAAGGGTCTTGTGAGGATTTCTGTAGCCAGAGAGCTGCTTCTCTAGTCCACCTCCCTGCAGTGGGGACTCCACTTCAATGGAAGTGGGGACTTCCATACTTTCTTGTGGAAGCCCCCACATATCATATCAAACACAGTAAGACATGCCTACAGCCCACGTTGAATATTTTCTGATGTAAACTTTCTGCAAGGGGTTTAAGAAAATTGCTTTACAAATTATTTGACTAGAAATAACATTAAAATTTGATTGGTTGATTTTTCAGTGATCATAATGTATATTGGAAATTCTTGGAAAGCAAGAAAAGCGGCAAAGAGTTCTCAGTTGATGCCACTAAACTGAATGAATGAATTTCCAAGCCTGTTGGTCAACCAGCTTGGCCACTTAAATGGGCTATGGGAGGTGTATTTACACCATGGAAATCTGCAAGAACTCTCAGTTAATGTGGTGTGAATTCACAGTCCTCGTCCCCCCAAGCCATTTGCCCCCAACCACTGGGAAATTGTTTGTTTCTTTGTTTTTTAAATCTCTCTGTGTGATTCAAATGTGCAGCCACTGATCTGGAAGAAGTTTGGGCTGGGGGTTCACCGCCCTAACGGGGACTGGGACGATGGATGGCTCCGTAGGACTCCAGCCTTGATTCCAGGAGGAAGGATGAATTCTTGCAGGATAAAGGTAGTACTCCCATGGGGAGGTGCTCCCTGCCACCCACCTCAGGCCTTGCTCTTGGTGAGTCCTAATTTAGATCAAGGCCTCATCAAAAAAAAGCCTCTCTAATCTCTCTTTGTTTTTGTGTTTGCACTGTAATCAGTTGGTTTGTTTTTATTATTTTACTGCTGGGTTTCACTCAATAACAGCCTAGTTATCGTGTTTATTGTACTTCTCTTTTTATCTCCCACTCTTAGCAGGTCCTGTTGGCAAGCTGAGCTGTGGGGGCCTGGCCCGAAGTTTGCAGCAAGTTCCTGGGGCTCTGCCTGGGCCTTCCTACTTCTGCAGCCGGTGGCCTGTGGGGGAAGTCCTTGATCTTGAACCCAGACAGTTGCGGCCTGCAGGTGGTCCTGCTTTCAAAGTGAATGCCCCAGGATTCTGACCTTTCCAGTGTGAGCCCAAGAGGCTTCCTGAAAAGTGCCTCAGGACTTATCCACAAAGCTTCCAGGCCTCAGAGGCAGTGGGAAATGGGGTGGGGCAGAGGGCTACCACCTGGGGAAGAAGGGTCGGTCCATTAAGCGTAGCTCCTTTGAGTGGAATACCACAGGCCAAAGGAACAAACCAGATGTAGGTGTTTCAACTGGAGAACTCTCAAAATGTGCTGTGGGGCAAAAAAATCCAAGTTGCCAAACCATGTGTAATACACGCTACCATCTCCCTGAAAACAACCCCCCCCAACACAATACAATCTATTTTTTATAGGTGTGTATAGAAATAAAGGAATGGAAATGTCTCTGTTTTCTGAAGTTCTGGGGCATACACATCAAACCCATAAATAATAGTTACCCCTGGGGATGTGGAGACAAGGACAAGTTCTGATGGAAAGTGACAGGAAAAGAAACTTTAGTTTTACCAGTAATGTTCAGATTTTTTTTTTTTTTAAAGAAAATTAGTTTACATATTTAATTCAGCTTATTTAATTACATATGTAATTCTTTTTTAGAAATCTAATCTTTTGGGGCGCCTGGGTGGCTCAGTGTGTTAAAGTCTCTGCCTTCGGCTCAGGTTATGATCTTGGGGTCCTGGGATCGAGCCCCGCATCGGGCTCTCTGCTCAGCAGGGAGCCTGCTTCCCTCTCTCTGCCTGCCTCTCTGACTACTTGTGATCTCGGTCTGTCAAATAAATAAATAAAATCTTTTTAAAAAAGGAAAGGAAAGAAAAAAGAAATCTAATCTTTTGTGTGTAAAGGCAAAGCATAGGACTTGGAATCTGAGGGTGCGGGTTGAAGCCCTGTTCAACCCCTATCATTTCTAGAAAGGATCTGGCCACCAGAGCCATTTTGAACCCTCTGCCTTCACTTGTTGCCTGGGGAAAATGGGCATGAATATAAAAATAGTAACTCAAGACTGCTTCCTAAAGAACCAAGTGGCCTGGTGGAGAAATATAGATATATGTGTATCTATCTGTCTGTCTATCTATCTATATCATATTATCATTTTGTTTCTAAAAACTTTTTTTTTTAAGATTTTATTTATTTATATGACAGAGATCAGAAGTAGTCAGAGGCAGACAGAGAGAGAAGGGAAAGCAGGCTCCCTGCTGAGCAAAGAGTGTAATGCGGGGCTCAATTCAAGGACCCTGAGATCATGACCTGAGCCAAAGGCAGAGGCTTAGCCCACTAAGCCACCCAGGTGCCCCTCTAAAAACAATTTAGAGCCTTTACAAAGATAGGCTTAAAATAAAATCCAAGGTCTCTCTCCCCAAGGGCAGAGAAAACAGAGTGATTGTAAGGGAGCCACCTGAGTTTCCTGAGAATAGGTCATGTCAGACAAACATTACTTCCTTTGTTCACAGGAGAAGAGGGGAAAGGAAAGCAGCAAAGATCTGTACGCTTTGACTGTGCCCCAGGCTCTGCCCTGGGTCTACTCAGAGCTCACAACACCCTGAGAGTCAGGTTTCTCATTTTTTCAGGTGCGGAAGTCTGAAAAGGGTTTAGCCTGTCAAAGAACATGCCTCAGGGGAAACTGAAGATCTGGATCTAGATCAGCCCAGATCCCCAGCAGCTAACAGGAGCCACAGCAGTGGCAGGAACTTCTATCCTGGGCCATCACTTCATCCTCCTAAGGATGGTAAATTTTATCACTCACATGTTACAGGTGAAGCAAATGGATTGCAGGGGAATGAATAAGCTGGCCCAAAGTCGCAGGTCTGTCTCTTTCTAAAATCCAAGCTCCTCATCCTGCTACACTATGGCCTCCTTCCTCCAACTACCTCTCTCTACTGTGCCCGCCCCCCCAGGAAATCTTGGCCTTCTCCAGGTGGAGAGTCGATCAGAATCTCTGAAAAGTGGAAAGGGACTGGATAGCCCATACACAGCTCCAGGCGACAACCACCACCCCAGACCGTGTGAGTAGATCAGGTTGACTGCTTATGGGGGTTGGGCGCATGGCCTCCCGTGGCCATCTGGATTGTGGCAAAGCTTCTGATAGAGATGCTCTATAGAGCTTGGAGGTCAAGACGGAGATGTGGGAGGTGAAGCCTGATACTGCTTGTGTCATAGATTGAACTGGGTCCCCCAGAAAGGTATGCTGGAAGTCCTCACCCTGGTACCTGTGAGTGTGACATCATTTGGAAATAGGGTCTTTGTGGATGTAATCTAGTCAGGATAAACTCATACTGGAACAGAGTGAGCATTAAATCCACTTACTCGTATCATACAAGAAGAGGCAAATTTGGACACAGAAACACATAGAAGACACACACGAAGAGAAGAATGGCACGTAAAGATGGAGGCAGAGATGGCGGGATGCAGCGAAAGCCAAGGCATGTGAAGGACTGCCGACAACCAAGGAAGGCTAGCAAGAGGCAAGGAAGGGTTCTTCTCTAGAGTCTTCGGAAGGAGCGTGGCCCTACTGACACCTCAACTTAGGACCTCTGGCCTCCAGAACTGTGCATGAATGAATTTCTCTTGTTTGAAGCTACCCAGTTTGTGGTAATGTGTTTTGGTAGCCCTAGGAAACTAAAACAACCGAAACAACTTGGTTGCTCCATAGCTGATTGCAAAACCACAAGATATCATGTGGACTTGGGTAGTAGGCCAGAGGGCTTTATCCCTGACCCTGATTTATCCTATTATCCTCTGGGATGAAAATCAAGAGTAGGTCTGCCAGTCGAATAGGTGGATTATGCAAAACCTGGAGAGATGCTCAGTGCTGAAGATAGGATCTGTATTCAAAAACATGTCAACTGGGCGCCTGGGTGGCTCAGTGGGTTAAGCTGCTGCCTTTGGCTCAGGTCATGATCTCAGGGTCCTGGGATCGGGTCCCGCATCGGGCTCTCTGCTCAGCGGGGAGCCTGCTTCCTCCTCTCTCTCTGCCTACTCGTGATCTCTCTCTGTCAAATAAATAAATAAAATCTTTAAAAACAAAAAACAAAAAAAACCCAAAAACATGTCAACTAACTGCAATAATGGGCCAAACTCTACAAGCTGGGATTTAGCAAAGAAAAATTCTTTTCATTAGGTTCAAAGAACCAGCTGCACGAATGCAGAATGAAGAACCCCTGGCTTAACGACAGCTCATGTACTGAACGGCATTGGCCAAAGCTGACTGTGAGCCAAAAATGCATTGCAGTCAAGGCAATAGCTAATGCATGGGTCACCCATGGGCATTTGGGCTGGTCAGGAGCTTCATTCAAGTCTGGATATCATGTTTTAGTATTTGACACTACTCAGCATCCAGGGAAAGAGAACCAGGAAGGTGAGGCGTCTAGAAACAGTCATGCAAGGAAAACTGGGGAATCTTGGCTTGTTTCCCTGGAGACAGGAAGATGTGGGAACATAGGACATGTCTTTAAATACCAAATGGCTCTTGTAAAGCAGAGGGACCCAGGCCAGTTAGTTATATAGTATTCTAAGAGAAGGTTCCTAACTCACGGCTCCTCACTGATGATGGCAAGAAGGGGTCCCCAGGCTTTAGGTGAGGGCACAACTGTTTGTTTTACAGCATTCATCCTTTTTCTAGTAGCAACACCCAGATTTCCTTTTTGAGACCATTTCAACCTCGCTTTGTCCATGGTTCAAGGGGTGGGCATATGACTCAGGCTTGGCCATAGTGTGCTATCCCTTCGGCCATAGTAATCTGTTTAGGGATGGGCACGTGACCCAAGCCAGATAAGTGAGTGTCCATCCTAGGCATTTTGTTGCAACTACCAGGAAGAGACCCTCTCTTTCTGCTAGCCTCACGAAGCTGGCAGGATCGAAACCTGGAGAGCTGGTGCTGGAGACCAGCTTAACAAAGTGTGAGAGGAGCCAGCTTGAGAATGAGGTCAACATGGACAGAGAGCCAAGAAATGGAGACAGAAAGGTATCTGCTGGCGCCATGTAAACACCTGGGTCCAGCCATGACTGAAGCTTATTTGTGACATGACACAATACAATCCCCTTTTATGAGTTCACCAGTTTGAGATTAGGCTTCTTCATCTGCAGTCAAGTGTCCTAACACATCACAACCACCTGTGAGTAAGGCAAGCTGTCTGATGAAGCCATCATATGGAGGAGATAGTAGTGGTTGATGCTTACAGAGCATCTTCTATATGTAGAAATTGTGGTAGACTTTTTTTTTTTTTTTAATTTTTAAAGATTTTATTTTTTCACCAGAGAGAGAATGTGCAAGCATGAGTGGGCAGAGGGGCAAAAGGAGAGGGAGAAACCAACTCCCTGCCAAGCAGTGACCAGAGCTCCAACCCAGTATCTGGAGATCTTGACCTGAGTTGAAGGCAGATGCCTAACCATCTGAGCCACCCAGGCACCCCAGCAGACTTTAAGCTTAATTTTTAAAAGCATTATACTTACACATAGTTTGATGAGTTGAGTAGTTCTGTAAGACTTGTTAAGCAAAAGTTATCTCTTGCAACTCAGACCCCATTTCCAACTCCTCAGAGGCAATCGTTTTCCATTTCTCCAGCTAATTCCAGCTAATTGACTTCCCATTATGGAAGAATAGGATTTAGCTTATTTGGCTTTCCCTATCCCCAACCACACAATACACTTCCCAGCCCCCCTTCCTCCCAATTTAGTTACGTTGCAATTTTCTTTAGATCAACTTTCACTGTTTATGTTTTGGCTTTGTAAACTCTATTCATGGCTTACCTAGTATACTATGATTACTTTTTCCTGTACAACGTATTGTTTTTGCTGGAGTTAATAATGATCTTGCTTTTCTCATTTGCTTAGTATTCCATATATCTGTTACCCATTCAATCCCAACCACTCCCCAATCTGTGTATAAATCTCCAATCAATATGCTGGTTACACTAGCTGGTCTCAGAGTTGTGTCTTCCTGAGCAGAACCATCCCTTCCTTGGTCAGTGGGATGACCTACTTGGGTCTGGACGCTTCCCCCTCCAAGCCCCAGCCACAGCTGCTGTTCTTTGCTCTTCCCTCACCATCAGCTAGACAGTCCCTTTGCTCCTCCCTTTATTGGCTCTCAGCTCCTGAATCCCATTCTTTCTTCTTTCTTGGTTTACATCTTTGTTTTGTCAGAGCACACCCTTGCGTAGCTTCCTGAGACAATGGATGGGTACACAGAAGGTAAATTTTTTAGATCTTTTCTGACAATGTTTCACTCTCCCACTTCATTGCTGGGGGCTGGATATCATTTCCCTCAGAATTTTGAAGACCTGGTTCCGTTGCATTCTAACTTCCAGGATTGCTGTGGAGAAGGCTGATGCTGTTCTGATTCAGGAGCCTTTCTTATGTAACTTTATTTAAATTATTTCAATTTTTTTTTCATACTCAAACTTGTAGTATCTGGGGCGCCTGGGTGGCTCAGTGGTTTGGGCTGCTGCCTTCGGCTCGGGTCATGATCTCAGGGTCCTGGGATCGAGCCCCGCATCGGGCTCCCTGCTCCGCAGGAAGCCTGCTTCCTCTCTCTCTCTCTCTCTGCCTGCCTCTCTGCCTACTTGTGATCTCTGTCTGTGAAATAAATAAATAAAATCTTTAAAAAAAAAAAAAAACTTGTAGTATCTTTTCGTTGTCCCCAGTGAGCTGCCCTAGCTGACCCAAAGATGAATACATCAGTCCCCAAGGAGGTCTAAGGCCAGTGGAGAAGATGTATATTGGGTATCTGTGTAACAAATTTCCCCAAAAGTTAAAGGCTTAAAACAACAATCATTTGTTATGTCAGTTTCCATGGGGCAGGCCCCTGGGGACAGCTTAGCCAGGTGCCTCTGACTCGGAGTGTCCCACAGTAAAACCAACCAAGTGTTACCAGGCACCAAAGTCACCTCAGAGGCTTGACTGAGGAAGAATTTGCTTCCACGTCACTCAGGTGGCCATGGACTCACCTCAAGTCCTTACTGACTACTGGCTAGAGACCTCTGTTCCTTACCGCATGGGCCCTACCCTCGGACTATGCCAAGTGGCAATTGGCTTCCTCCAGAATGAGAGGGGTCTAAGAGACAGACAGAGAGAGAGAGAGAGAGAGAGAGAGCGGGCGACCAAGTCAAAAGCCACAGACAGTCCTTTTGAAACCAATCTCCAAAGAGAGATCCCTTAACTTCTGCTGGATTCTTGTCGTTACACAGAGGTTACTGAGCTGAGCTCACACTTGAGGGGAGGGCATTACACAGGAGAGACCCCAAGAGGCAAGGATCATGGTGAACCATCCTACCAGAGCCCGCCTACCACAATAGGCAAATGGGGTAATTAGCACATACGCTCTGAGTACAGGGAAAGGCCAGTGCGGGCTGTCGCAGGAGCTGTAGAGAAGAAATGCCAGCCTCTGCCTGAGGAGATCAGAGGGGGCTTCCCAGAAGCAGCAGCTTTGGATTGAGACTTAAAAGATGAGTGGGAGATATCCCAGGTGGACCAGGAGGTATTAGAGCATCCCAGGCAAAGGAAAAGTATGTATAAAAGTCAGATGTGTGAAAAGTCTTGGTGGGTTCTGGAAACAACACAGCCGAGGGTAAGATGCAAGGCTAATGGGGGAAAGGCCCATTCCCGAAGGACTTACCTGCTCTCCCAGGGAGCTGGTGCTGTATCTTGGAGGCCCTGGAGAGCCAGGCCTAGTTTTTTAGGAGAGTGTGATGACTGGATTTGTGTTTGAGTACCCTCTAGTTGCTGGCTACATGGAGGAGGATGGCCGGGCAGAGGTGGGAAGCAGGGGACCAGTGAGGAGGCTGTGGCAGGTGCCCAGGTGAATGTGGGCCACATCTGGAGTGAGATAAACGTGACCAAGGGGGCCTTTACAGTGTCAGTGCAAACTGATCCAGCCTGTCTGCATGCATGGAGGGGAGGAAGTGAGGGGGAAAGAGGAGTGAGTGGAGGGAGGGGCCGCACACCCCAGAGGGGACCCCACAGATGTCTGTTGATTGGCTAGTGGTGAGCCAGCTGTGCCTTGCTCCTGCCTCGTGGTGGAGTTGACGGGGCTGGCCAGTAACTTTGGAAGCCTAAGAAGAGAGGTCGGGGTAGAGATGTCCACCTCTTTGGCCACCCCTGCTCTGGCCCCAGAAAGCACGTGTCAGAGTCCTATTGGTTTTTCTTCTTGGTTGTTCTTGCCTCCCCATCTGTGGCTTGCAGCCAAGGCTCAGCTCCAGACCCAGGGCTGAGAACTCTCCAGGGGTTTTCCAAATCCTCCCCCGAACCCACTCCAGCAGCTGTCAGTGAGACTCCCCTTCGCCCTTCTGAAGTTCGTGAAAGACCTTCCAGCCTTGACCTAACTGTCACTGATCTGCCAGCGTCATCACCTTCTCCTTCTCTACGTGATTTTGAGCAAGTGAGTCACTTCTCAGTCTTCTACCTATGAAATGAGGAGGTTGGGCCAGCTGCTGGGCAGAGTGTGCCCTGGCTTGCTGGGATTCCATCTCCCACCCACCTCTCTGGCTTCTGTGGGCCCCAGGGCTGTTTCTGGAACGTGCATTCCAGCCGTCCTGATGGCTGTCTGCATTTCCTCCTTCCCTCTGCTCAGGCCTGTCCTGGCGAGGTGGCAATGTCCTGGCTTAGTTCCTCAACTTAATTCTGCACATCTTTTTTTGAAATGTGATCTTTTTGCCAGCTGGGCATTAGGTACTAAGATCTGGGTGTCCTGGCCCGGGGTTTTAACCAGCATGTTGTGAAGTCTCGGTGGGACGGTCTTCCAGAAGTCATATAGTCCACCCCTCTGCTCTGGGCATGCCTACTTTATTCATCACCGATCATCTTTAATTAGGGAGAGAAGAAACCTCTATGTGACGCATATTTTGCTGACCTCAATGGCAAAGTTCTTTCTTCAATTTAGCCTAAATCCTTCAGGAAGCCTTAGACCAGAACAGAGCTGCATTCTCAGGGCTCCTGGATAGAAAACTCACACGAGGTCCTGTCCCACTCAGCTTTCCTGCTCCAGGAGTGGGGCTCAGATCTCCAGGTGGGAAGGGGACCCCTTCCTTTTGTCTCCCGCTCTCTCTGACGAGGCATAGCCGACACCTGACACCTGCGTGGGGCCAAGCTGCTGTTGCCCTTGGCACCCAGCAGGGCCGAGGGTGTTATGTAACTGGTCTTGACCAGACATTCTGGTTCCACAGGTACAGCCTGCAAGTTAAAAATTGTTCTAAAAATGCACTGCGGCTGCCTAAACACACAGTCCTAGAGGCGACGGCCAGAGGGCAGAGGCCATAGTCAGCAGAAGGATGTGTTTCCCGTGGTGACATTGGGCCCAATCGCTTTAACCCCAAGGAAAACATCACACTTGGGGACATGCCTACCCCAGAAATAGGTTTTATGGCCTCACACCCTCCTAGCCCTTTTCTCTGGAGCTACTCTGTCTCCTTCTGCTGCCCCCCCCACCCCCCCCCCCCGCCCCTGCCCCCGCCCCCGCTCCCGTGAGAAAGTGGCTCCAGCCCCGCCTCCTCATAATCCTGTCTGGTCTCCACCTGTGCCTGCACTTAAGTCTTACTTTTTTTTTTTTTTTTTTTTGGTCATCTTATTCCGTTTCTATACTTTCAGGCTCCTCTAACCTTCCTCTACTTATTTTCTGGTCCCTTCTCTTCGTTTTCCTCTTTCCCCCCCCTTGTCTCTGCTCACTTCTACCCATCAAGTAATGGGGACCGGAATTCCTTTCTCCCCTCCTTAAACTCTGCCCCTTACCCTAAGCCTCCGGTCCCTCTGTGGGTGACCCTCCGGAGACTCCTTCACCTTTCAGCCTCTGTGCAACAGGAACCGCCCACCACATTCTCTGCCTCACAAGATGGTTATGGAAATCCAAAGAGGAGACACTGGCTTCCACACACAGGTACAAGGACCTTAAAACATTGTTTCTTCAGTTCGTTTGTCACGAATTTTTAAGCACCTACTATTTGTCAGACACCGTGCGGAATGAGGCATGAAAGACACCGATGGGATGATGTCATCAGAATTACAGAGAGGGCATCAAAAAACAGCCCCCCAACTTCCATGCAGACCGACAGGGTCAGAATCTGCAAAGACAGGGCCCCAGGAGGCAGGGGGAGTGTCTGTTTTTATAGCTTCTTGGATGAGCCTGACCCCCAGGGCTGGAAACCAGTGTGTTGGTGAGGGAAGGCGTGGAGGGAGCAGAGGAAGGAGGGTAAAGCCAGAATGCCCTTTGGGAAGACTCAGATCGCCAAGATGGGAAAGAAGGTGAAGGAAGCTGGTCCAAGGTGGGAACAAGAGGGCATTTTCTCCCGTTTCTTGATGAGGTCTGACCATGTACATCTGTTTCCTGGCTGGCTAGCGGCTGATAGCCTATGATAAATTCTTTTAAAAAGTCGTAAAAAGAACCGCAAAGGAAATACAGTAGCTCTAATCTTTTCTTCATAACAGGTGGCTTTCTCCCCTTAACTAGGGTATTTTCTAGGATATTTTGCTCATCGATCAGCCTTTCTACATTTGTTTTGTCTAGAGAGTCTATTCCTTTTTTTTAAGATCTTATTTTTTAATTAATTAATTAATTAATTGTTTTAAGGATTTTATTTAGTTATTTGACAGAGAGAGAACACACAAGCACGGGGAGCAGTAGAGGGAGAGGGAGAAGTAGGCTCTTCAATAAACAAGGAGCCTGATGTGGGGCTCGATCCTAGCACCCCGGGATCACGACCTGAGCGAAAAGCAGATGCTTAACCAACTGAGCCACCCAGGCGCCCTAAATCTTATCTTTTTTTTTTTTTTTTAATGATTTCTTTGAGAAAGAGAGAGAATGAGAGGGAGGGAGCAGGTGGAGGGACAGAGGGAGAGAATCTTTCAAGCCGACTCCCTGCTAAGTGCGGAGCCTGAGGCATGACTCCATCCCAGGGCCCATGAGATCAGGTCCTGAGCTGAAACCTAGAGTCGGAGGCTTAACCAACTGATCCACCCAGGAGCCCCGATCTTATTTTAAGTGATCTCTACACCCAAAGTGTAGACTTAAACCCCAAGATCAAAAAGTCACATGCTTCACTGACAGTGCCAGCCAGGTGCCCTGAGAGTTCATTCTAAAAGTAGGCATTGTTTTCCACTTTGTTCTTGGTATATGTGAAAGTAAAAACAAAATATATATAGTAAGATGTTGTTTGTTTCTTTAAATATTAGTGATATTGGGTGCCTGGGTGTCTCAGTCAGTTAAGTGTCTGCTTTCGGCTCAGGTCATGATCTCAGGGTCCTGGGATCAAGTCCTGTACTGGGTTCCCTGCTCAGTGGGGAGCCTGCTTCTCCCTCTGCCTGCCACTCCCGCTGCTTGTACTCTCTCTCAGTCTGTCAAATAAATAAATAAAGATTCAAAAATATACTAGTGATATTTATTCTGATGTTGATGAAGCAGTTATTAAGTCTTACTGCCTGGAAATTTAAATATAGGCCCATTAAGAAAGGAGCAGAAGGATGCCTGGGTGGCTCAGTCCGTTAAGCATCTGCCTTCAGCTCGGGTCATGATCTTAGAGTCCTGGGATCCAGCCCTGCGTGAGGCTCCCTGCTGAGCAGGGAGTCTGCTTCTTTCTCTCCCTTTCCTTCTGTGCACGCCCACTCTCTCTCTCTCTCTCTCTCTCTCAAATAAATAAATAAATAAATCTTGAAAGCAAGCAAGCAAGCAAGCAAGCCAGCGATGAGCAGAGGGGTACTTGGCTGGCTGGGTCGGTAGAGCATCTGACTCTTTTTACTTTATTTATTTATTTATTTATTTATTTATTTGACACACAGAGAGAGACAGTGAGAGAGGGAACACAAGGCGGGGAGGGCAGTGGGAGAGGGAGAAGCAGGCTTCCCACTGAGCAGGAAGCTGGAGCCACCCCGGCGCCCCTGAGCTTCTGACACTTGATCTTGAGGTTGTGAGTTCAAGACCCATAATAGGCATAGAGATTACTTTTAAAAAATGAAGAAGTAAAAATAAATGAGCAGAGGGGATGCCTGGGTGGCTTAGTGGGTTTAAGCCTCTGCCTACGGCTCAGGTCATGGTCTCAGGTCCTGGGATCAAGCCCCACATCGGGCGCTCTGCTCAGAAGGGAGCCTGCTTCCCCCCTTTCTCTCTGCCTGCCTCTCTGACTACTTGTGATCTCTCTCTGTCAAATAAATAAATAAAATCTTTTTAAGAAAAGTAAATGGGCAGAGAGAAAAGGAAAAAGATCTAACACCTCCAACCTCGATGATTTTTACAGATTTTTTTTTTAAATTTTAAAAGGGTCCTTGAGGAACCACAACCTGATGTTCAGCAACTCCCTCATCCTACTACAGTATCTTTCTTCCTTCTGTTAAATTTAAGTTAAAATGAATATCTGTAATTTTAAACTGTTATCAGTGATTTTGTTTTTTTTCCACAGTTACTTGAGGAGCCAGTCACCAGGGACTATGGAGAGAAAACAAAAATAGGGGATGAAAAATACAAAATGAGAGTTAGTGATATGGGGTGAGAATTTTAGGTAGGGGAGCCTGCAAGACCTCCTGAGAAAATAGGTCCTTAGACTTTTCATCCCACAAGATGTCAGAGATAGTCAAAGGCAGAGGGAACAATGAAATGAATGCCTATGCGTCCGTCACCCGGTTTCAACAAATATTAACATTCCACCAATTCGGTTTTATCTAATTTTCTCCAATCTTTTGTTTGTTTGTTTGGTCCTGGGGTGTTTAAAAGCAGATCTGAGAGTTCACACGCAATTTCCTGTCAATGCTCCAGTAAGCATCTGAACTGTTAAGCTTATTTTTTTTTAATTATATACTTAGGGACACCTGGGTGGCTCAGGTGGTTTTTGTCTGCCTTTGGCTCAGGTTATGATCCCAGGATTCTGGGATCAAGTCCCATGTCTGGCTCCTTGTTCAATGGGAAGCCTGCTTCTCCCTCTGCCTGCTCTCCGCCTGCTTGCGTTCTCTCCCTCTCCAGCAAATAAACAACTTTTTAAAAGTTCCTAAAAAGACTAGTAAAAATAAAGATAAAGCTACATATGTATCTTGTTATTACATGCCCACCCAAATTAATAACAATCCCTTAACATCATCTAACAACTAGTCCATACTCTTCCCAAATGACTCAGAAATATATCTTACATTTGGTTTTGAAATAGGATAACAAAGGTTAATTCTAAATGAAGACTTTCATTTTAATACTCTATTTTTCAAATTTTCTACCATGAGCATGTATTGCTTTTATCATTTTTTAAAAACATAATAAAATAAAAAAAAGAAAAGGTGACAGACTGGAGAAAAAAAGGTTGCAGCAAAGTAAGACACGAGATTAGGTTCATAAACAGCTAATTGAGAATGATTATGAGCAAAGAATACGAACTAAATTTCATTCAAGGGGAACTTAAATATAAATACCTCGCCACACCAGATTAAGCTAAAAAGAGTCAATCATATTACCATCACCCCAAAATCTCTCTGCAGAGTTGGTAAAAGTGTGCTTACATACTCCTAGCACAGTGTAAATGGTTCCACTGGGGAGGAATATAACCATAAAGCATTAAAAAGCTATAAACAAATATAGGTTTCTCTTTAAGAGGAAAAAAAGAAGCAAACTAAATATCCAGCATTAAGAAAATGAGTAACTAGGGGCACCTGGCTGGCTCAGTGAGTCGAGTATGTGACTCTCAGAGGAGGGGATCTTGGGGTTGTGAGTTCAAGCCCCATTTTGGGTATAAAGATGACCGAAAAATAAAATTGTGAAAAGAAAAGAAAATGAATAACTAAATGTAGCTTCATCAACCTGGTGGAAGATCAGGCTGCCATTAAAAATTCTGTATATGAAAGGGCACCTGGGTGGTTCAGTCATTAGGCATCTATATTCTGCTCAGGTCATGATCCTGGGGTCATCAGATCGAGTCCCACTTGGGGCTTCCTGCAGCAGGGAGCCTGCTTCTCCCTCTGCCTCTGCTGTGCTCTCTCTCTCTCTGACAAAGAAATAAAATCTATAAAAATAATTCCGTATATGAAGATGATAGGATAATGAAGGAGCATTTATATTTAAAATGTTAAGTGACATGCATAATACAACCTAGATCACCAGAGGCACAGCGATATCAGGTATGCCTGCGTTTAGCCAAACAGGAAGGACTGGACAGAAAGAAAACAACAATTTCAAGTTAGAACGCTGAGATCATAGGTGTTTGTTCTTACTTTAAAATTTCCTTTAATGTCTCTATATTGTTTTTACAACTGTTCTTTTTAAAGAGAAGTCAGGATGTGGGTAGACATGATGTGAAATAACGTGGAAAACACACCCACGTGTCTCCTCCCGCTCCTGCAGTCCTGCCCAGCGTCCACTTCCCGCCCGGCGCCCTGGGGAAGCCCTGCCAGGCAGCCAGGTGCACCACGGCTCACCCAGCCCAGGGCGGCCCTGAAGCTCAGGGCTTCGCAGAAACTGGGGGCCTGGCCAGCAGCTCCCCTGGGCGGAGCCTGTCTTCCCGCCGAGCTCTTTTACACTATCTCAACATAATCCTCGTGAGTCAGCCAGGCGGTGCTACTATCTTCATTTCCTAGATTTAAAACCTGACTCGGGAGCACCTGGGTGGCTCAGTGGGTTACACCTCTGCCTTCAGCTCAGGTCATGATCTCAGGGTCCTGGGATCGAGTCCCACGTGGGAGCTCTCTGCTCAGTGGGGAGCCTGCTTCGCCCTCTCTGCCTGCTGCTCTGCTGCGTGCTTGTGATCTCTCTCTCTCTGTCAAATAAATAAATAAAATCTTAAAAACAAACAAACAAACAAAAAAACCTGACTAGTAGAGCTTTGGATAACTTGCCCAAGGTCGCAGAGTGGGTTAAGGGCAGAGCCAAAGGCAAGACTCTGCTCTAAACCTGTGTGCTGTGCCTCTGGGCTAGGGCTCTGGGTAGCTCTGCCAGGCGGCTTGCTGTGTGGTAGAGTGAGCTCCCTAACCTCTCTGGTCTCCTATTCCCTCCTAGGTAGCAAATTGAAGTGCCAGGGGAGAAACCCACCTTCCTGTATATGGGCTCAGAGCTCCCCATGGATCTGAACAGTGCTGAGGATGGTGAGACCCTTACCTCTATTGATTGATTGATTCATTCATTCCACACACATCACTGAGCTCTCTCTATGCACCAGGCACTGTTCTATCTTGTGATATGCATAACAACCCAGGGTCTCCATGTGACAAAGGAAGGAAGACATATCAACAGAGAAGTATGATTTGGTCTAAGCAAATAATGGCAAGTGAGAGCAAAGGTGAGTCCAAGGGTATCAAACACAGCGGTGTTGATAAGGATGGCAACTGTAAAAGCCTGCCCAATCACAGTGGAATGGTCCCCAGTGACTGAGTCACATGATACAATAGTACGTACTCATTAACATGCATGTGCTCATTAACATGCATGTGGGGACCTGCATTTCCAGGGACAACTAGGGGGCTTAGTCTGTTAAGCATCTGCCTTTGGCTCAGATCATGATCCTAGGGTCCTAGGGTCCTGAGGAGCCTGCCTTTCCCTCTGCCTACCTTTCCCCCTGCTTGTGGTCTCGCGCTCTCTCTCTGACAAATAAATAAATAATATCTTATAAAAAAATTACCAAACAGTGTGTTTGATATTATTTAATTTTGACTATTTTATATCTAAGTTTGAGACAAAAATAGATTGGTTTTTCTCTTACTAGTGAACCTACAGATAATTTGTGTCTCTTTTTTTCCCGCTAATTTTTGAAGAATTTTTTGCAATAAATACAAATGGTGTGGATAATAAAAATATAAAGCAAATAAAAATAAATAAGATCTAGACTATCCTCTAGAGCTGGAGTGTAGTAGTGTAATCTGACAGAGGTGAGCTGACTAAAGGGGAAAAAAGCACATGGGATCCTCGGGGAGCAATATTCCCAGGGGAGAAACCTCAGTCCCCATGTATCCTCCGAGGAAATAAAATCCTGCCCAAACACAGCAGGTTATTGAAACCCAGTCAACTGACTCTAATCAGCTCAGTGTTTGTTCCTTACCCTCAGCTCAAGGCAGAGCCTGCCAGGTGGAGGGATAATGGGATTAGAAATGCAAAATTGATTTCAGGACCCCAGGGGACATCGGAGGGTGCCAGCTTTGGGTAGAGGTCAACAGCTCTGCTCCAGGCCTCGCAGCAAGTGCCAGGCCTTCTAGGCACTAGGGTGTCCTACCCTCACAGGGACAGACGGGTGGCAGAGCCTCCTCCCGAGGGACTCCCTTTTCTGTCAGTCCCCATCCAGGGAGTTCTTCCTTACATCAAGTGAAGTGTTCTGCCACTATAATTATAAATATAATATTTTCATTGTTTCCCTCTGATTATAAAATACTCAAAAGATGTAAAAATGTGTCGGGGCACCTGGCTGGTTCATGTGACTCTTGATCTCGGGGTCATGAGTCTGAGCCCCACACTGGGTATAGAGATTACTTAGAAATAAATAAATGTAAAAAATAAATAAAGTTTTTCTGCCCTTAAAAAGTAAATAAATATAAATGTATATGTGAGGAAGAAAAATATGGCCGATAAACCCGTACTCCTGAAATACTGTTTTTTTAGTTAATTTTCCTTCTATACTTCATCTTCATTGGCATGTTGGCATCATGCCATGTCCTGTCAGTGGGATCCTGATCTCTTCATTTACCATCAAGAGTACAACACCCCCAGAGTCCCTAGAGAAAGGCCTTCTGGTCTCGTCGCTTGGGCCCAGGTCCCCAGACAGGGCTTTGTCCCCCCAAGATGATTGCTGACTGGAAAGTAGATACCTCTTTCCCCTGGTCTCCTCTGTCCTGAAAACCCTCAAGGAACCAGTCTCTCAACAGTGCCTGAATTCTCCTGGTGAACAACACATGGAGGGGAAAGGCAGAGTTGGGATTAAGAATGTAAAATCCAGGGGCCTGGGTGGCTCAGTGGGTTAAGCATCTGCCTTTGGCTCAGGTCATGATCCCAGGGTCCTAGAGTTGAGTCCCATGTCAGGATCCCTGCTCAGGGGGGAGCCTGCTTCTCCCTCTGCCTGCCACTCCCCGTCCCTCTAAATTTCCCATTCTGTAAAAAAAAAAAAAAAAATCTTAAAAGAAATCAAACCATAAAATCCCCTGTAACTATGTTTCCTGGTTTATTAACATAATCAAGACAGTGCCCTGCAGGAAGGAACGCCACGACCCGCTTCATGAGGCCACACCCTTCATTTCACAGTACATGCTCCTCACCGTTTCCACTGTCCACGTCTGGCTCTCCGGGATCTCTCCCACAGCTTCAGAGAGACAGTTGTGATTTTGCTTGGCTTTGTTGCTAGTAACCCATATAGGAAAAGCTGGAGGGATCCCCCTTACACAGGTTGACCTGTTGCCCATTCTCTGAGTTGGGACCAGGTGGTTCCCACCTTTTGGCTTGGATGCTGGGCCATTTATGTGGCCCTTTCAGACGGTGAGACCCTGGAGAGTCGCCATCTCTGTCCTCGTCAGTCAGCTTGAGGTAACTGCCAAGGCCTGCAGGTTAACACAAGGCCCTAGATGGGCCCGACTGGTGAAGTCTACACAGGCCCAAACCCACCTACCTTATCCCATTGAGCTAGCCTGAGGCCAAGGCCCACCTTCCTCAGCTTCCCTTACTTCCCCCGAAGCTACACTACTCAGAGCATAAAACCTCTCCTCCAATGGCAGCCATTTGTCTCTGGTTTATTATCATAATCCCCAAACCTTTACCTTCTAACTGGCTCCCTGCATCAGCCCTCCATGGAAATGCAAACTCTTTCTACAAGATGTTCCTCCAATCAAAAACCTCTGGGTGGGGGGCACCTGGGTGGCTCAGGTCATGCTCTCAGGGTCCTGGGATGGAGCCCCGCATGGGGCTCTCTGCTCAGCTGGGAGCCTGCTTCCTCCTCTCTCTGCCTGCCTCTCTGCCTACTTGTGATCTCTCTGTCCAACAAATAAATAAAAATCTTTAAACAAACAAACAAACAAACAAAACCCTCCAGGTGGTTTCCTACTTCACTCAAAATTAAACCCATTCTGGGGTGCCTGCGTGACTCAGTGGGTTCAGCGTCTGACTTCAGCTCAGGTTATGATACCAGGATCCTGGGATCAAGTCCTGAATAACTGGGCTCCCTGCTCAGCTGGGACACTTCTCCTTCTCCCTGGGCACTACCCCCGCCCCCGCCAAAAGTTTGTGCTCTCTCTCTCTCTTTCTCAAATAAGTAAAATCTTTAAAAAAAGGGGGGGGGGGCGGCGCCTGGGTGGCTCAGTGGGTTAAAGCCTCTGCCTTCGGCTCAGGTCATGATCTCAGGGTCCTGGGATAGAGCCCCGCATCGGGCTCTCTGCTCAGCGGTGAGCCTGCTTCCCCCTCTCTCTCTCTGTCTACTTGTGACCTCTGTCTGTCAAATAAATAAATAAAATCTTAAGAAAAACAAAACAAAACAAAAAAAAGTTAAATCCATTCCTTACAAGGCCATCTTCTACGGTTCCACTGGGCTCCTTACAATACATCAAATATGCTAGGTCTTTGCATAACTGCGTCCTCTACCTGGAACTCCAACTCAGGTACCTATCTGGCCACCTCTCTTACCTCAAGTCTTTGCTCAAACCTCCCTTTCTCAGTGAGGCCCACTTTGTGCCCATACTTAATACTGCGGTCTGCATTCCCACCAGCACCCCTCATTCTGCTCTATGCTCCCTTTTTCAATAGCTCTATGGCCTTCTAATGTGCTATGTAATGAGCTCATTTATTATTATTATTATTATTATTTTAACTGTCCAGAGCCTACCACCCAGAGTGTAGTAGGCTCCAGGAGAGCAGGGATCTCTGTCCCTTTTGCTCAAGAATAGATCTCTAGAATGGTGCCCTGCACTTAGCAGGTATGCAAAAATAGGCATGGAATGAATAAACAAAAGATTTCTGTTTCTAGGAGGAAATTACTGATGGGAAAGAATGAGTATACTTTTACTTGAGGCCAGAGGCAGAAGTAGGGTGGAAAATGTCCACCAAAGCTTGAGCTCCCGGTTTGTTTTGGAATCTCCTGCTCATTTTCTCACTCTTCCTGGTCTTTGGTGGGGAGGAAGTATGTGCTATGCACATACACTCTAGTCGGTATGCAGGGCCCTTCTGGAGACTTCTAAGATAAACAGGCAGAGATGTCCTCGGTTTGCCTTAGGCCCCATCTTATGCCAGCTAGGTGTGATCTCTGAGAACTTCTCAGACAATCCAGGACAATCTCAGGGAGTGAGGTACCCCTGACAAGGGTCCAGTGGGTGGAGGGCGGAGGGAGAGAATCCTTCTCTCTGGTGATATTTTCCTTCTTGGGTCCAGTTGGGTGTGTCTCACCTGGAAGAAATAGGATGAATTCAATGATGCTCTGAAAGTTCCCAAGATAGCTGGGATGTGGTGGGAAAAGTAAATGTTTTGTAGACAGAGGATGTGGGTTCAGGTTCCACTGCTGCCAATGCTTAGCTGAGCAATAGCTTTGGAAACTTTTCTGTGGTAGGAAGAATAATGATCCCCAAAGATACACAGGCCCTAATCCCCAGAACTGGGAATGCGCTACCTGATTTGGCAAGGGAGACTTTGCTGATATGATGAAGGCTACAGGCCCTAGCTCCCTGCTCCGCAGGAAGCCTGCTCACCATCTGCCTGCCGCTCCCCCTTCTTGTGCGCATGCGCATGATCTTTCTCTCTCTCATGTCACATAAATGAATACAATCTTAAAAAAAAAAAAAAAAAGAACAGCTACAGGCCCTGATGTGGGGACATTGTCCTGGACCATCCTGGTGGGCCCAGTTTAATCACATGAGCCCTCAAACACAGAGAACTTTCTCTGACTGAAGGAAGAAGGCAGATGAGGCCTGAGGCGAGGTCAGAGAGGGGCTCCCCCATGGCTGCTGGCATTGGAGATGGAGGAAGGGAGCTACATGCCAAGGAACACAGGCCACTCCAGAGGCTGAGAAGGACCCGGAGCTGACAGCCTGCAGGGACACCAACCAGTCCCTCATCCTATACCACACGGAACTCAATTCTGCCAACTGCTGGCCTGAGCTTGGACACAGATTCATCTTCCAAACCACCAGAAAGGAACACAGCCCTGCTGACAGCTGACTTCAGTATTGCAAAGCCCAAATCAGAGAACAAGCTGAGCCAAGCTCTGCCCCGACATCTGACCTACAGAACGCTGAGATAATGCCATTTGTGTGGTTTTGAGCTATTACCTCTGTGTGTGTGTGTGTTTAAGATTTTATTATTTATTTATTTGACAGAGATAGCAAGAGCAGGAACAGAAGCAGGGGGAGTGGGAGAGGGAGAAGCAGGCCTTCTGCTGAGCCTGATGTGGGACTCGATCCCAGGACCCTGGGATCATGACCTGAGCCGAAGGCAGACGTTTAACCCGCTGAACCACCCAGGTGCCCCTAAATTTGTGTTGATGTGTTACAGCAACAACAAAAAATGAATATTCTCTTGGAGCCTGGATATGCTCAGCTATAAAATGGGGGCAGTGATGACAGTATGCCTCTCGCTGACTTGCTCAAGAGACTAAATGAATGGTTAAGTATGGAGGTGCTGGGGAGACTGGAGGGTATTCTACGATCGAAGGCTCTAAGTTGTTCCATGACTGAGTAATCTACCCCTCAGTAATCCGGGGCTTTCCTCTCAGCCTGGAGAGAGACAGAGAGGGAAGCTCCCCCACTACTTGGTAGAGACCAGAACTCCAGCCATGTTCAAGAATACTGGAGAAGGGCCCGGATTCCTGAATATGCTAGTCCTGGGTGAGGCTCTTTCCTGTTGGGCTGTGGCCAAAGCGCAGGGGAGGGAAGGGCCCAGGGTCAGAGGGGGTGAGGTGCCCATCCCTGGCTACCCCGAAAAGCCAAGCCACCACACCCCAGGGGAGGAGAGGCCAGGCAGGCAAGGTGGGGAGACAAAACTTTTATAATGGACACTTCTCCAAGCCCTTCCCTTCCCATCCTGCTTCAGTATGATTCAGCGAGTCTGGCCCTGCTATGCAGGATGGGGAGGCAAAGACAGAGACTCCAGGGAAATGTGAGGCCCTCCCCACGTCTACTGGGGCCCCTGGTTCTGGCCTCCGCTGCTGTTCTCTGTGCCTTAGGAGTCCTCTGGGGACCCCCAGGCACCTTGGAGGTGTCCATCACCCCTGGCTTCCCACTGGGTGCCCCTTCCCTCCCTCTCTGCCTGCCCTGTCTTGGTCGAAGCGGGAAGGGGCAGTCCCCAAGTTGGGAGCACAGAGCAAGAGTGGCAGGGACTCTGTCGCTGAGTCCTTCAATGCAGGGAGGAGGAAGCCCATCCTTCTAAAACACGCAAGAGGGCAGGGGATCCTTTTAACAGCTCCTGTGGGAAGCCAAGGCCACAGTGGTTGAGAGGAAAAGGGGTCAAGGACCCCGCTGCCTATTCCTACAACCCCCTAATGCACAGTTTCACCTCTCTGGGAAGTACTTCCCAGATCTCCTTCCCACTGTGTATTTATCAGCCAAGTGGAAGAGCTTCTTGAGGCCAAATGGCCCAAACCACTTGGGAAACTGAGGCCCACAGAGACGGATCCTTGCATCACGGAGGCAGTTACTCTGAAGTGAGCAATGAGGCCTCAGACTTTCTCTCTCTCCAGAATCCACGCTCTGCACCCAACGAGCTGCATGACAAAGGAAGCTCAAGTCCCAGATGGTCCCCCACCTCCACCCAGTACCGGCCCTATCTCCTGCATCAGCGGGCAGCTTCTAGACAGGGGCCAAGCCATCCTGTTGACGCTTAGCCAGAGGGATTTATCGCAGAGGTAACCACCTTCTCCCAAGACAAAATAAAAACAGCCTCACTTCCAGATATTCATTCACGTATTTATTATTTATACCACACCCACTTCCAAAACCTATTTGAGGTGGCTCACAGTGAAAGCCACACGTACAACAGAGTTATTCAAAAGGGAATAAATGACCAGTCAGAACTTTTCAAGATTTTCAAACTGTGGGAGTGATTTTTTTTTTTTTTTTAAAGGACTAAAGAGGTCTTTCAGCTGAGGTACTGGCAGGGTCAGGTCTTGAGGATAGATATTTAAGTGTGCCTGGTCTGGTCGAGCAGTTAGGAGTGGAGCATCTGATGAGTACAGGAATCAGGTGGAGGAAAGAACAGCCATCAGCTGGCCAAGAGCAAGCGGGGAACTCAAAGACCCATTTTATCCCGCCCCTCATTCTTCCCTCTTGGATGCCAAGGTGTGACGACGTGAGGCTTGGAGCTCTATCCGCTATCTTTTGGCCATGAGGCGAGATACACCCAATGCCCCGAGGATGACAGAGGGGAAGGAGCCTAGGTCCTGGAGGGCAGAGTTGAACTGCTGAACCAACCCTGAAGAGGCCACCCTCTGTTGTCTGAGAGCTGATGAAATGTTTCTATTGTGTAAGCCACCATTAGTCAGATGTTCTGTTACTTGCAATTGAGTGTCTACAAATGGATTAAATGAAAGCTCCTTGTGGTCAGCAGGAGGTACAACGGAAGCACAGAGGGTGGGTGACTTGTTTTACCCAAATGGGTCCTAACAAGCTTCTTAGAAGACACCACTGAAGAGGGTCTTGAAGGATGAATAGAAGTCTGCTAGGCAGGCTGGGGAAGGCAGGGACATGCCAGGCAGGAAGATACACATGTAAAAGGCATGCAGGCAAGAAGGAAGATGCAGGTCAGAGGGGTCACTCACAGAGAGGCTGAGACATAAGGAGGCAGCGGCAGTTTCATAGGCAATGCCATTTATCTGAGGCACAATTGTTGCTAATCGAGAAAGAACATGTCTCATGCTAGTATGTCAGAGCATCCAGCCAGACACTTCATGGCACAAATGAGGAAACTGAGCCCTGAGAAGAGGTATGAACTGACAGGCCACACGGCCACCTGGAATGCAGTAAGCCTGTTCCTAGGACTAGCGCTCAGCCCTGCCATCCTCAACTCCAGTCATAACCATAAATGGCCATGGATCCAACAGAGAACAAAGGAGAACCCCGGGCCCAACAGGATGACACAGCCCTGCCTCCCCTCAAACAAAGAGAAGAGGGATCAACGTTTGAAGCACATGAATAGGGCCATCCCCCCAGAGTGAGGAAGTTAAAGATAAAATTCCTTAAGCCCATACTGATTACTTTTAATACCCTTTCAGAATTCCTAAGAAACTAAACTTTTATTTAAAAAAAAAAGTAACAACAACAAACAAGCTTTGAAGTCATTTGAAGATAAGTATTTTGTGGGCCCAGGCTGGTGAGGGGATGGCTTCTGTGTATTTGGAAACAAACTTCGGTGAGCTCGTCACAGTTTGACAGGATTCTGCTGTGAGACCGCAGACGTATTTGTCAGCTCCTAGCTGAGAGAACGTTCCGTGGCCTCAGAGTCTGTCAAGACTTGCTCGCTGTTACCGAAACTTCACATGCAGGGCAGCCCAGGCCATGGGTTTAAGCCCCAGTGTCCTCACCTCCCCTTCCTCTCTCTCTGTGCTTTGGTTTCCTTTTCCACAAATAAGGACAACGAGAATAATGTCACCAGCTCATCGTGCTGCTGTGAAGATCGAATGAGTTAGTGTTAAGACTGAGAGCAATGGTTACGCTTTGTTGGCATTCATTAGCACTGGTTCCAGAGATCTCGGTGG
This sequence comes from Mustela nivalis, assembly GCF_964662115.1. Lineage (NCBI taxonomy): Eukaryota > Metazoa > Chordata > Mammalia > Carnivora > Mustelidae > Mustela > Mustela nivalis. The sequence goes on from NC_139020.1 coordinate 115,395,631, forward strand.
GGAGAAATAACCCAGCTGTGTACAGCCTGTCTGGGCCTCCTCAGGCCCCCGCTATTATGTGTGGTCTTTGGACCAACAGTAACTGTCACATGGGAAATGGTTAGGAAGGCTAAACCCAAGACCTGACCCTTAGCCTACTGAGGCAGAATGTTCATTTTAGCAATATCCTCGGGATTCAGGTGAGCATTAAAGTTTGAGGAGCACTGAGACGGGCCCCTGAAATGAGTACCAAGAACATCCCCCAAGTGATGGGGTTTTGCCCCTTTGCAGCCAGAATCTGCTGGCCCTCTTGGTCTTAAGGCCAGGGCTCCTGGAGCTACTGGGGATGCCTAACCCCAGCAGCCTGCCTCCTACTTCCTGCAAGTCTGTGTGGATGTGACTTCAGTATCTCATTCTCAGGGTTGAATCCAACAGGTGGAGGCACATGGGAGACCGTGGTCTTGTGTTGAATTTGCCTGGAACAGGGAATGAGTGGTGCCTCTTTGTAGAACCTTTAGCTTAGTCTGAGGGTGACCTGCCACAAATTCCTCTTTCACACAGAGCTCAAGGCATCTTCCCCTAAAGGCCATATAAAGGCTGCCCACCCTGCCTCGGAGGCAGTCATGGGACTGCCTGCAGGGATGAGTAATTCTGAGAAGCTGAAGGCAACTAAAAAACCCTCAGCCGAGCGAGGGGGAATCATTCACTCATTTGTTCTCTCCAGCAACATTTTAAATTTTTTTAATTTATTTTTTCCCCAGTAACATTTTAAAAATAGATGACTGTACTTTACTTAATTGGCTCAAATGTTTCCACTTGCTCTAGGAGCCAGGAAATCTTTGATGTTGCCACTAAATATTTGTGTAGCTTAAACAGCTCATTTTCTGTGTCTGGGTTCACAAGGGATTAGTTGTCAAATGAGGGAAATTCTCTAGGATGAATTCTCTCTGCTCAGAAGTAAAATAAATATACCTGATTCACCAAATGGGGGTTCAGTTAGAAAGGACCAGGAAGGTCAAGCTATACTAAACCAATGCTGTCTGATACGATTAGGGACAGCCGCCTGTGGCTATGAACCTTTGCGATACGGCTACTCTGAATTGAGATATGTTGCAAGTGTAAAATACATACCAGATTTTGAGACTTTGGGACACCTGGATGGCTCAGTCAGTTAAGCGTCTGCCTTTGACTCAGTTCATGATCTTGGGGTCCTGAGATAGAGTCCTGCATCAGGCTCCTTGCTCAGCAGGGATCTTGCTTCTCCCTCTCCCTCTGCTCATGCTCTCTCTCTCTCAAAATAAATAAATAAAATCTTTAAAAAATTTTTTTAAAAATTTAAAAAAGATTTTAAGACTTTGTATGACAAAAAGAATGTAAAATATCTCATTATTATTATGTGGATACATGTTGAAATTATAATATTTTAGGTATGTTGGGTAAAATAGCATACTTTACTATAATTAATTTCACCCGTTCTGGGTTTTTTTATTTTATTGTAAATGTGGCTACTAGAAGATGTAAAATTACATATTAAATTATACAATACATCTGTTGAACAACACCATTCCAGAGCTACCTAACTTCTCCAAGTAAAGATGAATTTATCGGGAATCACTTCCAAATTTAACCATTGTGGAAATTACTCATTGTGAGCAAAATGAGAAATAATTTTACAGATATTCTAATGAAAGTTCCAGATTTTTGTTGTACCTCCCCAAAATATCCATTTGAATATGTAACCTATTGTTTTGTCTTTGGGGCTTGACATTAGTGCTTAGTTGACTGGGAACCAGGGACAGGTCTCTGGAGGAGGAGGATAATTCTTCAGGTCCTACTTTAATGACCTGGAAGAGAGATAAATGAAGATCTGAAATGAAAAGAACTTTAGAGGCACCTGGGTGGCTCAGTGGTGATCTCAGGTTCCTGGGATCAAGCTCTGCATCAGGCTTTCTGCTCAGCAGGGAGCCTGCTCCCCGCTCTCTCTCTCTGCCTGCCTCTCTGCCTACTTGTGATCTCTCTGTCTGTCAAATAAATAAATAAAATCTTAAAAAAAAAAAAAAAAAAAGGACCTTTAAACGCTGGGAATGGTATTGCCATGTATTTCCTGATACAGCAAGTTCTTCCCAGGCACATGAGGCAGTGTTTTGTGGTTTGGATAAAGACTGGAAGCAGGGGCACATGGGTGACTCAGTCAGTTGAGCATCTGCCCTTGGCTCAGGTCATGATTGGGGTGGAGGGGTGGGTGTCCTGGGATCCAGCCCTGCATCGGTCTCCCTGCTCAGTGGAGAGTCTGCTTCTTCCTCTCCCTCTGCCCCTTCCCCCACTTGGGCACTCTCTCTTTCTCTCTCTCTCAAATAAATAAAATCTAAAAAATAAAAATAAAAACAACACTGAAAGAATAGCAAAACAGTAGCAGCAGCTTATAGGAAGGAAATTACCAGATCATGCCCCTATGGATCAACTTCCTCTCATGAAATTCCCCCAAGCGGTCCTGTACTCATTTTGCCATGCAGACTTTGAGAAACTGAAGCTTTCCTTCCTTCGCCTTCTGGCTTTTTGACCAGCTGCCATTTCAGCAGGCCTGGTCTGGACGCCTCTTCCCCCTTGCACATGTCTGACCTTGCTCTGTGCAGGGGCTTCCTAGGCTGGGGTCCAAGGGGGCAGTCAGAGGGAGGGTTGCAAGGGCACAAGAGAGGAAGAACGTCTGCTTGAGTGTCTGCTCTGGGCCTCTCTTGGTTCCAGCTGAAGCCTGCTGCCGAGCAACAGCCCAGCAGATCCAGAGTGGCTCCCACTCCTGGGTTCTACGGACTCTACCCGATTCTCTGAGCCCTTGACTGTTAAGCATGGAACAATGTGCATGGGGCCACTGCACCTCCCCCCGGACCAAGGACCATGTCCTGTGGGGCACGAGGACTGTATGGCCTGTGCCCTTTGCGCCAGTTGCTTGGGCCATGTACAATAAGCCCATTTTTCTCTCAGTGTTTTGGAGAGGAACCAAACTCCCTTGACCTAAGCTCTCATTGTACAAACAAAGGATTCCTCAAAAAGCCCTAGAATGAAAGGGTCATAGTGACTATACTTTTGGAATAAACAGTACAGATAGAGGATCAGATAAAAACGGGCTTATTTGTGGTGTGAATGGAGCTAGCTGCTTATTTCATGGAAGCCACTTGCTCCAGCCTCCACCGTGCATCCTCTCCGTCCACCCCAGCCACGAAACACTGAGCTTCCTAGGACAAGGATCCAGAGGAGGGACCCCAGGCTCCATAGTTCCAGCAGGGAAGGGGCATTTTTGATTCTGGTCCTCCCAGAGCCAGGTGCCCCTGGAGCCCTGGGCTGTCCCAGCTGGTCTGGCCCTGACTGTTTCCTATATCAGGATTAAAACAAGAGTCATTCAAGCCCACCTGCCTTCCTTCCCCCCTCTTTCTTGCTCCCTCCCTCCTCTTTTCTTTCCCTCCTTCCTTCCTCTCTTTCTTTCTTTCTTCCTTCCTTTCTTTCTCTTTCCCTCTCCTTTCTTTCTCTTTCCTTCTTTCTTTCTCTCCCCCACTTCTCCTCCCTTCCTTCCTTTCTCTCTCCCTTTCTTTTCTTCCTTCCTTCCTTTCTTTACCTTTATTTTTCCTTCCTTCCTTCCTTCCATCAGTTCCTTGTTTTTCATTTTTGCCTTATCTTGACAGTTTGCTGTGTTTTTAGCAAAATAGACAATTTAAGAACAGGCCAAGAGTCTCTCTCAGGACCTAAACCTGTTTCGAGGAAGAGGAAGAGCTCCTGATCTCCGTGCAGCTGAGTCAGGGGCTCGTGAGTTTTACATTTGGTTGCTCCAATGTAAAAATGTAAGGTGACTCTCTGCCCTGAATGTTTCTGCTGGAGTCCACCTCAGGATCCAGCCCCCCTGCCTTCCCTCCCCCCGACTCCAGGCCTGGCCCAGATGGTGGCTTTCTGAGGAGACTCACCGTGAGGTGTCTTCTGGAGCTGTAAGTCGGGAGCAGACGGCATCGGCTACATAAGAGGCAGCCTAGTGGGCAAGTTCCATTCATCAGTGCCCGCTTGCTTTTTCCCTCCACAGCCAAGGCCACTTAACTCCAGCCATGTGTTCAGGAACGATCCTGTTTTCGATCAGGAGCTGAATTTGATTCCAGTTCTACTCTGACACTATTATTTATTTATAGTTGTAATCATTAACCATTTGTTGCACTCTTTCCATGTGTCAGCTACTCTACAGATACTGACATTTAAAACTCCAGGAGAAGCAAGCAAGCAAGCTCTGGGAGCTTGGCATAACTATGAAGGTCACGTAGAACATGACAAAACTGAGGTTGACGAGATTCAGGGACTCAGACCCAGGTGAGGTTCCCTCCAGCTCCAAGTCTACATTTTGTCTTTCTTGATTTTTTTAACTGTAAAATATGTTCTTAAAATAGTATCTACGCACATATAAATGATTTAATGCATTACAACATATATATATTTATATACAAATAATATGTTGGTTACACAGTTTATTATTTTTAAGATTTTATTTATTTGTTTGAGACAGAAAAAAAGGGAGAGAGCACATGAGCAGGGGGAGCCTGACATGGGGCTTGATCACAGGACCCCAGATTCATGACCTGAGCTTAACCCACTGAGCCACCCAGGCGCCCTGTGTGTGGTCTTTAAACACACACAGGAACTAAACAAACCAGGTTTACTTCTTCCAGTTAAATTTTACAAGATTTTATTTAGTATCTACTAGATAGAAGTAGGTCCTGTATAGGAAAAAAAAAGAAGAAAATTACAAATTATGAAAGTTCTGAATAATTAATTAAGAGTTAACTGTTAAGGAGAATGCCACATATTTTTTAGCTTCCTGATTGATTGTTTTCACATGGGTATATATATAGTTCATGTAGGTTCTGTGGGCCACTGGGGACTCCCAAACTCATTTCCTTTGAAATGAGTCGTAATCGCTTCTTGGCCTTTTTGGCTAAGATCGAGTGTGGAACGAGTCTGGTAAGCACTGTGTGGCAAGCCTTGTGTTCTCATTCACGGTCTCTTTTGTAACTTACCTTTCTATGCTATGGTCCAGAAATTTTTCTTAAGATCCTACAATGATCCTCTACTTTTCCACAAGAAGAGAGAAATGTCTATGAACAACTAAATGCTTCACATGGCTAGATGCTGCCAAACCTCGGGATGAATATGGTTAAAATCAATTGGATTTTAAACATGAAACCATGAAACCATGAAACCATGTTTCAGTCATTAGGTCCAAATAATTGGCTTACCGTCAACTGACCATTGCCACTCTAGGTTAACCACTCAAAGCCAATAGTCCATTATGTTTGAATTTGTAGAAAGGTGGTAGTTAGGGGAGATCTTTCTCATCCTATATGAAAAATTCCTTTTATTATAAAGTCACTATAGTGAGGGTTTCAACAAAGGCTTCTGGAAGGCCTTTGCAGCCAGACTCTTTATACAAAACAAATGGCACTTACAAAGGCAAAGAAAACATCTCCAACAGTACAGAAAGCTACAAATTGAAAAACAAATTTCTCTTTCCCTCTTTTCTACCTTGACCCATTCCCTAGAGCTGACCATTATCTGTAATCTCTTATGTGTCCTTTCAGAAATTATTTTTAAGCATGTATAAGGAAAAAATATTTCTGTTTCCTCTTTTATAACACAAATGGACACATCCATATAACCACCACTCAAAATGAGATAGTAACATTTCCATTCCCCAGAAGGTTTCTCATGCCCCTTTCCAGTCAGTTCCCACTATCCCCACTTCCTGATCCACCCACCCCCACCCCGCTGCCAAGGCAACCATGTTGCAACTTGCTTTTTTGAATACATCTATCTCAGATGTGATTTGGAGTGCTTTGAGCTCTACCTTATTCTTTTAAATAGTTGTATAGTATGCATCAGAATTCCTTATAGATAGACATTAGGAATGTTGCCATTAAAAAGAAAGGACAAACAATATCGATGCAGTGCATAAATTCTAAGTGACAGCAAGACAGTCTCAGCATGAAGCCCCAGGGTCCTCTGTCTCAATATGGATCCCTGGTCTTACCCTTCCTTGGGTTGTGTTTACAATCTCTGCTCCATCCAGTGAAATCCCAAGTCCCGCTTTATCTATGTAAGATGATGCTATTATTTAAAAATCATCACCAGGAAAAAAAAAGTAGATACTATTAATCCTACCAATAAACACAATATTTCTAAAAATCTCATGACAGGAACTACCCCTCTTCAAGGGAGCTCACTAGGTCTCAATTCGTGCATTTGTACATTATGGGGAGGGATAAGATTGAGCACTAAGGGTCTTTCTTCCTAAGTGGGCAAATGAATATAATTGTGGGCATAAATCTGAAGGGTTTTGTTTTTCATTTTAAGATTTTATTTATTTATTTGACAGTGTTCCCAAGCAGGCAGAGAGGCAGGGAAGCAGGCTTCCTGCTGAGTAGGGAATATGACTCAGGGCTCCATCCCAGGACCCTGGGATCATGACCTGACCTGAACGCAGAGGCTTTAATCCCCTGAGCCACCCAGGCATCCCTGAGAGTTTTTTTTTTTTAACAACCAACAAAAACAAAGTGAGATAGAGGCACTGCTGACCAATAAATTCTTTAAAAAAAAAAATCCCATGTTGGATGCCTGGGTGCCTCAGTGGGTTGAGCTGCTGCCTTCGGCTTGGGTCATGGTCTCAGGGTCCTGGAATCGAGTTTCGCATCGGGTTCTCTGCTCAGCCGGGAGCCTGCTTCCTCCTCTCTCTCTCTCTGTCTGCCTCTCTGCCTACTTGTGATCTCTCTCTGTCAAATAAATAAATAAATAATCTTTTTTTTTTTTTTAAGATTTTATTTATTTATTTGACAGAGAGAGATCACAAGTAGGCAGAGAGGCAGACAAAGAGAGAGGAGGAAGCAGGCTCCCGGCTGAGCAGAGAGCCTGATGTGGGACTCGATCCCAGGACTCTGGGATCATGACCTGAGCCGAAGACAGAGGCTTTAACCCACTGAGCCACCCAGGCGCCCCAATAAATAAAAAATCTTAAAAAAAAATCCCATGTTGATATGTAATAAAATATGTAGTGCAGAGGAATGACTAATATGCTCTTCTACTTAAGGAGTAACACATTTGGGAGCATATACAAGAGTGAATGAATATTTGCTTCTGGTAAGAGTCAAAGCAAATAATAACGTTAAATTATGTCAAAATAAAACCAATATGATCTTGATAACTAGAGTAGTTTTATGCATGGAACTTTGTGTCTGTCATGAACAGTGTCAGTTGGAAATCTAGAACATCTCTTATCTGACAACAGATTATCGTGACAAGCTTGGTCAACAGACCCAAGACCAGGACACCTGGGTGGTTCAGCTGGTTAAGTGGCTGCCAGGGCTTCAGGTCATTCTCTCGTGGTCCTAGGATCGCGCCCTGGGTCAGTCTCCCTGCTCCGTGGGGAGACTACTTCTTCCCTTCCTCTATTTCTGCCCCTTCCCCTGCTCATGTTCAGTCTCTCTTTCAAATACGTAAATATTTTTTTTTTTTTTTAAACAACAGATCCAAGACCATGTCTCTCTAAAAATAAAGAAAGCTAAAACTGGCCACGTAGACCACAGGACCAGAGGAAACAGCCGTTCCCAGTGAGAAGAGCTTCTCTCGGCTGCTCCTCCACTTACCAGCACCTGCTCTGCACCCCAATAACACACATTGGAGAGAATTTTGCCCAATTGAATTACTATTAATATGACTATGGCCCCCAAAGTGGTAAAATACACATTTATTTATTGTTTTTAAGAAGATTTTATTTATTTATTTGACAGAGAGAGAGCAGGAGAGCACAGGCAGGGGGGGAGCAGTAGGCAGAGGAAGAGGGAGAAGCACCCCCCACCCCCTCTTTGAGCAGGGAACCTGATACAGGGCTTGATTCCAGGACCCTGGGATCGTGACCTGAGCTGAAGGCAGTTGCTTAACCAACTGAGCCTCCCAGGCTGCCCCTACAGTACACATTTAAAAGATGTGTTGGAGCATTTTATGTGTACACAGTTACAAACAGTTTCAAGGACTTCTGAGGACCCTCCTTGGAAATGTATAATAGTCCTTCCTGAGTCCCATAGATTTACATGCATTCTTTCTCATCTCTGCAGCTGAATCAGTGACCTGCAAGGTAGCTAGGAGTATGGGTATTAGTTCTCCTAGTGTTTTCAAGGCCTGAGCTTCACTTTGCAACCTGGATTTTTTTTTTTAAGATTTCATTCATTTATTTGACAGAGATCACAAGTAGACAGAGAGGCAGGCAGAGAGAGGGGGAAGCAAGGCTCTCCGCTGAGCAGAGAGCCTGATGCGGGGCCTGATCCCAGAAGCCTGGGATCATGACCCGTGACGAAGGCAGAGGCTTTAACCCACTGAGCCACCCAGGCACCCTTGCAACCTGGAATTTTACCCCTGCGTGTTTCCCTCTTTCCTTAAATCCCTGCAGTTAGGGCTCCATTAAGGAACTCATTATTACTAAAATTTAAAATTGGGGAGCACCTTGCTGGCTCAGTAGGTGGAGCACATGACCCTTGGTCTCAGGGTTGTGAGTTCAAGAACCACACTGGGTGTACAGATGACTTAAAAATAAAAAAAATCCAGGTGTCTGGGTGGCTCAGTCGTTAAGCATCTGCCTTCGACTCAGGTCATGATCCCACGGTCCTGGAATCGGCTCCCCGCTCAGCAGAAACCCTGCTCCTCCCGCTCCCCCTTCTTGTGTTCTGGCTCTTGCTGTGTTTTTCTCTCTGTCAAATAAATAAATAAAATCTTAAAAAAATAAAAATAAATAAATAAATAATCTTTAAAAAATATTTTAAAATTTTGATTAGTCTTGAAGATTTTTGCCCCTTTTTTTACTCAGCACAACCAGTGGGGTTTTCCTTTCTGCTTAACTTGAGATGTCAGGGCAAAAACAAAAACTCAGTTTTTACTAAGGAGCCTTACAGAACGAAACAACTTTAATGGCAAATACTTTTGAGAAGCGTGATTTGGATTGTTCCTCTTCTGTGGTTTGTGGGATTGTGAAAAAAAATTTTTTCACTTGGGTAGGAGCGGAGGAAACATTAGGACTTTTGTATTTTTTCCCCGTCTCTTGATCATTTTCTACAGATTACTGAGTCTGAAGGAGATGGTGTCCTTTAGGGGACCCAGGAGGGTACATGGCCAGTATGAAGACGAACCCCTTAGACTGTCAGTGACGCGGACATTTAATAATCAAACCATGCAGCTGTTGCAGGAAGGGGGTCCGGGAAGAAGACTAAGACGAAGATTTGCACACGGGATGTCATTAAAGATGTCCTCACAACTAACATCTGCAGGGAAGGGAGGGAGGTCAGCAGGGTGGAGAGAGGTTGGCCTGGGCCACAGCTGGAGCACAGGCCTCAGCCAGTCCTACAACGAGAAGCTTCTGGAACTGGGTGACCCTTTCCATGGGGATGACATGAGACAGGTCTCTTCAGGCTTGGGTAATCTCCAGAGAGAGACTTCCCTTGTCCTGAGTCCATTCTACCGAGCACCCTTCTGATTACACTTCCATTACCTCTATAGTGTTTTTTGTTTGTTTGTTTGCTTGTGTTTTGATAGGAAAAGAATGTCCTGCATAGCTGCCCAGGGAAAGGTCTGGACTAGCTCAGAGTTTTATTTTTATTTTATTTTTTTTAAAGATTATGTATTTATTTATTTATTTGACAGACAGAGATCACAAGTAGACAGAGAGGCAGGCAGAGAGAGAGGAGGAAGCAGGCTCCCTGCTGAGCAGAGAACCTGATGCGGGGCTCCATCCCAGGACCCTGGGATCATGACCTGAGCCGAAAGCAGAGGCTTTAACCCACTGAGCCACCCAGGCACCCCGAGTTTTATCTTTATACTTGTTTTACCCCTATGTCATTCCAAAACAAGGATTTGTGGTGGCCATGGAGGTAAATACAATTTTTAAATTACTGTATTAGCTACCATTTATTTAGTCCTACTCTAGGCTGTGTAGCAAGCTAATTATTTCACATATTTTGTTAACCCTCAGAACAACCCTGTGAAGTAGGTCCTATTATCTTATAGGTGAGGACAACTGTTGCAGGTAGGGTGTCTGAGAAACAGACCAAGAGGGAGATATGCAAACAGGAAGTTTATTGAAAAGGTCCTTGGGATTATTACCTGCAGGGGGTCGGGCAGAAGGATGGGGAGAGACTGGTGAACCGCAACACAGAAGGTTGGACTGGTTCCGAGTCTGTTGTTTTAACCATTTGGTCCTATGGAGGATGAGGTGGACATAAGACAAAACCAGATGGATAGGGCCCCTATCTAAAAAGTACACACCCTATAGTCCTGCACAGTCACTGGCAGAGCGCCCCAGAATTGATTCTAACTTCCTGGGGCTATGTTAGAGAAAGAAACACAATCAGGCACCAGATTCCCAGCAGCGCCCCTGCGGTAAAAGCAAACCCACAATGGAAGAAGTCAGAAGAATGGTTACATTTGTGGGAAGGCTACTTACTGACTGAGAGGTGGCAGGCAGGAGACTGTTCAGTGTTGGGAATCAGGAGCTGATTACACAAGTTCAAGTATACACGAGCATTTTAATAGTCCTACACAGAAGGTCTGTGAAGTTTAGTATATGAATGGTATACTTGAGTAAAAATAAATAAATAAATAAAAAGATAAAAAATCTGATTGACCCAGTTGATCAGAAGAAAGTCAGTCTTTTCTGGTCCTGAAGCCCAGCAAAATTCCCAGAGCCTCAAAAGATAGCCATTGTGTGAGAAGGCAGGGGCATGATGCTAAAAATTTAGTGACAGTGCTACCAACCATCAGACCTGCAAGTAGCTCAGCTCCAGGGAGACCCACCCACAATGTTGTAAAAAGCACAGACCCCGTCAGCCAAGGCTCCTCTTCCCCATTCTGTCTCTTTCTGTGGAAGAAGGGGGCTTTTGGCTGAGGAGGAAGGAAAGGCTCCACTCCAGTCCATAGCTCCACAGTGGTTGTGCCATGGTTGAGTGGGTGGGAGAGGACCAGGAAGCCCCCAAGTAGGCTGTGGCCTGTGTGGTTGCCAGGCAGAAACACTCCAGACCTGATAACTTACTCTTCTGCCATCCCAGTGAACCTTGAGTATTAGCCAGCTGGTCAACCATGCAGCCCTCAGGTCTTGTGCTTCATCTGAACCCAAGCCAACGTGGGCTCTGGAGTCAGTTGACCTGGATTCAGATTCTACCTTGTACACCTTACTCATTGGGCAAATTCCTAACCACTCTAAGTTTTCTCAGCTGTATGTTGAGCGTGATGATTACATGAGTACTTACCTTACTGTGTCATTGTGAGAATTGACTGACACGATGTACACACAGTCCATGACAGAGTGTATGTGTTGAGCATGAGTTGGTTATTTGCAAGAATCTATAATCTGCATTGTGATCAGCGTAAGAGAATGATATGCCTCCTTGTGTAGCAGAAATAGACATAATATGGAAGTGAGAAAGCCAGGGTTTGTTTTTAAATAAATAATCGCCTTCTTTTTTCATGGTTAAAAAAATGTGGTTGAGGGAAACAGGAAGATGTTGGTCAAGGGGTATAAAATTTCAGTTCTGCAAGATGAATAAACCCTGGAGATTTAATGTACAGCAATATGACTATGGTTAGTAAGATTGTTTCATATATTTGAGAATTGCTAAGAGGGTAGAACAGAAGTATTTTTACTACCAGAAGAAGATGGCAACTATGGGAGGAGAGAGATATATTAAGTAGCTTAATTGTGGAAACTATCTCACAGTGTATATGTATATCAAATTGTACTCCCTAAATATATGCAATTTTGAGTTGTCAGCTACACCTCAAAAAAGCTGGAAAAAAATGACGGTTTTTTTTTTTTTTTCATTGCTCAAAGGACTACACATTCATTAAGAAGCATTTAATGAAAAAGAAAAAAGTTTTAAACATTACCTGCCATTCAGCAGACTTATCCACAGAGACCTGGAAGGCCAGAAAGAACTGGCATGATATATTCAGAGCACTAAATGAGAAAAACATGCAGCCAAGAATACTATATCCAGCTAGGTTATCATTGAAAATAGAAGGAGAGATAAAAAGCTTCCAGGACAAACAAAAACTAAAAGAGTTATGAACACCAAACCAGCTCTACAGGAAATATTGAAAGCATCCTCTAAACAAAGAGAGAGCCTAAAGTAGTAGGCCAGAAAGGAACAGAGACAATATATAGTAACAGTCACTTTACAGGCAATACAATGGCACTCAACTCATATCTCTCAATAGTTACCCTGAATGTAAATGGGCTAAATAACCCAATCAAAAAACACAGGGTATCAGAATGGATGAAAAAACAAAACCCATCAAGATGTTGTCTACAAGAAACTCATTTTAGACCCAAAGACACCTCCAGATTTAAAGTGAAGGGGTAGAAAACAATTTACCATGCTTATGGACATCAAAAGAAAGCTGGGGTGCATCAAATAAATTATATCAAATAAAATTAGATTTTAAATAAGATATCAAATGAGAAAAACATGCAGCCAAGAATACTATATCCAGCTAGGTTATCATTGAAAATAGAAGGAGAGATAAAAAGCTTCCAGGACAAACAAAAACTAAAAGAGTTATGAACACCAAACCAGCTCTACAGGAAATAGATAAATTTCAAATAAATTAGATTTTAAACCAAAGACTATAATAAGAGATGAGGAAGGACACTATATCATACTCAAAGAGTCCATCCAACAAGAATATATAACAATTTTAAATATCTATGCCCCCAACATGGGAGCAGCCAACTACATAAACCAATTAATAACAAAATCAAAGAAACACATTGACAATAATACAATAATTGTAGGGGACTTTAACACCCCCCTCACTGAAATGGACAGATCATCCAAGCAAAAGAACAACTAAGAAATAAAGGTCTTAAATGACACACTGGACCAGATGGACATCACACATCTATTCAGAACATTCCATCCCCAAACAACAGAATACACATTCTTCTCTAGTGCACATAGAATGTTCTCCAGAATAGATCACATCCTGGGTCACAAATCAGGTCTCAACCAGTACCAAAAGATTGGGATCATTCCCTGCATGTTTTCAGACTACAATGCTCTGAAGCTAGAACTCAATCACAGGAGGAAATTTGGAAAGAACCCAAATACATGGAGGCTAAAGAGTATCCTACTAAAGAATGAATGGGTCAACCAGGAAATTAAAGAAGAATTGAAAAAATTCATGGAAACAAATGATAATGAAAACACAACTGTTCAAAATCTGTGGGACACAGCAAAGGTGGTCCTGAGAGGAAAATATATAGTGATATAAGCCTTTCTCAAAAAACAAGAAAGATCTCAAATACACAACTTAAACCTACACCTAAAGAAGCTGGAGAAAGAACAACAAAGAAAGCCTAAACCCAGCAGAAGAGAAATCATAAAGATCAGAGCAGAAATCAATGAAATAGAAACAACAACAACAACAAAAACAAAACAAAACAAAACAAACAAACAAACAAAACAATAGAACAAATCAACGAAACTAGGAGCTGAAAGAATTAATAAGATTGATAACCCCCTGGCCAGACTTATCAAAAGGAAAACAGAAAGGACCCAAATAAATAAAATCATGAATGAAAGTGGAGAGGTCACAACCAACACCAAAGAAATACAAACAATTATAAGAACATATTATGAGCAACTATAGGCCAGCAAATTTGACAATCTGGAAGAAATGGATGCATTCCTAGAGACCTAAAAGCTACCAAAACTGAGCCAGGAAGAAATAGAAAACCCAAACAAACCCATAACCAGTAAGGAGATTGCAGTTATCAAAAATCCCCCAACAAACAAGAGCCCAGGGCCAGACGGCTTCCCAGGGGAATTCTACCAAACTTTTAAAGAAGAATTCCTATTCTTCTGAAACTGTTCCAAAAACTAGAAATGGAAGGAAAACTTCCAAACTCATTTTATGAAGGCAGCATTACCTTGATCCCCAAACCAGACAAGACCCCATCAAAAAAGAGAATTACAGACCAATATCCTTGATGAACACGGATGTGAAAATTCTCACCAAAATACTAGCCAATAGAATCCAACAGTACAGGGCACCTGGGTGGCTCAATGGGTTAAGCCTCTGCCTTTGGCTCAGATCATGATCTCAGGGTCCTGGGATTGAGCCCTGCATGGGGCTCTCTGCTCAGCGGGGAGCCTGCTTCCTCCTCTCTCTCTCTCTCTCTCTACCCACTTCTCTGCCTACTTGTGATCTCTCTCTGTCAAATAAATAAATAAAATCTTAAAAAAAAAAATCCAACAGTACATTTAAAGGGTTATTCACCATGACCAAGTGGGATTTATTCCTGGCCTGCAAGGTTGGTTCGACATCCACAAATCAATCAGTGTGAAACAATACATTAATAAAAGAAAGAATAAGAACCCTATGATACTCTCAATAGATGCTGAAAAAGCATTTGACAAAGCACAGCATCCTTTCTTGATCAAAACTCTTCGAAGTGTAGGAATAGAGGGTTCATACCTCAATATCATCAAAGCCATCTATGAAAAACCCACAATGAATATCATTCTCAATGGAGAAAAACTGAGAGCTTTTCCGCTTAGGTCAGGAACACGACAAGGATGTCCATTATCACCACTGCTATTCAACATAGTACTAGAAGTCCTAGCCTCAGCAATCAGACAACAAAAAGAAATTAAAGATATCCAAATCGGCAAAGAAGAAGTCAAACTATCACTCTTTGCAGATGATATGATACTTTATGTGGAAAACCCAAAAGACTCCACTCCTAATCTGCTAGTACTTGTACAGGAATTCAGTAAAGTGTCAGGATACCAAATCAATACACAGAAATCAGTTGTACTTCTATACACCAACAACAAGACAGAAGAAAGAGAAATTAAGGAATTAACCTCATTTACAATTACACCCAAAACCATAAGATACCTAGGAATAAACCTAACCAAAGAGGCGAAGAATCTCTACTTAGAAAGCTATAAAATTACTCATGAAAGAAATTGAGGAAGACACAAAGAAATGGAAAAATGTTCCATGCTCGTGGATTGGAAGAACAAATATTATGAAAATATCTATGCTACCTAAAGCAATCTACACATTTAATGCAATCCCTATCAAAATACCATCCATTTTTCCCAAAGAAATGGAACAAATAATCCTAAAATTCATATGGAACCAGAAAAGAACTCAAATAGCCAGAGGAATGTTGAAAAAGAAAGTCAAAGTTGGTGGCATCACAATTCCAGACTTCAAGCTCTATTACAAAGTTGTCATCATCAAGACAGCATGGTACTGGCACAAAAACAGACACATAGATCAGTGGAACAAAATAGAGAGCCCAGAAATAGACCCTCAACTCTATGGTCAACTAATCTTTGACAAAGCAGGAAAGAATGTCCAATGGAAAAAAGACAGCCTCTTCAACAAATTGTGTTGGGAAAATTGGACAGCCACATGCAGAAAAATGAAACTGGACCACTTCCTTACACCACACACGAAAATAGACTCCAAATGGATGAAAGACCTCAATGAGAGAAAGGAATCCGTCAAAATCCTTGAGGAAAACACAGGCAGCAACCTCTTCGACCTCAGCCTCAGCAACTTCTTCCTAGAAACATTGTCAAAGGCAAGGGAAGCAAGGGCAAAAACGAACTGTTGGGACTTCATCAATATCAAAAGCTTTTGCAAGCAAAGGAAATAGACAACAAAACCAAAAGACAACTGACAGAATGGGAGAAGATATCTGCAAATGACATATTAGATAAAGGGCTAGTATCCAAAATCTATAAAGAACTTAGCAAACTCAACCCCTAAAGAACAAATAATCCAATCAAGAAATAAGCAGAGGACATGAACAGACATTTTTGCAAAGAAGACATCCAGATGGCCAACAGACACATGAGAAAGTGCTCCATATCACTTGGCATTCAGGAAATACAAATCAAAGCCACCATGAGATACCACCTCACACCAGTCAGAATGGCTAAAATTAACAAGTCAGGAAATGACAGATGCTGGCAATTGACTATAGTCATCATGTTGCCCATTATATCCCCAGACTAATTTATTTTATAACTAGAGGGGTTTTTTAAATTTTTAAATTTTTATTTTTTAAAGATTTTATTTATTTACTTGAGAGAGAGAGATACAGCAAGACAGAGCACACAAGCAGGGGGAGTGGGAGAGAGAGAGAGAAGCTTCCTGCCAAGCCGGGAGTCCATGCGGGGCTCAATCCCAGGACTCCAGGATCATGACCTGAGCTGAAGACAGACGCCCAACAACTAAGTCACCCAGGTGCCCCATAACTAGAGGCTTATATCTTTTGGTCCCCTTCACCCATATATGATTTTTTATTTATTTATTTTTATTTTTCTTAAAGATTTTATTTTATTTATCTGAGAGAAACCAAATATGAGTGGGAGGAGTGGAGAAGGAGCAGAAGGAGAGAGAGAAGCAGACTCCCCACTGAGCAGGGAGCCAGAAACAGGTTCCATCCCAGACCTCTGAGATCATGACCTGAGCTGAAGGCAGACACCCAATCGACTGAGCCACCCAGGTGCCCCTCATATATGTTTTCTTAAATAATTTTTTTACTTTAAAATATATACATATATTTTGGTGGAGGGTTGGGTGAGCCTAGCGGTGGGTATTAAGGAAGGCACGTATTGCATGGAGCACTGGGTGTGATGCTTAAAAATAAAAAATATATATATTTTTTGATTTACAGAAAAGTTACAAGGATAATACAGAGAGTTTCCATATAGCTCACACCTAGTTTCTCCTACTCTTACTTTACATTGCTGTGGTACATTGTGGTACATAAATGCACCACTTATCACAACTAATGAACCAATGTTGACACAGTATTATTTATTTATTTATTTTTAATAAACATATACTGTATTTTTATCCCCAGAGGTACAGGTCTGTGAATCGCCAGGTTTACACACTTCACAGCACTCACCATAGCACATACCCTCCCCAATGTCCATAACTCCACCTCCCTCTCCTAACTCCCCTCCCCCCAGCAACCCTCAGTTTGTTTTGTGAGATTAAGAGTCACTTATGGGGGCGCCTGGGTGGCTCAGTGGGTTAAGCCGCTGCCTTCGGCTCAGGTCATGATCTCAGGGTCCTGGGATCGAGTCCCGCATCGGGCTCTCTGCTCAGCAGGGAGCCTGCTTCCTCCTCTCTCTCTCTGCCTGCCTCTCTGCCTACTTGTAATCTCTCTCTGTCAAATAAATAAATAAAATCTTAAAAAAAAAAAAAAAAAAGAGTCACTTATGGTTTGTCTCCTTCCCAATCCTATCTTGACACATTTTTTATAAGTAAGCTTTATGCCCTATGTAGATCTTGAATTCACAACCCCAAGATCAAGAGTCTTGTGTTCTACCAACTGAGCCAGCCAGGCACCCCAATACATTACTCTTAACTGAAGTCCATACTGAATTTAGACTTCTTTGTTTTTATGTATACTCTACTTCTGTTCTAGGATTTCTTTCTTTCTTTTTTTTTTTTTAATTTATTTGACAGAGATCATAAGTAGGCAGAGAGAAAGAGGGGGAAACAAGCTCCCCGCTGAGCAGAGAGTCTGATGTGGGGCTCAGTCCCAGGACCCTGGGATCATGACCTCAGCCAAAGGCAGAGGCTTAACCCACTGAGCCACCCAGGTGCCCCTGTTCTAGGATTTCATCCAGGATACCACATTACAAGTAGAAATCATGTCTTGTTAGGCTACTCTAGAATGTAAGACTTTCTCAGACTTTTCTTGTTTTTAATGAACTTGACGGTGTTGAGGAGTCCTGGTTAAGTATTTCGTAATATCTTACCTTTGGTATTTATGTCTTCCTTATGATTAGACTGGGGTCATGGGTATTGGGGAGGAAAACCACAGAGGTAAAGGGCCATTATATCACATCATATCAATGGTAGTATTGGTGTAGATGTTGACCTTGATCACCAATTGAGGTATTATTTGCAATGTTTTCTTTTTTTCTGTACTTTCATTCTATATTCTTTGGAAGAAAGTCACTATGCACATCCTGGACTTTGGGGGTAGGAAGTTTTGCTCCAACTCCTTAATGAAATAACATCTACATACATTGTTTGGAATTCTTCTGTATAAGAGGTTTGACTTTTTACTACATATTTATTTAGTCAATAATTTATTGAGATAAGAAGTAGGATCTTATGGGTATTTATTTAATACCTTGAGTTATAATCCAGTATTATGCTATTTTGATGCTGACATCATTCCAGTTTGGGCTATTGGGAGTTCTTTCAGTTGGCTCCTGTGCCATGGACATATTCTTGTAGGTTTTTCTTTGAGCACTTCCTTACTTTCTGGTACTAGAAGATGCTCCGTATATATATTGTATATTCCCTGCCCCAACCATTTCTCCAAGAAGTCTAATTTCTTTTTATTGAGGAATGGTATTAGAAACCAAGATCTGGGGCGCCTGGGTGGCTCAGTTGGTTGGACGACTGCCTTCAGCTCAGGTCATGATCCTGGAGTCCCAGGATCGAGTCTCGCATCGGGCTCCCAGCTCCATGGGGAGTCTGCTTCTCCCCCAGACCTTCTCCTCACTCATGCTCTCTTTCACTGTCTCTCTCTCTCAAATAAATAAATAAATAAATAAATAAATAAATAAATAAATCAAAAGAAACCAAGATCTGGGCACTGGGTGTGCTCAATGTACCTGGGTGTTGTTGCTTTTGGGCCCCTACAGTGTGCAGAACTGAGAAATATACATGTATATACTAATAGTTTTTTGAGTAGATTCATGAGGATTTTCTACATACAAAATTGTGTTTTACTTCTTCCTTTTCAATCTAGAGACTTTTTATGTATTTGTTTCTTTCTTGCCTAATCACATTAGCTAGGACCTCCAGCATGATGTTGACTAGAAGTAGTGAAAGTGAACATCTTTGTTTTGTTCCTGATCTTAGGGGAAAGTATTCAGTGTTTCACCACTAAGTATGATGTTAGCTATGAGTTTTTTTAAAAATGTTCTTTATCAGGGCGCCTGGGTGGCTCAGTGGGTTGAAGCCTCTGCCTTCAGCTCAGGTCATGATCCCAGGGTCCTGGGATCGAGCCCCGCATTGGGCTCTGCTCAGCAGGGAGCCTGCTTCCCTTCCTCTCTCTCTGCCTGTCTCTCTGCCTACTTGTGATCTCTGTCTGTCAAATAAATAAATAAAGTCTTTAAAAATAATAAAATAAAATAAATATAAAAAAATCAAATCAAGGTAGTTTCCTTTAGTTTGTTGAGTGTTATCTTATAATGAAAGGGTGCTGGATTTTGTCAAATGCTTTTTCTGCATTTGTAGAGATGATCATGTGGGCTTGGTCCTTCATTCTATTGTTATAGTGTATTACATTAATTGATTTTCAGATGTTAAGCCAACCTTGCATTCCTGGGAGAAATCTTCCTTAGTCATGGTGTAGAATCCTTTTTATGTGTTGCTGATTTCAGTTTTCAAGTATTTTGTTGAGAATTTTTACATCTATATTCATGTGAGATATTGCTCTGTTTTTTTCTTGTAAAGTCTTTGGTTCTGGTATCAGGGTAATACAAACCTCATAGATTGAGTTGGAAAGTGTTTCTTCCACTTTCATTTTTTTGGAAGTGTTTGTGAAGAATTGTTATTCATCCTTTTTAAAATATGTGTTAGAATTCACCTGTGAAGCTACCTGGGCGTGAGCTTTTATTTGTGGGAAGTTTTAAAATAACTACTTTGATCTCTTGTTATACGTTTATTTAGATTTTCTATTTCTTCTTCAGTCAGTTTCAGTAGTTTGTATATTTCTAAGAATTTGTCCATTTCACCTAATTGTCTAATTTGTTGGCATATAGTTACTCCCAGTATAGCTTGATAATCTTTTTTATTTCTGTAATGTTGGTAGTGATTTTCTCTTACTCCTGACTTTCATATTTTGAACGAGTTTTTTCTCTTTTTCAGTTTGGTCAGTTCAGCTAAAATTTTGTCAGTCTTGCTGATCTTTATCAAAGGACTAATTTTGGTTCGGTTAACTTTATTGTTTTTATATGTATATACCAATCTGTGCATATCCATAGGATCATAATTGTTACTATATTATATCCATCTGTATCTATATTAAGCTAAACATCTTTTGTAATGATGTCTCCAACTTCAAACTAGTAGTGCATGATTCATTCTAGCCTTTCCCCCTGTTTATCCGTAACTTCACATTCTGAGAGTGAAAAATTTGGCTCCCATTATCTGCCATCCATTTACTTATTTGTTCAGTCCCAGTATATGTGTTTGGTGGCTTCAGAATTGTTAGCCCATATCCCCATGGGAAATAACTTTACCAATTAGACTACAGTACTTAGGTACAGTTCCTTTTGCCTTTAGTTTTCCAATCTCCACTCATTCTAAAAGTTACTTAGGTAAACATCCACTCTCTTTAGTTAAGTTATATCATATATTTTAATAACAATTAGATTCTTTTATCATAGTCTACATTCTGCTCTAGGATTTCCCTGACCTATTTTTTTCATTAAGGTTGACTTCTTGTGCTATAAAGTTCTATGAGTTTAAGGTTTAAAAAATGCATAGCCTCATATAACGTACAAAATAGTTTTACTGCCCTAACACACAATTCACTTATTCAATCCTCTCCACTCCCCTGAGAAGGGAGCCAGACGCGGGGGTCCATCCCAGGACCCTGGGATCATGACCTGAGCCGAAGGCAGACACTTAACTGACTGAGCCACCCAGGCATCTGAGACTATATTTAACTTTATAAGAAACTGCCAATCTGTCTTCCAGAGTGACTCTACCATTTTGCATTCCTGCCAGCACTGAATGAGAATTGTTATACACCATGCCAGAGAACTTTTCAGCTAAAATGACTCCAAAACCTAATTTATGGCCCTCTGTTAATCTTGCTCTTTACTGCTTTGATGGATTGAAAGCCGTGGGAAACCGCTGGAAATTAAGGGTGTGCCTGAGAGGGAGATACGGTTCCTTTGATTAATTTTATCAATCTCTTGGCCAATGGCTAACCTTATAAATACCAGATGTCCAAGGATATTTCATTCTGCTAAGGGTAAAGGGCTATAGTCACTGAGAGGAAAAGTACTTTCTTCGCTAAACTGATAATCTCAACCTCTTGTGTGAGATTTCCCCCAGGCCATGTATATTTTGCACCCCTTCCAATAATCCTGATGGTATCATTCTATAGGGGACTACAGATAATATATTTCCCCCAAAAAATGCTTTAGCTAGCCCTTTTGATTTTGTTGTTTACAATAGGAGAAGTATACATTTGGGTTGAATGTCTTAGGATAAGATGGTCCCTGTCTTATCTTTGAATTCCAACTAGAGATGATTCTTATGATAAAGGGGCAAATAAATATAGTATCCAAAGTACCTAACAGGTACTAGGACAAATTTGGGGGAAAGGGGATCAGGATGATCAGTGATGGGGAGAAACAAAAAGAATAAGTGCTTACCTGGGGAATAGGGAAGGAGCCCATGGTGGGGTGGGCCATCCCCGTGGTGGAGAGCCCCCTTGGCTTGAAATGAGGGGACAGAAAAGGAGAAAGACACAGGAAGTCAGTCTAGAAAGTCAGGAGGGGAGAACAAAATTGGGGTCTGACCTGAATGGAAGCTGAGAGTGAGAAGCTTGGGGAGAAGAACCTGGGGCTTCAGTTAGTTCAGGAGTGATTCTGACCTTAAGTTTTGACAGCAGCATCAGCAACACCACACTAAAAGCCCTTCCAAGGTATCCATGCATGTCATAAACATTTTACTTCACTATCTCATTTAAACCTGTGAGGTGAGAGGCCCCTGGGTGGCTCAGTTAGTTAAGCATCTGCCCTGGTCCTGGGACATGATCCTGGGGTCCTGGGATAGAGCCCCACACGGGGAGCCCTGCTTAGTGGGGAGTCTGTTTCTCCCTCTACCCTGTCTCATTCTTTCTCTCACTCTGATAAATAAGTTAAATCTTAAAAAAAAAAAAAAAAAGACCTGAGCTGAGATCAAGAGTCAGATGTTTCACCAACTGAGCCACCCAGGTGCCCCTAGACTTTATTCTTTAGAACAGTTCTGGCTTCACAGAAACATGGTGAAGACAGTACAGAGTTCCTGGCTAGCCCCCACACTGTTTCCCCTATTATTACCTGTTAGTGCGGTACATGTCCCCCTTGGCTGTTTTCTGTGCACTTACTTACACATTGACATACTTCCAAAAACACGTTTGGTGTGTCTCAGCCTCCTCCCCACGGCTTAGCCTGGGGCTCTGCTGAGAGAAACCAACACAAATGTAAGCCGAGCATGGTGGAGCCTGGCCAAGGTGAAATCCTTGCTCTTACTTTGGGGCTGTGGAGGCCAAGAAAAACAAGGCTGTACTCACCTTGAGTCTAGCCCTGACGTAAGTACAGCCATCTTGACAAAGCAAAAGCTGGCACCTTGCACCCCCTCTCCACCTGCTCCCCTCACCTCGGTGATATGTGTGAACAAATATTTAACTTGTAGAAATCACAATCCTGCAAGACAGGAGTCTCCCTCGGTTTACAAATGTCCCAGTGCAAAATCTCACTAACAAGGATGCTTGATAAGAGAGGAATGTGACATTCCAGCAGGAAACTCCCAACTGTCTTTATGTTAATATCTAAGTAGAGGGGAAAAACGGCCTTGGCTTGATAATAACCAGGCCTCCAATATCTTGACAGTCTTCTTTAACCTGATAGCCCTTCTGAACACCCCTTTTGTCCTCACCCACTGTGGAGTCCAACCCTACTCTGCCTTTAAAAACTCTGTAACCTGGTTCAGGGTCCAAGTCCCTACTCCGCTGTGTCGGGTAAACTTGGGCCCAAGCTTAAGCTTATAAAATAAACCCTCATGTGATTACATCAGTGTTGGCTCCTTGGTGGTCTCTCAGACACAAAAACCCGGGCATAACAGGGCAGGGATTTGGGGTACTTGGTGAAATTCCCAAGAGGTCATTCCTCTCATTCAGTTTCAGAAACTCAATTTTACCAGCTCACCTAAAGTGGCAAGGAAATCTGCTGCCCAAGAGCACAAAACACTGAGCCACCGGGCCTGTTTATTAGTTTGCCCAGAGCTGGCAAGGTTGAATCTTCGAACTTAAGTCTCATGTCCCCTAGGAATTAGGATGAACAGGTTGTTTGGCAATCGTGGCATCCCAGCAAAGGAGATGAGTGGTCTTCAGGGCTGTTTTATGGAAGCTGTGGTAGCCCCAGGAACTGCCCTTGCCCACTGACAAGCTTTGTAAAATAGCCACTACATTAACCAGAAGAGCTGCCAAGCAGAAACCACGTTCAAGCCAGCTGGCCACACAGCGTGGCCGGCCTGTGGGGCGCGCTGGGGAAGCAATTAATGAAAACCTCTCTTTCTTCTACCATCTACTCCAACGTGCTCTAAAACTCTGCGCCTGGGCATCATCAGGGAGCTTGTTAGAAATTCACAGCCAAGTCATGGGCTCCCACTGGGACCTTCTAAGTCAGAATCTGCATTTTAAAAGACCCTCCGGAGGAGACTCCTGTGCACTTTAAGGTTTCAGAAGCCCCAGGATAGCGTTTAAATTCACAGCAGTTGATCTCTGCACCGGCAGGGAACCTGCCTTTTCCTTTCATAAAGTCAACGCAGGACTTTGGATCTCTGCCTGAAATGTGGACGGCAGGAATGTCTCTTGTTCCCCAGCTTCTCTTTGCCGTTGGAGCTCTCCGCTGCCGTTGCTTACCTTGGAGTCCTGTGTTGGACTTTATTACACAAACCACTGGTCCCTTCAAATGCTTCTTTATCTGAATCCCATCTCAGAAGCAGTAATCTGGGCACCTGGGTGGCTCAGATAATTAAGCATCGGCCTTCGGCTCAGGTCATGATCCCAGGATCCTGATCAAGTCCCACATCGGGTGCCCTGCTCAGTGGGAAACCTGCTTCTCCCTCTGTCTCTTGCTCTCTCTCTCTCTCATTAATAAATAAATAAAATCTGGGGCACCTGGGTGGCTCAGTGGGTTAAGCTGCTGCCTTCGGCTCAGGTCATGATCTTAGGGTTCTGGGATCGAGTCCCACATCGGGCTCTCTGCTCAGCAGGGAGCCTGCTTCCCTCTCTCTCTCTGCCTGCCTCTCTGCCTACTTGTGATCTCTCTCTGTCAAATAAATAAAGAAAAAAATAATAAATAAGTAAATAAAATCTTGAAAAAAAAAAGAAGAAGAAGAAGAAGAAGTTACCTGAAGAAGTTTAAGTTTAGAGGTAGTTTCTCATGACTACATTTTAGCTTGCCTGCGTTCTGCTTACCTGGTTGTGGGCTGTGGACCTTCCTGTCATCAGTTCATTCAAAATCTCACTCTAGCATAGATTACTTATAGGAAGCCTTCTGAGAGATAATTACCCCAGATACCCTGCATCTAGTAAGCTTCTCTTTACATTTTGGGGTCTTTTAGGAGCACCTGGGTGGCTCAGTTGGTTGAGTGTCTGCCTTTGGCTCAGGTCATGATCTCAGGGTCCTGGGATGGAGTCCCATGTCCACATGGGGCTCCCTGCTCAGTGGGGAGCCTGCTTCTCCCTCTCCCTGTTTGTGCTCTCTCACTATCGCTCACTCTCTCTCAAATAAATAAACAAATAAATAAATAAATATTTAAAAAAATTTTGGGGAGGTCTTTTATTTTGTGCCAGTAACATCAAATTCAATTATAAACTGGACTCAAACCTTCTAAAGATGAGTATGGTTGTAAAGTCCAGGCTGGAGCCTGGCAATAAATAATTTGGGGCACAAAGCTTCAATCAGCTGCCTGCTGGACTGTATTTCAAAATTCCAACTTGAGATGTAGTGAAAGGTGGTTTTAAGGTGGCAGACCTCAAAGATCTCAAGCTAAGCTATGCCATTTAAACACTGGGGCACTCTGGGGCGCCTGAGTCTGGGGATCATATGACTCTTGATCTTGGGGTGGTGAGTCTGAGCCCCGAATTGGGTGTAGAGCATTACTTAAAAATAAAATCTTAAATAATAATAACGATAACATGTGTGGCACTTGAAGACAGTTGTTCTGTATTCTTCGCACTTCCACTTGTTCACCAACAAAATGGGTTTGGTG
Organism: Mustela nivalis; assembly: GCF_964662115.1. Lineage (NCBI taxonomy): Eukaryota > Metazoa > Chordata > Mammalia > Carnivora > Mustelidae > Mustela > Mustela nivalis. Next base: position 115,420,729 of record NC_139020.1, read on the forward strand.
TGTATTTCACAGGATCCTTGGGAAGCTGAGATACGGTGACACAGCATAAGCCCCCAGCCCAGCCCCTGGACGGGCCCTGGGCTCAGTGAATGTCGGTAGACTGACAGACACGTGGAGCTCCGGAGTCCTGGCTCGGGGACACAGCTTCCCTACTATTTAGGAGACTATGGATGAACGGGGGGGGGGGGGGGGGGGGAGCCAGGCCAGCCCTCACAGATGTAACTGTTGTGGATTTCTCTTCCTTAGTGTCCGAGGTTCTTGGTCACACCACTTGGAAAAATGAAGAGGTAGACCCGACAAAGACTGGTGGGCAGCAAGCAGAGTTTACTGGGTCATAGTGCAAGGCTCCTGTAGAAGGAGGGGACCCCCTGAGGGCTGCCAATTTGGAACTTAAATCTAGAGGGTTTTATGGGCTCTTTGTGTGGCTGTTTTAATCTGATTAACCCTCCCTGAGCCTGTCACTCCATCAGCTTTTTGTCATCTACCCCTAGGTGGGGAAGGGGGAAGGGTGGAAGGCTTCTTTCTGGGTGGTGTTTTGTAGGGGGATATAAAGGGCTGTGGCCCCATGCCTTAAGGCATGCCAGCAGGCCACCAGATCAAGCTCTCTGTTTGTTTGTTTGTTTTTTAAAAAGATTTTATTTATTTATTTGACACACAGAGATCACAAGTAGGCCGAGAGGCGGGCAGAGAGAAAGGAAGGGGAGCAGGCTCCCTGCTGAGCAGAGAGCCAGATGGGGGGCTCTATCCCAGGGTCCTGGGATCATGACCTGAGCAGAAGGCAGAGGCTTTAACCCACTGAGCCACCCAGGCGCCCCTCTTTGTTTGTTTTTTAAATATAATTTTTTTTTTAATTTTAAAAGGTTTTATTTATTTATTTGACAAATCACAAGTAGGCGAGAGTCAGGCAGAGAGAGAGAAGGGGCACAAAGGAAGTAGTGGCCGGATCCCAGGACCCTGGGATCTTGACCTGAGCCGAAGGCAGAGGCTTTAACACATTGAGCCACCCAGGCAGCCCAAAGCTCTTTGTTTAAAGATCCCACTGGCTGTTGAGCTCTCCAACCACCCTCCTCCCCCAGCCTAGGTTAGGACGCCCAAGACCATTCCATTCCTTTCTGTCACATTCAAGTTTTCTGTAAGTCTTCCCAGGAAGAAGGCTTAAAGCTGTGGCACTGAGTAAAGCCTAGAATAACAGGATGGGCTCTTTTTCCTTTTAAGGGTAGTTTCCTCTTAAGACAGGGGGCCATTGTCCCTGCCAGCCTTTCTCCTGAAGATCCATTATAACCAGCAAAAGGTTACCTCCTTGACCACATTTCCATGTATGAGAAATAAAAATTTTGGAAGAGACATTTTCCAAACCAAGGGCACACTTGTCTACTTGTGTCTATTGGGCTGAAGAAACCAAAGAGTTTCTGATGATATGGCACTTTTTCTGAACTCTGGATTTGCTGATTTGGGATTTAGACTGAATCGTCTGATTGCAAGCGCTTTCTTTACACACATGTTCATTCCCCCTGTTTACGTCAGCAGCCAGTGAGCACACATGATGTTCTTTCAGAGAACTCTTTTTAGCCTTTAAAAAAAAAAAATCCTCAATTTAGGCAATGTTGGCCCTATGGGATATAGTTTATCAGAAGTATTATTGTTCAAGATGCCAGATGTATGCCAGAGAGGAAGAGAAACTCAAACACACGTGAAAGAATTGCGAGCTACAGATGTTGAAAGGAGGAAGATGGAAATAAAAACTAAACTGACTCACTGATATTTTGGAAACAAAGTTAATATAATTCTTTTAATTCACTAACTCTCCTCATTGAAGGTAGTATACGTTGGGAGAATTTAAAGAAACCAGGATTGGGGCGCCTGGGTGGCTTAGTCAGTTAAGTGTCCGTCTTCTGCTCAGGTCATGATCCCAGGGTCCTGGGATGGAGCCCCACATCGCATCAGGCTCCCTGCTTAGCCAGGAGTCTGCTTCTCCCTCTGCCTGCTGCTCCCCCTGCTTGTGTTCTCTCTCTGTCAAATGAATAAATAAAATCTTAGAAAGGAAGGAAGAAAGGAGGGAAGTAGGAAGGAAGAAGGGAAGAAAGGAAGAAAGAATAAGTCAGAAAGAAAGAATAAGGAAGGAAGGAGGAAAGAGAAAAAAAGAGAAAGAAAGGAGGGAGGGAAAAAAGAAAGAAAGGAAGAGAAAGGAATGAAGGAAGGAAGGAAAGAGGGAAGAAAGAAGCCAGGATTTTGGAAGGACAGTGCGAGCACACTGTTGTTCTGTTAAACATGTACCTGATTGTCTGGAGAATCAGTTATACTACAAAATAACCATGTTTAGAATATCTGAGATTTCTTTCTCAACCTGAATATGAACTTTTCAAATTTTGAAATGTAATTAAAGCTGAAATGAAAAATAAATGGATCCCCCCCTCAATTGAATCTTCTCAAATTGTGCTACTTAGACAGTCTCAGAACTTGTATTTCATTCTGAGATTTTATTTACTGGGGGGCCTAGGTGGCTCAGTCAGTTAAATGGCTGCTTTTGGCTTAGGTCATGATCCCAGGATCCCGGGATCAAGCCCCACATCACGCTCAGTAGGGAGCCTGCTTTTCCCGCTGCCTGCCACTCCTCCTGCTTGAGCTCTCTCTCTCTCTCTCTGTCAAATAAATAAATAAAATCTTTTTTTTTTTTTTTTAAGATTTTATTTACTTGACAGAGAGATGGAGAGGGAACACAAGTAGACAGAGAGGCAAGCAGTGGGAGAAGCAGGCTTCCCGCTGAGCAGGGAGCCTGATGCAGGGCTTGATCCCAGGACCCCCCAGATCATGACCTGAGCTGAAGGCGGGTATTTAACCAACTGAGCCACCCAGGTGCCCCTCTGAACCTCTTTTAATAAAGATTCTGCCTTAAGTAGAAGTCTGCAGTGCCACATGATAGTCAGTATGTGCCATGATTAGATTCATAAAGAGATAGTAGAGGGGGGTTTTTAGGGCTGGATTCAGAAACTAGATCAGCCAGGTTATCACCACTTATTAACCATTATGACCTAGGGCAAATTTTTAAACTTCTGTATAACGCCAATTTTCACACCTGGAAAATAAGGATAATATTAATTCTTATTTTTAACGATTGTTGTGGGGATCACATGAACGAACACTGTAAAAGGATTAGAATTGCTCCCAGCAGAGATAGATGCTCAGTAAATCTTAGCGGTTATCTTCTGTTATCATTTAGTGCTAATGGCAAGGGTGTTCCCAGCCAAGCAGGTGAGACTCTTTCCCGTCCTGAGCTGGCTAGCCTGGTGATAACCTGGGACACGGTTTATGTATAGTGTATCAGACTGCAACAACATCACATTATCCATGGAAATATGGCCTACTAGTACAATCAGCTAGTATACGGCAAACCTAGATTTTGAACTCAGGTCTTTCTGCTCCAACGGCCAATCCATTCCCATTGAACCCTGTTGAAAGTTCAACATTACGTGACAATGTGGGGTGACTGTTAGGGTAGTAGATGGGGTGGCAGATAGAGGCATTTGTAAAGGCTGGAGCCTCCAGAACAGAAGAATGTGACCGAGTTCCACCTAGATTGGACAAACCACGCTTCCAAAAGTGACCAGTGGGTGGGGAGATGTAGAATTGTCCTGTGGTAGTCCTTACAAGGGATTAGCACGTTTAGTCAAATAAGAGAAGACAGCTGTGGACAGGAGCACAATCTTCAAGCAATAACAAATTTATAAAGGAGAGGTAGAAAGAATTCAGCTTAATAATACAAGGAAAACCTTTCTAACCATCCGAACTATTCAAAACTCTCTGCTTTGGGAAGCGGTTGATTTGCTCTCCTTGGAAAGGTTAAGGAGAAGTTAGATAAGCACTTGGTAGGTGAAGTAGAGGGATTTTTTTCAGTGAATTCAACATAAATTTACTGAACATCTGTTACAGGCCAGGGATGGTATAAGAGTTAAAGTTCCTTCCAAACTTTGAGATATATATATACACATAAATGTATATATATATACACATACATATACATGTATATGTATATACATGTACATATATATGTGTGTGTATATATATATATATAAACTTTGAGGTTTATTTTGTCCAGATGAAATGAAATAGAACCTCATATCCTGCTCAAAACTCCAACTAAGACAATTGTACTCATTGGCATAAGGATCCTTACTTATTAATTTTAATTAATTTAAATTATTTTAAAACTTAAAATAATTATTTTAAAACTTAAAATAATTTAAATTTTAAAGTTTACAATAATTTAAATTTTAAATTAATTCTAATTAATTTAAAAATTAATTATGTTTCTTTCCTTGCCATGAGTAACTTTTGCCAACTTGCTATAAATTAGGGGCAAACTCTTCCAACTTCTTTCAATATTGCTCCTTTTCAATGTTCTCTGGTTTAGTACAGGAGAAACCAAAAATAATTTAGTCAGCAGTATTAGGACAGGAAACTGGAGGTTCCCAAGTACATTTTAAAAGAAAAAAAAAAAAATGCAAAAGAAAAGGGAAAATAGTACCAACCTCAAATATGTGAGCTGACAGTCCGCCTCCATTCTGTGGAAAGCATCCTGTTCCAATGTGCAGAGGTCCACATGTTTATTTTATGATTCTGGTCCTAAAGTGATCGCCCTAGCCTTAGGGATTCCAAGGTAAAGAAAATACAGTTGGTCAAATGGGAGTTATGGTCAGAGTTGAATGTGGGGTCCAGTGGCTTCTGTGGCTGTTGCTGTGGGGACCTACTATGTGACAGGCAGAGTTCTGCTGTGACTGACCGAAGTGTGTGCCAGGATTGGCCAGCATGTGAAAAGACGTTATCTGTGTTTTCTAACTCTACCTCCCAACTCATAAAACCTCAATCAATATTTGCTGAAGTGCAGGGTGTTAGAAAGTTGAAACAGTGGGCAAAGTAACAGGGAGAAACCTTGGGAGTTGAAATTTAACTTTGAGCAAGTCATTTGTCCTGTTCACTAACGAGAATTGTGCTCTGAGACAGGAGATGGACTCCGACTGTAGTTTTCCAACACAGTTCACAGCCCATTGAGAAATCAATTGAATGGGTAGAAATCAGCATTTTAAAAATTAAATGGAAAATTCCAGAGTGTTTTGCACAAGGCAAATATATTATTTCATGAAACTCTTGTTTAATGTGAATACACACACATACACACACACACACACATATGCATATATACACGTATACTGAGTTGTGGAGTAAAATGGATGTTTTACCGTCGAGTGCTATCAAAAATATGTGACCATAAGAGACCCCATTTAGCAATTGGACCACAGATAGGACTCCAGGAAGAACAAATGATTTTAGATCTTCTATTACTGAGTTGGCATATTAATGTGTGTTTTTTAATTGTGACAAAATATACATAACATAAACAGACCAATGTTTTTATTTTTATTTATTTATTTTTTAAAAGATTTTATTTATTTATTTGACAGAGAGAGATCACAAGTAGGCAGAGAGGCAGGCAGAGTGAAAGGAGGGAAGTAGGCTCCCTGCTGAGCAGAGCTGAAGTCAGAGGCTTTAACCCACTGAGCCACCCAGGCACCCAGATGAATGTTTTTAAATGGAAGGAACAAAATACAAAAACTAAAAACCTCCCACCTCCAAATTGCATCGTCCTGTAGGTTTAGGTTTCCAATGCCTTCTCCACTCCCCTTACTTTTTTTTTCTTCCTAGGATCCTCATCTGTAACTAAGGTGGGAGGTGTATGATCTTTGATCTTGTGGGCCAAGCAGCCTAAGTTCCCTCTTGCATCTGGCCCTGAGTTAGGGAGGAGAATGTGTTTACATACAATTGTAATTTTACATTAAAAATTGATTATTAAGGGGCGCCTGGGTGGCTCAGTGGGTTAAGCCACTGCCTTCGGCTCAGGTCATGATCTCAGGGTCCTGGGATCGAGCCCCGCATCGGGCTCTCTGCTCAGCAGGGAGCCTGCTTCCTCCTCTCTCTCTCTCTGCCTCTCTGCCTGCTTGTGATCTCCCTCTGTCAAAAAATAAATAAAATCTAAAAAAAAGAAAAACTGATTATTAAATAAATAAATAAATTTGGTTATTTATATATTTAGATATAATTATAAATAAATAAAATTGATTATTAAAAAACAGTTCTACTTTTATTTTTACTTGTATTTAACATTTGCATACTTGTTCTCTGTCCTTTAAGTATAAACTGTTTCCCCAGCTACCTTGTCTTTTCTTTTTTTTTTTTTTTTTTTTTTTTTAAAGATTTTATTTATTTATTTGACAGAGAGAAATCACAAGTAGATGGAGAGGCAGGCAGAGAGAGAGAGAGGGAAGCAGGCTCCCTGCTGAGCAGAGAGCCCGATGCGGGACTCGATCCCAGGACCCCGAGATCATGACCTGAGCCGAAGGCAGCGGCTTAACCCACTGAGCCACCCAGGCGCCCTACCTTGTCTTTTCAAGGGTATAGATTTGTTTCCTATCTGCCTACACGCCTTTGCCTGACACACAACACTACAATAAATGTCAATAATGATGGTAATTAATGACCTTTTCTTCTCAACCATTATTAATGATGGTAATTAATGACCTTTTCTTCTCAACCATTATTAATAATGAGTCATTTTTTTTTTTCTGGAATCAAGGCACTGAAAGCCGTTAAAGACAGTTTTTCTTTTCTTAAGCAATAGCTACTTAGAACTTTACCATATCCAGGCTTCTCCCCGCTCTGGCCACATTTACTCACTTGGCTTGGGCTCTGAACTAGTTGGACCTTATATTTGCCTAACCATGTGGGTTCAGGAACTTTTCTACTTTTTCATTTACTGGCGAAGGAAATAAAGGGCTGTTATCTCCATGTAGCCAGTGGGGAAACTGAGGCAATTAGCCCACGTTTCTGCATCACAATTAGTTACTACCCTGAGGCCAGTTGTTGACTTCTAGGCTGGGATGGGTTTTCTGGTTTCTTTTTGCCTGCAGTTTCTCCCTCACCAAATAACACAACTTTGGCTTTTATCTCCAGGTGAAGAATAAAGGGAAAGGGGGAGACTTTTACAGCCAATGACTCTTGTACCCCTTCTTCCACCAGTAACTTGCTGGAAGTAGCTGTCAGGTATTTCTGTAGAATAGAATATTTTAACTATGGCATGCCACAGGCTCATTCTCATTTCGGAGTCTTCAGGCAAGCCATTCTCCTAGGCTGAAGGTCTTCTTTCTTCCTCTTCATTAACCTGAAATCCTACACTGGTCTGCAGACATCTTTCATGTTACTTTCCTGCCAGACTCTGCTGCATCCCATCCAGCCATCCAGGCTGACTCAACCAATGTGCCAGTTTCTTGTGTGTTTTTAGGGGCTTGCAACTGTCTTTTTTTTTTCTTTTTTTTTTTTTTTAACGATTTTATTTGAGCTAGAGAGAGAATGAGAGTGAGAGCATGGGCTGGGAGACAGAGGGAGAGAGAGCTGAGCAGGGAGCCCGATGCGGGGCTCCATGCGAGGCTCAATCCCTGGGATCCTGGGATCTTGAAGTGAGCCAAAGGCAGAGGCTTAACGCTTAAGGACTGAGCCACCTAGGTGCCCTGGGGCTTGCAACTATTTTACTGCACTTAAACCCACAGAAAATCTGCATGATAGGTATTTTTAATCCCATTTTAAAGATTTATTTATTAAAAAGAGAGAGAGGGAGAGAGAGACAGAGACAGAGAAAGAGACAGAGAGCAGGGGAGGGGCAAATTTTGGCGAAGGAGAGAAGTAGACTCCCCACTGATTGCAGAGTCTGACATGAGGTTCAATCCCACAAGCGGAGATCACTGCTTCATCAGAAATCAAGAGATGGTCACTTAACCAACTGGCACCCCAATTCCATTTAATACTGATACCCAGGCTCATGAAAGTTGAAAACTCCTATTCCTTGACTCTGTGCTCTTCCCCCCAGACCCCAAGGTTTTTTTTTTTTTTTAACTACATTGTACATTCTTCTCCAACCTCCAGTTTCCTTTATACAAAATTCTCCTATACATGACTTAAGAAAAAATTTCTATGTACCTTTTGGAAGAATGTGAAGGGGAGCAGATATGTGACCTCAAAATATACTATTTGGACTTGTGGATTATTTTGAGCTGAAGGCAACTGAGACCTGCAAGCTCAAGAGATAGGTTTGCCCCTCCCCTAACTACCGTGAAGAATCTGAACTGGGGCTCTTACCCAGAATAGGAGGGTTTTTTTTTTTTTTTTTTAAAGAATTTATTTACTTATTTGACAGGAGGAGATTACAAGCAGGCAGAGAGGCAGACAGACAGAGGCGGGGAAGCAGGCTCCCTGCTGAGCAGAGAGCCCAATGCGGGGACTCAATCCCAGGACCGTGGGATCATGACCTGAGCCGAAGGCAGAGGCTTTAACCCACTGAGCCACCCAGGTGCCCCCAGAATAGGAGTTATTACCAGAGACAAATTTTGTCTGAATTACCCATGTGTATGGCAGGACAAACATTTAATTACTAAACATCTGCTCTTCTTATAGTCCTGTGAATTATCCTTCTCCCTTTTAAAGTCCCAGGCCCCTATCCTATTCCTTAGCTCCTTATGGTAAATAAGCCCCAATTGTCCAGCTTGCCCTTGGGTCTCGAATTCTTATGGGGCTCCCATAGATCTGTAATTACATTTGTTTTTTCTCTGGTTAAACTGTTTTATATCAGCTTACCAGCCAAAGAACCTAGAAGGATAGAGGAAAAAAATGTTCCTTCCCCTAAGCAGCAAGAATGTTAGTTCTAGTGTGAGTTTTATGTAACAGTCTGAGGAAGGTTGAAACTTGAATAATAGCCATTTCAGTTGTGTCAGAGAGTTTAAATAAAGGTTAGTTACCAAAAACGTATTTCATTGAAAGCATCCAAATTATTGGGTCTCCAGAAGTGGGAGATAATGCTATGTAATAATGCTAATAACAATGACCACAATGAAGATCGGAATAAAAAAATAAAATATTTGATCATTTATATGGAATAGCAGACAAAGCAGAATGGTCTCTCAGTATGCTTAGATTCTGCAGCAAAGGAAGAGAAATTTATGTTCATCTACTTGAAATTGCAGAAGAGGGAGATCCTGCAAAGCTTCTAGGGAGAAAAGGATAGGAAAGGGAATTTAATTATAATGTCCATTATTACTAATAAGAGGTAGGAAATTAAGAATTTAATTGACATGCTCCTTAGTGTCTTTTTTGTTTCATTTTAGTGAAGTAAATTTTTTTTCATTTTAGTTTTTTTAAAGATTTTATTTTATTTTATTTTATTTGACAGAGAGAGATCACAAGTAGGCAGAGAGGCAGGCAGAGAGAGAGGAAGGGAAGCAGGCCCCCTGCTGAGCAGAGAGCCGGATGCGGGACTCGATCCCAGGACCCTGAGATCATGACCCCAGCCGAAGGTAGCAGCTCAAACCACTGAGCCACCCAGGCGCCCTCATTTTAGTTTTTTAAAATTTTATTTTTTTCATCGTGGTGAGTGTACTCTTTAATCCCCATCTGCTGCTCCCCCTACCCCACCTCCCCTCTGGTAACCGACAGTTTGTTCTCTATAGTTAAGAGACCTGGTTTGTCTCTTTTCCTTCACTCATTCATTTTGTATTTAAATTTCACATGAGTGAGATCAGATGGTATTTGTCTTTCTCTGACTTATTTTGCTTAGCATTATACTCTCTAGCTCAATCAGTATTGTTGTAAATGGCGAGATTCCACTTTATAGCTGAAAAATATCCCATTGTATATATATACACCACATCTTCCTTACTCATTTAACTATCAGTGGACACTTGGGCTGCTTCCATAATATGGCTATTGTAAGTAATGTAAATAATGCTGCAATAAACATAGGGGTGGGTGTAGCCCTTTGAATTAATATTTTTATAGTTTTTGGTTAATAACAGTAGAGCCATTACTGGGTCCTAGGATAGTTCTATTTTTAATTTTTTGAGGAACCCCCCCATACTCTTTTCTACCTGGCTACACCAGTAAATGTAAATTCTTTTTTTTTTTTTTTTTAAGATTTTATTTGTTTATTTGACAGAGATCACAAGTAGTCAGAGGCAGGCAGAGAGAGGGGGAAGCAGGCTCCCTGTTGAGCAGAGAGCCCAATGTGGGGCTCAATCCCAGGACCCTGGGATCATGACTTGAACCGAAGGCAGAGGCTTTAACCCACCGAGCCACCCAGGCGCCCCAAATGTAAATTCTTTAATTTGAATTTTCATAGGTTTCCTCCTGACCCTGTTCTCCTAAGCCCATTTCTTCATATGGTTATAAGATTTTCACCTGGATCCTAGCATTGTTAAGATCCCATCAGTCCAGGAAAAGAAGAGACTCAGCTCCCCCATTGTTTGAATTTCAAGACCCTCCACAGCTGATCCATATGCACTCCGTTCCTCGATTTCACTTTTTCCTGTGTGGATCCACTGAGATGCAGCGAAGCTCCTGATTACAAGATTTAAGAATATTTCTCCCTGAGGAGAGATTTTTAAAGACCGGGGCCAAAGTAAATGGCGGCGTGCAAACCCCGTGTTATTTCCTCTAAATCGCCGAGTAGGGGAAAGAGCGGGATCCCGAAGCCAGAAAACAGATTTGCATTTTAAAAGTACTGCCCTGCATCCCTCGGGCCTGACCTGGAAAGCGCTTTATCTGTAACCCTTTTATGGCCTGGCTCCCTTTTTGGCGTTGTAGCAGTTTGTAAACTCCTCTAATCTCCTTTCCCCGATTGCAAATTACCGCCCAGAGGTGGGGAGAGGTTGTGGATGTGACGAGTTTAAAAAGCGACCAGAATCCTATCTTGTTATACACTGCACAAGTCTGTAATAACAATAATGGCGATGAGTATAAAAAGGTCATCTACAGTCCTATCCCCCTAATAAATCTTGTTTCTGTTTTCCCTTTCGTTTCTTCTTGCATTAAACATTGTGCAAAGCACTGTGGCAGTTTGGGTCCATGTGCAGCTTTTACACATCCTAAGTACAAATTTGGATTTTGCTTTTAAAGGTTTTTCCTTTTTTCTCATCCTAAATATTTCTGAGGTTGCAAAATATATACAATATGGCGTTAGTGGCTCCCTAATATTTCAACAAGAACATACACTTTAAGGAATTATTTCCGCGTGTGTATCCAGCATTTAGGAGTGAACGCCAACACCATCTGCCTTTGCACTGCAGGGCCTGGAGGTCGGTCAAGGTTAGATTGCTGGATCCACCGAGCAGGGCTGCGGCCCGCGCGTGCCGCAGCAGAACGCGGCGAGTAAAAGAGACGCCAGTCAGCGGATCCCACCGCTCCTCCCGGCACCTGCAGTCTTGGCGCCTTTTCCGTCCGACCACGCTCCGCTCCTCCCCGCTCCGCCCCTCCCCGCCCGCCTCGCACACTAGCCGAGGGGCCGCGTCCCGGTGCTTGCGCACTGCTCGCCCCAGGCAGTCCACAGCCCGGGCACCTCTTGGGTGTACGTGAGACAGGAAGTGACGCCAAGCCGGGGTGGGGGTTGGAAGAGGGTGGAGCCAAGCTATAAACAGCCGGTTGGGGGCGAACGTCCCCCAGAGAGCGTCAGCTTCAGCTTGTGGCGGCTGTGGAGGTGGCGGCCGGAGGGGGTGTCCGTGTGAGTGTCGCGCCGATGCTAGAACACTGCTGGCCCTCCGGGCCTCTCCTCAGCCTGCAGGGCTGGTCCGAGCGGACTCCGCGGCGGCCCTCTGGGTGCTGTCCAGCAGTGTCCGGGAGCCGCAGGGGACGCGGGGAGGCTGCGGCGGCTTCTGAGAGGGGCGAGGGGGATGGAGCGGGCTCCGCGTGCGGGTCAGGAAGGGGCCGCGGCGGCGCGGGGAGCCGGCTGCAGGTGAAGCGAGCTGGAGCCACTGGGCGAAAGACTGTCCTCTTTGCCTTCCTGCGCCCTGTCTCGGTCACGGAGCGGCAAGTGGTTTTTCCGTGGAGGGCGAGATGAGGGGTACCTACTGTAGCTCTGAGCCCCGCCATTCTGCTTCCGGTTCCTCGGGCCACCCGGATTCCTTGTCCTCCCTGGCTCGTCCTTAAAAGATGCGGGACCTCGTGGGACAGCCCTAGGCCGCGGGCGTGCGAGCCACGCTGCTGCAGCGGCGACCCGCTCTGCTGAGAGCACGTGGCTGCTCCGAGAAGTGTCCTCGGGGAACTGCTGTCGGGGTGCATGGGTGACCTTGAGCTTGTAGCCCTTCGTTCCCAGGGCCTACTCGGGCCCTGGTCTCACTGCTGAAAGGGTCAGAGCTGTCCTCGACTCGGTTACGAGTGTGTCCTGGGAATTTGATGGGAGTTTCTGTAAGCCCTGAGTGTGAACCCTGGTACACTCTGATCTTCTAGCGTTGCCGCTGGCCATGTGTATGGGTTCTCAGTGTTGCCCAGGCAGAAGCCGCCTGAACCCCGCGGGTATTGACTGAAAGAATATTGTGATTGCTAGGCTCTCCTTGTTGGAAGGTGGGAGAAGAAGGGATGACTTCTGGTTTGTGAAGCTATGGTCTGGAGCCTAAGGGAAAGCTGTTGGGATTGGAATTGGCTTTTGCTTTCAGGAAATTAGTGATAGGATAAAAGGCTGTGTTACATTGATATGCCTTAGACATCCATTGTATTACTGTTTCTGGTGGATGGCTTTCTAAGGTAGTAGCGGGTAGGGTGAGTAAGAAAATGTTTTGTGACTTGGCTCTTTGGTGAACATTTTTCCTTTGCTTTCAGCGACCTTGGGTAGACCAGGGAACTTAACTGCTTCTGCTTTTTTTTTCTGGGAGGTTGGATAAGAGAATTGAAGTAGGAAATAGTTGTCCTCTTAAAAAGTATTTGGATACCTGATACCTTTATTCTAGGCTTTAGATACGAGTTGGAATACTAGATGCTTATTCAGTTGCTGCTGAGCTGGGGGATTTTACCTTATTGACAAAGACATTTAGGGTGATTTTCAGAAGGTGTTTTCTGTTGCAAAACTCTACAATACTTGTTGGCCCTGCTGGGCTTTTTTTCTCCTTTTCGGATTATAATAAACTCAGTATACTTCACAAGAAGATCTAGAATTTAAAACATTTCATTGATAATGAAATATTTTCTAAAGGTTTATATAGCATAGCACCCTTGAACTTTAATGGAATGTTTTTGGGAAGTAATGGTTGTGAAATTAGCCTGTGCTGAAGATTGTTGGGTAGAGACAGTAACTGCCCTAAGTTGGTGGCTGTTACTTGCCTCTGGTAATGAGACAGTAACTGCCCTAAGTTGGTGGCTGTTACTTGCCTCTGGTAATGTACTTATCTATAATGGAGCATGGTTCCTGGTGGAACTTGAATCAGACAACAGTGAAAGCTAGTTAAAAGTGATCCTCTGAGACATTTTGGAGCTCTTCTCTGTGCTGCTTGTGTGTTCTAAGGTAAACACCGTACAGGTAGATAGCAATGACTTCAAGCGGTCCTACCTTTGAGTAGGGCAGTCTTTTTACAGAAAGCTGAATGGGAATGAAGATTCTCCTTGTTTTCTGCCAGGGCCTTTTCATTTTTGTATTTTTTGAAAAGATTTATTTGAGGGGAGGGGTAGAGGGGGAGAGAATTTTCAAGCAACTACCGGCTGAGTGCCGAGTCTGTTCTTGGCTGGATTTCACCACCCTGAGATCATGACCTGAGCTGAAACTAAGACTCAGCCGCCCAGGTGACTGAGCCACCCCCCCAGGCACTTCATAGCCCTTTCATTTTAGACCCTTAATGCTAGGAAAGATTTTGACCATCTCTTTACAAGTCATACTAGGTGGACACAGTTCTGTGTCCTGAGGGCTCCGCAGAAGTTTTGTATTCATGTAGCCTTTCATTTTCCCCTGCAAATGAGTAGGGAAACAGTTTGCAAAATGGGTATCCATAATCAATTGCTTAAGAACTTGGAGCCCTACCAGGTAACCTTTAAAGTTTTTCTGCCTTTTTTTTTTTTAAAGATTTTATTTATTTGAGAAAGAATGCACATGAGTGGGGCAGGGGCAGAGGTAGAAGGAGGAGAGAATCTTAAGCCAGCTCTTTGACAGAGGTCAAGAGATCCACTGCTGGATGTTCTTTGCAATCCCGGGACTCTGAGGTCATGACCTTAGCCAAAACCAAGTGTCAGAGGCCCAACTGACCGAGCCACCAGGCGCCCCTAAAGTTTTCCTGCTTTTTAAAATCTCCCTATTCATGCTTTGTCTAGTGATTCCAGGATAAACCAGAAAAGTGCCAGGGATGGGAGAAGATTGCAGGTCTGAGGTTTTCATTATATTCTCTATGTAATTTCCAAATGATAAGAAAAATGAACTTCATATACATTAAACATGTCCCACTACTGTTAAGAATTATTCCTTGTAAATTCCTTATTTTTAAAGATTTTATTTATTTACTTGAGAAGAGACAGCATGAGCAAAAGAGAACACAAGCCAAGAGAGAACACAAGCCAAGGGGAGGAGGTAGAGGGAGAAGCAGACTTCCTGCTGAGCAGGGAGCTAGATGGGGGACTTGATCCGTCGACCTTGAGATTGTGACCCGAGCCAAAGGCAGATACTTAACTGACTGAGCCACCAGGTGTCCCTTATACTTCATACATTCTGTATTAAGTGTAGGGCAAGGAAATCAGAGAAGGCTCCATAAAGATGTTCCCTGAACTGAGTCAGGAAGAGTCAAACAAGAACAAAGAAAGAATGTTAGGAGAGGCAGGATCTGGATTCTGTCCCATTTTGGAGAAAGTAGAGGACAGTAGTTATTAGGTAGTGAAGTCGTCCTCTAGAACAGAGCCTCAGAAACAGGTAGAGGTAGAGGATATTTTTTTATGTGAACTCTAAGGACTTGAAACTGTGGAAAATTCCATTTTCCAAGTGGAATTGAGCTTGTCAGCATTAACAAAAAAGTGGCTTATTGTTATTTCAGGTAAAATGGAGTAGCAGCCTTGGGTATCTTAGACATAGATGACAGTGTATTTTGGTACATGATCCGCTCGGCCCTACTTAGCTATATGTATTGTGTACAGACTCTTGGTTTTTTTTAATATAATTTTTTATTTTTTATAAACATATATTTTTATCCCCAGGGGTACAGGTCTGTGAATCACCAGCTTTACATACTTCACAGCACTCACCAAAGCACATACCCTCCCCAATGTCCATAATCCCACCCCCTTCTCCCAAACCCCCTCCCCCCAGCAACCCTCAGTTTGTTTTGTGAGATTAAGAGTCACTTATGGTTTGTCTCCCTCCCAATCCCATCTTGTTTCATTTATTCTTCTCCTACCCACTTAAGCCCCCATGTTGCATCACCACTTCCTCATATCAGGGAGATCATATGATAGTTGTCTAAAGATTTTTTATTTATTTATCAGAGAGAGAGAGGGAGCACAGGCAGACAGAGGCAGAGGGAGAAGCAGGCTCCCCGCCGAGCAAGGAGCCTGATGAGGGACTCAATCCCAGGACGCTGGGATCATAACCTGAGCCGAAGGCAGCTGCTTAACCAATTGAGCCACCCAGGCGTCCCGGCAGACTCTTGGTTTTGTGACACCCCAAAGTAGCTTAAGACCTAAAGTGTACTGTATTTTAAAAAATTAAATAAAAATCAATGCCACACTTCCAGAAAGTAGGAATAAAATGATTTGAATTATAAAATTTAGGACTGTAGTCTAGCTAGTACCTTTGCCTACCTCCTGTGTTCTATCCCATGGCTCAATTAGAAGACATTTCAGATCCTCCTTCCATTTCATGTTCCCAAACATGAACGGGCTCTGTTTTACTTACCTTAATTTTCATTATTAATGTGAGAAACTGAATAGGTTTTCCAGTTATCTGAGAGCACTAAATATATACAAGGTGCTAATATGTATAAAAATCAAGGTGATGTTTGGTTTGTCTCTTGTTACAAATTATCAGCAGTGGTGATATCTTGAAATAAGCCTTATAAACGTTGTTTGGTGTTGAGATGCTGTCTTTGAACATAACTACCTGCTTATAGACAGTTATAACTGGTATGGAAAGTTTCTCCCATGCTTTTAGAGCACATAAATAAGAGTGATGTCAATTGGAAGAAAATTTATTAAGGGGCTCTCTTACATACAGAGCTTTACTGTGTGTGAGGTCATTTTGAAAGAATGATTCAAATTTGTTATATATAAAACTTAAGGAATAATTTATAGATATCTACAATTGTATTCTTCATAGATGTGGGGTTAAATTACGAGATTAAAATGGGAATTGCCTAGGTCGGAGTTTTTCCTCCAACTTTATTTCTTTTATGTTATAATATTTTATGTCTCGGTATTGAAACAGAAATACTGGTTTTTTCAATAAAAATGTGTTTAGATTTTAATTATATAAAATAATTACATATTCTATTAATATCTTTGTTTATGCAGACTTGGAATCACTGAATCTCCTCGTTTATTTAAATCCTTTACTTGGATCACTTATTTAAAAGTATTGTTCCTTTAGTCTGAAAATTAATTTAAAACTAGAAACCTTGAGTGACTGGTTCAGAAGGATATTAAACTTGAAAGCTGCTCTTTCCTAGAAAAGGGTGATTAAAATTGGTTCAGGGTGGAGTCTTCTAGTTCTGGTTTTAGTGATTGGGTTTGTACCGTTCTGGTGCAGTGATAGTGATAAACTTTTTGTACCAGATAGGGCAAGAGACTGCTTCTTAGAAAACGATCTCATACTTCTTAGCTCTGGTCTTTAAGGTCTTTAAATTTTTGTTGTTGTCCATAGGTTTTGATAGGAGACTTTTCTAATGCCAGTTTATATAATGTCTTTTACAATCTTCATATATCTCACAGTTTGCTTTGTGGTATGTGGGTGTTAAATGTGCTTTAAGTGTAATTATAATATAGGAAAGGCCTTAAAATAGATAGTATGAATTAAGTGACCATTTTATTTATTTCAACATAATATCATTTTCAAACACCTAGTTGGAGTAAAACCAAATTAATTAGAAAATCCAGATTTCAGTTAATACCTGTACTGTAACTTAATATAGGATTCTCTTGGTTAAGGAGGTGTTTTTTACTCTTGAAGTGGCTGTCAGGGGGCATGGCTGGCTAAGTCAGTTGGTAGAGCATGTAACTCTTGACCCTCAGGGTGGGTGTAAGTTCAAGCCCCATGTTGGCTGTAGAGATTACTGGGAGGGAAAAAACTAAAAAAAAAAACCCTAAACTGGTTGTCATTGAATTATTTTAAAATTTATTTTAATTGATACACTGATGTATAGTGGACATACCATATATATTAGTTTTAGGCATACAACATAGTGATTCAAGGGTTAAGATTAATTTTTTAAATTTCTGGAGATGAGAACACAATTTTTATAACCCAGTAACCCATTGAACTTCAGTTTTAGATGATCAGTTTTCAGCCTTGAACAAGACACTTAACACCACAGATAATTGGCTTCTTTGTCTATATTGTGTTTTTCTTTTTTTGTTTATTCTTTTTCCATCAATGATCTGCTAGATAATGTGTAAGAACTGTTAATCTAATCAGAAGGATCAGGGTTTTGGTCATTTTTATTGCAAATGCTTTGTTATGGGTCTTTGTAGCATGACCATTCTTGGCTTAATTCTGCTTTAGTCCTCCCCCCCCCCTAGTCTGTTGCCTTTTGTATTTGTTCTTTTGACTACTAAATTCAGCTACTTAAATCTACTTAACATCTAACTGATTTTTCCCACACGCTTTTTAAGATTTACTTATTTACTTTTGGTGGGGAGGTGAGGAGCAGAGGGAGAGGCAGAGAATCTCAAGCGGACTCTCTGCAGAGGACTCTCTGCAGAGCGTAGTAGATCCTGCCATGGGGCTCAGTCACATGACCCTAAGATCATGACCTGAGCTGAAACCAGGAGTCAGGTGCTTTACCCACTGAGCCACCCAAGTGCCCCCCCCATTTTCTTTTTAAAGATTTTATTTATTTATTTGACAGAGAGAGACCACAAGCAGGCAGAGAGAGAGAGAGGGAAGCAGGCTCCCCGCTGAGCAGAGAACCCGACGCGGGACTTGATCCCAGGACCCTGAGACCACGACCTGAGCCAAAGGCAGCGGCCTAACCCACTGAGCCACCCAGGCACCCCCCCCCCCCACATTTTTAAGTTTGAAAATTTTCAAGCTTACAGGAAAAATTGAACAGGACAGTATATATCCATGTACCCTTTACTCTGATTCACCAGTTGCTAATAGTTGCCACATTTGCTTTATTTCTTAACACTTTTTAAAACTGAACTGTTCCAGAGTCAATTGTACAAGTTATGATGTGGGGTATCTGGGTGGTTCAGATAGTTGAGCATCTGGCTTTGGCTCAGGTCGGGATCCCAGGGTCCTGGGATTGAGCTCTGGGTTGAGGTCCCTGCTCAGTGGGAAACCTGCTTCTCCCTCTCCCTCTACTGCTCTGCCTGCTTGTGTGCTTTTTCTCTCTATCAAATAAGTAAATAAAATCTTTAAAAAATAAAATAAAAATAGACATTATGATACTTCATTCTTAAGTTTATTTTTATTATTTTAGTAATTTTTACATCTAACATAGGTCTTGAACTCACAACCCTGAGATCAAGAGTTGCTTGCTCTTCCAACTGAGCCAGCCAGGCTCCGTAATACTTCATTCTTAAAATCTTCAATATTAGTTTTCTAAAAACAAGGGCTTTCTCCTCCAAAAACAGAATACCATTATTGTACTCTCCAAATCTAACACTGATAACAGTATTGTTATCCAGTATATAGTCTGTATTTAGATTTATTTCTCCCAATGATATAGTATGTCACTTTCCCCACCCTCCCCACCTCAATTCAGGATCTAATCAAGGATTACACTAAATTTAGTTGTCCTATAAACTAAATGTCTTTGTTAAAGACCCTTTACAGAAAGGTGATAATATATTTAAAAGTAAATTTGATGTATAATAATACGGTGGTATCTATCTCCCATTAATTTTCTGTTTTAATACTAGGCTTTTCTGTGTGGCAGCTCAGAATGATGGATCAAGCCAGATCAGCGTTCTCTAGCTTGGTAAGATATTTTAAGTTGTGTTTCTTTTACCAGTTTGTGAGAATATGAAGTATACAAGAATGACTCTTACCCAGTAATCATGAAGTCATATCCAAAGGTATCATAAAGTATTTGTTTATCTTGAAGTGGTGGTCTTGAGCTCTAACTGTTCCCACAAAGGAAGGGTATATTCAGTCTTGAGTAGAGTGAACTTACTTGAAAATTCCTTTAAGAACTTTCAGGATATTTTTTGGGTGTGGTGTGAGGGGGACAGCCAAGTAGATAAGAGGAACTGAAGAAAGCACTGTATAACATGTATACCTATGTTAGACATACATAACAGACACCCCGAATGAAAAGGCTGAATGAGATAAAGGCCAGTGTGTGATCTAGCCCTCATCTGCCATGGACAGAACATGGCATAGGGAAGAATGTTCCTTTGAAAGAGGAACTTCTTTTTCCTTAAGAATATATAGCAAGTCCCAATAATGGCCCAATAATAAGTATAGTACCTAACCAAACTTTTTGTAAATGTTCCTCTTCCCTTTCTTCTCTTTCATAATGCTTTTTTCCCCTCTCTTTTTCAAATCTTCAGTTTGGTGGAGAACCATTGTCCTATACTCGGTTTAGTCTGGCACGGCAAGTAGATGGTGATAACAGTCATGTGGAGATGAAACTAGCTGCAGATGAAGAAGAAAATGTTGATAGTAACGTGAGGGGTAATCATGCCAGTGTCACAAAACCAAAAAGGTTGAATGGATTTATCTGCTATGGGACTATTGCTGTAGTCCTCTTTTTCTTGATTGGTAAGAGTTGCCATTCTAAACTTAAATGTTCCTTGTCACTGACTCTAGGAAGTCTGTTAATTCAGCTAAGCAAACATATATTTTGTACCTTTTTATGTGCCATTATGCTAGGCACTAGGAATACAACGATGACTGAGATTCTAAGCCTGTGATTAGATTCAAGCTCAAATTGATTTGAGCCTTGTGTGGGGGGTTGCATTGAACTGTGCCAGTGTTATACTAGAAATACACACAGAATATTTGTGGCATACAAGCTTGCCCTAAGGATTTAAGGAAGGCTTCTGGGAAGAAAAGTTACAGATGTCTTAAAAAGGTAATTATTTAGGGACATGTGTCTGGCTCAGTAAAGCATGTGACTTGATTTTGGAGTGATGAGTTCAAGCCTTATGTTGGGTGTGGAGATTACTTAAATGAAAAAAAATCAAGAGGTAACTAAAGTTCTTACACATTTGACTCTTGAACAATGTGGGCTTGAACTGTGTAGGTACACTCACATGCAGATTTTTTTTCAATGAATATATTGGAAAATTTTTTGGAGATTTGTGACAATTTGAAAGAATTTACCAACTGCATAGCCTAGAAATACTGAAAAAGTTAAAAAAAGATAGGTATTGTTGTAAGAATATATTGTATTCACGTATGTATGCATGTATGTAACATGTATATGTACAAAATACGTGTTAATTGATTATGTCGTTATAAGGCTTCTGGGCAACAATATGCTATTAGTAATTAACGTTTTTTGGAGAGTCAAAAGTTATATGCAGATTTTTCACTGTGGGGGTTTACACCCTAAAACCACCCCCAACATTGTTCAAGAGTCAACTGAATGATTTATTAGATTGACTGGTTTAAAACATATAAAACTGAGATTTTATTATTTACTTTCAAACTGTTTGCTTAGAGTTTGAATAAACCTGTATTTTCAAGGCTTAGCTGAAAATATTAACAGTTCCTATAGGAATATATTATAAAGGAAATTCTGAGTTCAGCTGTGAAACTTTATCCGTAGGATTTATGATTGGCTACTTGGGCTATTGTAAGCGTGTGGAACCAAAAGCTGAATGTGAGAGACCATCAGGAACGGAGTCTCTGGAGACAGAGGGAACAGAACCTTCAGAAACAGAAGAATACTTCCCTGAAACACCTTCTCGCTTATTTTGGGCAGACCTCAAAGAAAAGTTGTTAAAGAGACTGCATAACACAGAGTTCCTCACCACCATGAAGTAAGCTGGAGCTACTTTTAATCTCAGTATTTAAACAAATACCAATTACTCAGAACAGTTCAACAAAACAAATGAGATAGTCTGGAGGAAAGCCTTAGAGTTAGGGCAGGCCTCCCCCTGTGTTCAGCTGGAGGAAAAGCAATTAGTAAGGAATTCAAACCCTCAGATGGGAAAAAGAACTTTTGTGAGGACACTCCCTTTTCCTTTAAAAAAAAAATTCCTAGGTCTTTGATGTTTTTGTTATCTGGCTCTCTTTATAGTCACTTCCCTGTGTCAGACTCTCTTCTGCTTTGATTTTGCATCTTAACCCCTTATAAGTCGTGCTGTGCTTTGCTACTATCCACAAGGGTATCAGTAAGTAGCCTTTATTTTTGAGATCAGGACTAATTTGACTGCCTGACTTGATACAGAGACATATCATGTCTTTAGTACTCCTTGATTTCTTCTGGTTCTCATTAATCCATACCTTAAGAAGTGTCCTTAAGGTTCCTGTCCTTTGGATTTTAAGATCTTCCTTAGAAACTTATCTAACTCTGTGTAAAGGATGTATTCATCCTTTACCTTTTAGCTGGCTTCCTACACTTTCAGAGATACAGTAATTCTCTTAATCTTAGGTTAGGAATCTTGGCATTTTTACTTCATCTAGTGAATACTTTAGTGTATACTATATACCAGGCCTTATAGATCAAATGAGAGTGTAGTTTATAAAAGAGAATCTATATGATATACATATATTTACAATGAGACATAGGAGACCAGAACAAGCAGTAGTTTTGCTTCAAAGTAGGTGAAGATTAAAGCTGTACCAACAGTAACACTATCTATCATTTTGCTTACAACAGATTTCTTGGAAATTACTCATTTCCCCTAAAGCTACCCTAAAGAGGTACCCCCTTAGGATGGAGCTCTTGAAGGACCACTTTACTTGGATAAAGAGGTTTTAACAAGCTGAAGACCTAAATACCTTCAGATATTTGGCCATTTTTTCCCCCCAAGTTTGCCTTTTAGTCAATCCAGAAATTTTGGGTCCCAGTTAATCTATCTTAGCTATGACTGGTATTGAGTTATGCTTTTATTTTTATTTTATTTTATTTTTTTAAAGATTTTATTTATTTATTTGACAGAAAGATCACAAGTAGGCAGAGAGGGAGAAGGAAGCAGGCTCCCCGCCAAGCAGACAGCCTGTTTCGGGGCTCGATCCCAGGACCCTGAGATCATGACCTGAGCCAAAGGCAGAGGTTTAACCCACTGAGCCACCCAGGCGCCCTTGAGTTATGCTTTTAAAACAATTTGCTTGATATTTGAGTTCACTGTTTATTTTAAATTAAATTTCAGTTCATTTAACAGTGATGGTTTTTCCTCTAGGCAGCTGAATGAAAAGACGTATGTCCCTCGTGAGGCGGGATCTCAAAAAGATGAAAGCCTTGCTTTTTTCATTGAGAATCAATTCCGTGCATTTCTACTTAGCAAAATTTGGCGTGATGAACATTTTGTTAAGATTCAGGTCAAAAGCAGGTATGTGTTGAAAGATGGTAAACTGATTTTATGTAAGTAGCTATTTTCAGGTGTGCTAATATAGCAGAGACTTTAAAAATAAATAGTGCATGCCAAATACTAAATGTATTAAAACCATTTAATTTTTTTCCCCAAGGTTGTCCTTACCTTTAGTTTCACTTTAACTTAATCTTTTTAGCAGTGTTCAGAACTCGGTGACCATAGTGGGCACGGACAGTGGTGTGGTATACCTGGTAGAGAGTCCTGAGGGTTACGTGGCTTACAGTAAGGCAGCGACCGTTACAGTAAGTAAGGCAAAACAGTACATGAAATTGTTTTCCCTGCTGAATAGCTCAGAAACTCATCGTTACTTTTGTAGGAATTTTGGTGTAAATTTACTTTTAAAATGTCCCTGATTGTGTAAGATACTGTTGTTCTCAACCCTCCTGTGCTACAGTGAAAGTAAAAGCCCAGGTTCTCAAATAGGACAGCAAGGGCCCTAAGTCATCCGCCTGCTCTTTTCCTCCTTCACTGTGCTCTGGCCACCCCAGCTTCCCTGGTGTTCCTCAAACTCTAAAACACAGGCATGCTTCCACCTCAAGGCCTTTATAAAACTTACTTTTCCGTCTGCCAGCCCCACGCTTCCTTTAAAAACCAACATGGCCTCTTCATTTTGTATAAGTCTCTTCTCCACTGTTACCTCTTTAGGGAAGTGTCTTCCTTAATTATCTTGGTAAAAATGGCCTTCCTTCAATCAGTTTCCCTTATCCTGCTTTATTTTTCTTCATGGAACTTAACACACCTGACGTTTGTTTCCACACTAGAATGTAAGCTACATGGAGCGCTAGAGGTTGGCTTTCTGTACTGCTTATGTCACAGAGCCCTGGGCTGTGCCTCACATAGTGGTGTATGTTGAATGAATGTCGATAATCAAGATGCCATGTGGGGACAGGTAGAAGTAACCATTTTGCCTAGAGTCTGGTCTTAGCATGATTCTTTAATGCTTGATCATTTTTTAAATTTAGGCAAATATGGCCAAACTACGACAGAAATTAAAAAACAGATCTATCTAGGTTTTTCAGGTGAGAAAACATGTTTGTATGTCAAGGGTCTAGCTAGTGGGTGCCTTCCAAGCCAGATGAAGTCTTACCTGTGCTGTATCACTTTCCCTGGCTACCTACAAGCTAGGGGTTGGAGATGGGTGCACATCTGGTAAAGAACATTGAGTTTGGGGTTACAGTCAGTTAAGCATCCAGCTCTTGGTTTCAGCTCAGGTCTTAATCTCAGACTGGTGAGATTGAGCCCCATGCGGGTTTCCACACTGAACATGGAGTCTGCTTGTCACTCTCTCTCCCCTCTCCCCCTCCTCCCACATCCTCCTTCTCTCTCTCTCTCTCTCTCAAATTAATTAGAAAGAGAAGAGAACATTGAGGGTTTTATAGTTCATCCGCAGGCTGTCCCATATTTGGATATTTGGTTGTCATAGCTCTAATAGAATTTAGGAACATTATGAGACAGCCTTTATAGACATCTAAAAGTTGATCTATGCAAGTCACTTTATTATTGTAATAGTATTTAATAGTTTTCACACAGGTTTATTATCAGAACTTTCGGTTAAGATCCGTTCCTATGTATGTCCTTAATTATCTAGCATTCACTTGTTAGGAACTTTATGTAATTGCTGCTGCCAGGGCTAGCCTACAGTATTTATATTGGTTGTCTCTTTGTTTATCATATTCTGTTAGCTTTTCTCTTCCCCCAGATATTAGAAGCGATGTAAAAGAGAGTAAATGTCAGTCAGTGCAAATTAAAGGCAGCGTGCGATGATACAAGATGTGAATATAGGGGACCAGAAGTCTTGATTCACTCCTGATAACTGTGACCAGTTCAACTAGAAATCTCTTACATCCTTTCTAGGCTTGGACATCCTTTTTTGTCTCTTGTTTTCTCTCTTGGGTTTCATCTGTAAAACCATCCTGTCTTAGACTCAGGGTTGTTCTAGTTACCCTAATGCTCGTTAACTCTGATGTCTTTATTCTAGGGTAGACTGGTCCATGCTAATTTTGGCACAAAAAAAGACTTTGAAAATTTAAACTCTCGTGTGAATGGATCCTTAGTGATCGTTAGAGCAGGGAAAATCACTTTTGCTGAAAAGGTGAGTTAAAGTTCTTGAATACATTGATATACTGTTTTTTCATTTAAATAGTATTGATTTTTTTTACATTCTGAAAACTGTCAGTCTTAAACTCATACCTAATAATTTATTAAAGTGTTCAACAAATTAAATAAGTTGTAATTCTCTAAACTGTAGGACATTTGTAAGACTATGGCATAGCTACACTTGGAGTATTCTGCAGTCATTGTCTTTCAGTGAAAAAGAAGTAATCAGAAGGGATTAAGTGAAGGGAGTTTAAATTTAAAATAACAATATTCTGTTATATAGGATTGTTAAATTGTTAAATTAAGGTGCTCTATTACATTCTGTATAAATGAGCTTTATGTATATAGAGAATTCAGTTATAGCTATGTTTTATGAAAAGGAAAATTAAAAGTCAAAACTCCGTAAGAGCCTAGAATGGAACATAGCAAAAGATAGTGGTTGTTTTGGATGGGTTTTTATTATTTGTCTTTGAAACTCCTTGATTAAAAAAAAAAAAAAGAAACTCCTTGATGAGTTAGTTAAGGCAAGAATTTTGTCTCAGTGTATAAGCTCTTTGAAACATTGGGGAGTTCTGGTGCTGTCCTCTATAACCCTTTGTCTTAGCATAAAGCCCAATAAATACCTTCTGATTTTGTGTGATTACCTCTTCATTTTCTGATCTTTATATGTTTGCCTTTAGGTTGCAAATGCTCAAAGCTTCAATGCAATTGGTGTCTTGATATACATGGACCAGTCTAGATTTCCCATTATTAATGCAGACACTCCAGTCTTTGGCCATGTGAGTTTTTTCTTAAGTAAATGAGTTTTTGGGTTCTACAAATTGTTGCTGGTTCTGTCTGCATTAGTAGAAGTACAACATGCTTTCCTTAAATGCTCTTTTTTTCTGTGAGAGTCTAGCACTAACAAGATGGATGTGACTTTTGAGATCTAGTTACTATTGCTAATGGAACCTTCTCAACAGTGACTTAAATTGGGAATTCGACACATGCCATGTAAGGACAAGAGTCACATGTTGTAGGCCACTCAGACCATTAGGCTTTGGGGCATTAAACTAAATTTAAGCTTTACCCTCATACTAAATCTGAATCTTCTAGGGATTTCTTGAACAAATGCCTGACCTGACAGAGCGCATTATTCTTTTATTTTACCAGGCTCACTTGGGAACAGGTGACCCGTACACACCTGGATTCCCTTCTTTCAATCACACTCAGTTTCCACCATCCCAGTCGTCAGGATTGCCCAGCATTCCTGTCCAAACAATTTCCAGAGCTGCTGCAGATAAGTTGTTTGAGTAAGTTCTTATTGGAAAGCTCTCTGAAAACCGGTTTTATAAATAAAAAGGCATAATAATCATTTTAATTTGATAACATTTAAAATAATTGGCTATAATTTTCCCTATTTGGCATATTGTGGGGTAGATAGCTGTTAACTTGTAGACAAACGTGAATTTTTTCCTCCATAAAGTGATCTTAATACTTTGACATTGGATTTATAAACTCAGCCAGTCCTTGTTCAGTGTACCCAGTGAATTCCTTGCATACTATTGCTGGCCTGCCTTCTGCTTGAGGACTTCCTGAGGTAAAGCACTTTGCTGACTGTGGCAACCCATTCAATTATTGGAGTAGATCTGTAAAATTGTTGTTGAGCTGAAACCTTATTCCCTGTAACATGCATTACTTCTAGATTTTCTTCTTAGCTACAGAACAATTCCAGTTTTCTAGTCGGTAGATTGATTATCTTCAGTTCTCATGACAGTTTCTAGATGCTTTACAGTCATGAGTAGTTCTGGATATCCTCCCTAATGTAGTAGTATACCTCATTAATAATAGAATCCAGTCTGATTAGAGTACTTGTCATTAATTTTTAATCTTGAGCTGGACATATTTCCTACCTGGTATTGGCATAGGATATAGATCTAGTCTCAGACACTTAATGTGAGCATTTATTTGCTGTGTGACGTAAAACTAGTTACTCTAACCCCACTGATCATGTTTCTCTGACTTAGATAGTTGAAGTGTATTCCTACTTAACAGGGTGATTGGTTTCAAATGAAGAGCATCTACATGTAAGGGTACCTGTATAATATTATGTGACTACTAACAATGCTATCTGTGAGGCATTTTTAATAGGCGATTTTTATCGTTCTTACCACCACTTAAAAGTCTTCCCCAACCTATCAAGCCAGCTCCCTATCTTATCCTTGTGTAGTGGGGGGTAATAATGTTTTGACATACTTCTATAAGTAGAGCATTGTTTGGATAGCATGAGGATTCAATAGGGGAAGATTCCTATCAGCAGCATGAAATATTCTTTTATAACTAAGATTAGAATGTATACTGGTTAGTAGAGAGAGTGAGGAAACATGGGAATCTATTAATGGACTTGTATGTAAGAACTTCATTCTGAGTCCATCTTGGTATCTACTTAAAATGTAAGTTACAACTGTCTCTGGCAGAAAGGCATGGGTCAGATGAGAATAGATAGAGAAAATTTTAAACATTGGTTAAATTGGAGGTAACTGATTTTCAAATGATTGCCTACAGGTCAGAGTAAGACAAAAGTGGTTGGCCACCAAGGAGCGAATTTAATATATGTTTTCTTCTTATGTCCTCTTAGCCTAGACTTTCTCTGGCAGTAAGGAAGACTGATTTTGAAAGCCTGCGGGAAGCAACAGTAACTCTGATGTCTGTTTTCTTCCAGAAATATGGAAGGAGACTGTCCTTCTGCCTGGGAAACAGACTCCTCGTGCAGGCTGGAGACTTCCCAGAACAGGAACGTGAAGCTCACTGTGAATAATGTGCTGAAAGAGATAAGAATTTTTAACGTTTTTGGAGTTATTAAAGGTTTTGAAGAACCTGGTAAAGACCCTTGTTTTTGTTTTGTTTGTGTTTTCCTAGTTCTTCAGAATGTGGCCAGAAGAGGCAATGCAGGAAGGCTGGCTTTGGCTTGATTTTGTAGAGTGCTAACTCCTCTCTGTCCTAAAATTGTTTATTTAAGGTGACAGTTTTACTGGGAGATAATAAGACCCTAGGAAACTAACTTGTCAAAACTGAACATTATGACTAGAAAATCTCTTTTAAGTTAATGAATAGATCAGCCATAAGCACATTTCTTCTTGAAGGGGACAGATAATAAACATGTTGCAGGCTATCAGTCTCTGTGGCAACTACTTAATTCAAACAACATTGCAGCATGAAAACAGCCCCCACACAGGCTATGATTTACTACTGACCCCTTGAATAGACCATCTAGTTAAGTGAAATCTAATAGTCCTATCATTTAGTAAGGAAAGCCTTTGGTTGCTTATTAAAAAGTTAGTGGGCACTAATAGGTGGCTGATGAGTAAACTTAATTGGTAATGTGAAAAGAGGAGCAATACTAATAAAGAAAAAGATTAGTATTGTCACGTGAACTTTTAATTCCCAGAGTCCTAAGTCAGAGATGAAATAGCTTACCCTTAGAGCATATATTGCATTTTTACCCTTTTGACTAACATGATTATTTTAAAGTTCAATATTAGAAAACAGTTTAAAAGTTGATTGTATAATTTATCTTTTTTCTTTTTTAAGATCGCTATGTTGTAATAGGGGCTCAGAGGGATGCTTGGGGTCCTGGAGCTGCGAAGTCTAGTGTGGGAACAACTCTCTTATTGGAGCTTGCCCAGATATTTTCTGATATGGTCTTAAAAGGTAAGAGTACAAATTTTGAGAACTCGAATATCTATGTGCTATATATATTTCTAAATATTTTATGCATTCTCACTTTTGCCTATATTATTATGGTTCCACTTCTGCCAGACTCTTGAGTTCTTACGTGCAAAGCAGTATTGGCTTTTATTGGATCTGCCTTTGACTTTGAAACAGCTTTCCATGCAGTGTCATCATTGCACTGGGAATTAATTCTTTTGAGACACACAAAAAATGTATTGGACGCCAATTGTTAGTTTGACATATTCAGAATGATACGGCAAATCTAGCATGGTCCCTAAGGAATCTATTTTAAAGGAAGCAGTGGTATATAGTATATCTCTGTACTGATTTTCTGTAATTTTGTTACAAAATTTTAGGGGCGCCTGGATTGCTTAGTTGGTTAAGCCTCTGCTTTTGGCTCAGGTCATGATCTCAGCATCCTGGGATGGAGCCCCACATAGGGCTCTTTGCTCAGCAGAGAGCCAGCTTCCCCCTCTCTCTCTGCCTGCCTCTCTGCCTACTTGTGATCTCCCTGTCTGTCAAATAAAATAATAAAATAAAATTACAATATGTAGGGGTGCCTGGGTGTCTCAGTCATCAGCGTCTGCCTTTAGCTCATGTCATGATCCCACCGTCCTGGGATTGAGCCCTGCATTGGGCTCCCTGCTCAGTGGGAAGCCTGCTGCTTCTTCCTCTCCCACTCCCCTTGCCTGTGTTCCCTTTCTTGCTGTGTCTCTTTCTGTCAAATGAAATCTTTTTTTTTTTTTAAGATTTTATTTATTTATTTATTTATTTGACAGATCATAAGTCAAGAGGGAGGCAGAGAGAGAAAGGGGATGCAGGCTCCCCACCAAGCAGAGAGCCCAATGTCGGGCTCGATCCCAGGACCCTGAGATCATGACCTAAGCCGAAGGCGGAGGCTTTGACCCACTGAGCCCCCCAGGTTCTCCCAAATAAATAAAATCTTTAAAAAAGTTATAATATGTAATTTTTTATTATACTTAGAATACTAGATATGTTCCTATATGTTTATAATATGTAAATACTTTCAAGCCTTTCTCCCTTGGTACTTGAGCTGCCATTCTCTGCACACACCCCCACACAAACAAACGCCCATTACCTTCTTGAATCTTTGGGTCATAGGGTAAGTTGCAATGCTTAACTTTTATGCAGAAGCACGTAATACAGAAAAATACATACATAAGGAAAGGGGAGGAATGGAGGGCAGCAACACATAGCCCAAAAGAGCTGTCATTAATGTAATTTCTCTGAAAACTGTGTAACTTAAATGTGTGAATTTTTCTATTTCACACTTTACAAACCACTGTTTGTTAAGTTTGTTACTTTACTGTTTGTAAAGTAACCCAGTGTTTTAAGTGACTGACCTCCATGCAGATTGTTTTCATAGAAGGTACACATTATAGCTACACCATAATCTCAAGTAGTCTTTCGTCCAGAAGTTAGGGGTTCAAAGAATAGAATTGGAAAAAAGTGACTTCCTGTAAAAACTGGTCCCTGCCATGTATTTGAAATCTTGCCAATGATCTCCTACCCTGTTCCTTGTAGATTAATTTTAAAAAATTATTTTTATTTTTGTTCCTTGACTTGGGGCCTCAAAAGAGAAATATTTATTAATCTGTTGTCTTGAATTAGAAATTTCTGGTTTCATCTTAGGTCAGTTGCCTACCTATAACCTGTCCCAAGATAAAACTAACTTTTTGTTACCTTTTAGATGGCTTTAGACCCAGCAGAAGCATTGTCTTTGCCAGCTGGAGTGCTGGAGACTTTGGAGCAATTGGTGCCACTGAATGGCTAGAGGTATTACTGAACATCACCCATAACTCAGAATGGGCAGCTGAACTCGTTGGGCTTAATTTGTCCTCCAGAAACCATGCTTTTTATTTTTAGATTTGATTACAGTTGATCCTGAACAACACAAGATTTGAGCTGTGCAGGTCCCACATATATGTGGCTTTTAAAAAAAAATAAATACAATGTATTTATAAATACAATATATGTAGATATAGATAAGTACATCCTCTAAGTGTTTTCTCTTATGATTTTCTTAGCATTTTCTTTTCTCTAGCGTACTTGATTGTAAGAACACAATATATGATGCATAGAACCTACAAAATACGTGTTAATCAACTGTTTATGTAAAAGCTTCCCGTAGCTTTAAGTTATGTAGTTCAGTTTTGGGGGGGGGGGGAGTCAAAAATTATAGGTGGGTTTTCAGTTGTGTGGGAGGAGGTCAGTGCCCCAACCCACACTTTAGGGGAGTCAACTGTATATCATTTTTGCCTTTGTATTTTTAGTCTCAAAAGACTAAATTTAAAAAGGTGTCCCTAATAATAGCTGCTCCATGTGACAGATTAATACGTGTTAGTACATTTAGTATTTTTCCTTCTCTTCTAGGGATACCTTTCCTCTTTGCATTTAAAGGCTTTCACTTACATTAATCTAGATAAAGCTGTTCTTGGTAAGTATCCTTTTTATTAGCTATTTATGAATTTAGATAAACTTGTAAAACAAAAGAAAGTCTTTCACAGCAACATTTATTATTTTTTACAATTTACATCATTCCCTAATCCAAGACTGACTGCAGCTTTCTCTTAGTAATCCATTAAATTATAAAAGGGGTACAGATTGCCTTTTTCAGTGCAATGGTTCCCAGTGTGGCCCTCAATTTAGCAGCATTAGGATCACCTGGGAACTGTTAGCAATGTAAAATTTTAGACCTTTTGAGTCTGAAACTGAATCATAAGTCCAGCATACTTTGTTTTTTAAAGATTTTTTAATTTATTTATTTGATAGAGATTACAAGTAGTCAAGAGAGGAAGGGAAGCAGGCTCCCTGCTGAGCAAAGAGCCCAATGTGGGGCTCGATCCCAGGACCCTTGAGATCATGATCTGAGCCGAAGGCAGAGGCTTTAACCCACTGAGCCACCCAGGCACCCCGGGCATACTTTGTTTTAACAAGCACTCCGGGTGATTCTGATGCACTAAAGTCTGAGAACCATGAGTCGACTATTTTTTAGACCAAAAGGAACTAAACCGTACCGTATAGAATGGTACTTCTAGAGACTAATTCACATCGAGCTAGATGGTAGCATCACGAATAGAAATACCAGATAATCAGGGCACTGGGGTGGCTCAGTTGGTCAAGCAAGTGCTTATATTCAGGAGTTCTGCCTTCGGTTCTGGAGTCCCAGGATCAAGTCCCACATCAGGCCCTCTGCTCATCAGGGAGCCGGCTTCTCCCTCTGCCCCTCGCCCCTTTCATGCTCGCTTGCTCGCTCTCTCTCAAATTAATAAAATCTTAAAAAAAAAAAAAAGAAATACCAAATAATCATTCTAAAAGGGTTTGAGTGTTGTTAAAAGTGCAGATAATAGCCGTGGATGAATTGAATAGTAAAGTATCTCCTTGGAAAGAGGAAGGAGTTAAAATTGAACTAAATTTTTCTGTCTTGTACAGCAGAATGTTTTGGAGTGTAGGAAGTAGATGGTAGCTAGCAGATGACTGTCCTAATTAGGTGAACTAGAAAGGTACCAAAAAACAAATAATTAACTCTGCCAGCTGAGGGGCTATGAGCATCAGCCGAGTCAAATTAGGGTTAGCAGTTACTAAAGAAGTTGACTCTTAATCACCTTTTGTCTAGTTCTTAAAGAGGGTAGTTGTATTTGGCCACTTACTTAGGTTACGGTCTTCCTTTTATGTCAAGTACTTTTGGTTGTAGAAGTAGCCGTGTAAAAATTACTTGATTAGAGAAGGGGCAATGTTAAAATAATCTCTTTGCAGGTACCAACAACTTCAAGGTTTCTGCCAGCCCACTGTTGTATTCACTTATTGAGAAAACAATGAAAGATGTGAGTATATACCTAATTACAAAATCTGTAACTTAATTTTTTAATCTAATTTACAGTAAGATAGAAAACAATATTTAAACCATCATAAGTAGCCAATTAGAGGAATTTAGAATAAATTCTATAGCAGCATTATTTAAGTTCTGCTCCTGGCTTATTTGCTCTGCCTATTGAACATGTGAGGTGAGGGTATACTATTTACTTAGTAAATATAAGGTGAGGGATGTGGTATATGAAAGGCTCTGATCTCAAAAAATAGGTAGTCTCTTTGGGAATACTGCAGAATTTCCTGAGGCCTAAGCTGTACTGTGGCTGTCCAATGGGGATTGTCTGTAGAGTCAGAATGTTAAGGAAGCTTTCAATGAACTGGAGGGGGCACCTGGCTGGTTCACCTGGTAGAGTGTGCAACTCTTGATCTCAGGGTTGTGAGTTTGAGCCCCATGTTGGATGTAGCGATTACTTAAAATATAAACTCTTTTAAAAATTAAAAAAAAAATAAATGAACTTGAACTATACCTAATATGTAAATAAAAAGACCAAATGAAATATTGAGTAAATACATTGAGTAAATACAGACCTATGAATGACCATAGTTTTGCAATAGGGAGGAATAAGATTTGGCTAATGGGCTTAGAGGCCATATATATCAGAAAAATTTTTTTAAAAGATTTTATTTATTTATTTGACAGAGATCACAAGTAGGCAGAGAGGCAGGCAGAGAGAGTGAGAGGGAAGCAGGCTCCCTGCTGAGCAGAGAGCCTGATATGGGACTCAATCCCGGGACCCTGAGATCATGACCTGAGCCGAAGGCAGTGGCTCAACCCACTGAGCCACCCAGGCGCCCTCAGAAAAAATTTTTTAAAGATTTTATTTTACTTGAAAGAGAGCACACAGGGGGAGAGAGAATCAAACTCCCTTCTGAGGACCCTGAGATCATGACCTGAGCCGAAGGTAGACGCTTAATCAGCTGAGCCACTCAGGCTCAGAATGTTTAAAAATGGCAAGAACAAGGGTCACAGACCTGGGCCTTGATCCTATGGGAAACTGGGAATTTCTGTAGCCTCCAGCAAGGCAGTAATGTGTTTGCAGGTTAAGCAGCAGTAGTATAATGAGCTAGAAGGACCAGAAACAAGGCAGGCCTATCATGAAGGCTAGAAAGGGCTTTTAAAATTGTGGCGAAGCCACCTTTAAAATGGTTTAAGGAGGAGAATATTTTTTTCTTGCAGTAACTGAAGGAACTATGACAGCATGAGCCTAGTAGGAATAACTTTAGAAATTTGAGATTGTTTTACCAGTCTTAAATTTTTTCAAGAAGATAACAATAAATCTTTTACAATAAATGTATATAGATCTAAATGTTTGTGACCAGGCTGAATAACTACGTTCAGAAAGATTCATTTTAGTGACATTAACTTTTATTTTACAGGTAAAACATCCAGTTACTGGGCAGTCTCTTTATCGGGACAGCAACTGGTTCAACAAAGTGTAAGTTGAAAAAAGTGAATGAACAGCTTATAGAAAAGCAGAATTATCCAGTGACACCTACTATGGTAAAAATCTAAACCTAACCTTGCAGTGAGCTTACCTATTCTTAGGGTCAGTTTAAGAATTTATTTGGGGATAGGGGTAGGGTTGCATGGCAGCACAGTCTGCTCTTTAGAAAACTTTCTAGAGACACATTCTTGCTTTCCTTTCAGCGAAGAATTTTCTTTGGATAATGCTGCTTTCCCTTTCCTTGCGTATTCCGGAATCCCAGCAGTTTCTTTCTGTTTTTGTGAGGTAAGTCTGAACTCTGAAGTCATATTTTCGTTCTCCTTTGATCAATTTTGAGACCTAGAGTACTTAAAATATTTTCAGAAGTTATACACATGCAGTTATTGCATACTCCCTTATTACCAGTCTTAACATAGAATTGTTCCTCAGTTAGCTTAATTAGCAGTTGAATTTATTCGCTAAAACATCTTCAATTTGATATGATGAGTTTTAGTAACAAGGCTACCTATTGGACAGTGCAGGTAAGAAAATTTCTGCCAAACAGAAGGTTCACCTGGACATTGCTATACTTGATAACTGCTAAGATATGGTTCTAGACGTTTGTCTAGAGATGTTAATCTCTTAAACAGGGATTATGGGTAAAAGCACAAAACCAAACAGATGTCAGGTTGTTAACAAGACTGAACTTTGAACAGACCAAGTTGTAGGAAAGCAAGATTGACTTGTTTCAGAAGCCAGTTAGAAGGCACTAAAGGCTACTCTGAGTAAATAGAAGGCTGAAGGTCTCTGTGCTGAAGTGGTGAAGTTAGAAAGCCAGCCCTGGAATGGGCTCTCCAAGGGATGAAAAGATCCTAGAGTTTTTAGTATAGGAGGTCAGGCTGGGAGCTGTTGACTTTGACATCAAATTATTGATCCCACGGAGGACAGGTCCTCACATGACTTTTTATCACTGGATGTTTGGCCTGGGACTAGGAGGAGAAAGGTCTGAAGCAAGAGACTGATGTAAGATCTGGATTTGGAGATTAACCTAGCTGGAATTCTCTTGACCTTCTGCTAGAACAGCAGTATGGATGGCATTGAAATAGTTGGTCACGATATTTGTTTAGTACATTAGGAAGAACTGAATGTCTGGTTCTAGGGTTGAGATTTAAGGAGGATTTCTGTTGACCTCCAGAAGGTTTTTAAAAAACTTCTTACTGACTTCTTAAGATACTAGAAACCTAGTGGGTAATACAGAATTGTATAGTCCAAAAATAAAGAATGAGAATGAGGTCAGATCAAAGGATTGTCAGTGAGATTATTACCAAGGACAATGGTAAGAAATAAGAGTTGAAGAAATAGTTAAATTGTCTAATGAAGGTAGAGGGAACTTTTGTTAGAAAGGGTAGCATGTATGAATGGATTGAGTGCTGAATCATTAGAAAGGAGGTCAGTTTTAATCTAAGTGTGACACTTTTTATCAAAAGCACACTTCATGCGTGCTGTCTTTATCTAATGAGTCAAACTTGCCAGAGAGAGGAAAATAAGGATACAACCTCAAGAAATCTGGCTAGACTTCTCTTCAGGGTATATGATGCAGTAGAATAGGGATTCTCTAAGACCTAGAAGAAAGCAGTTATTCTAGGAGGTTAGGTTCAGAGGAAGTAGCAAAAGCGGTACCAAAGTAGTGGATGGGAGATAAAATTGGAGTAGAAATACAGGAGAAGCAAGGGAAGGATTGGTACTACTATTAACCTTGATTGTAAAATGAATGCGTGGCTCCTGCTCTTAGGATCCACCAGTGAGTACATTTACCTAGCTTTGTTTTTCAGGACACATATTATCCTTATTTGGGTACTACCATGGATGTCTTTGAGGAACTGGAAAAGAAAATTCCTCAGTTGAGCGAAATGGCACGTGGAGCAGCAGAATTCGCTGCTCAGCTCATAATGAAACTTACCTATGATCTTGAATTGAACTTGAACTATGAGATGTATAATGACAAAATACTTTCATTTGTGAGGGATATGAACCGATTCAGAACAGACATAAAGGTGAGTACTAAGTAATATCAGGTTCTTACTACTGAAGTAGCTTGAAGAGTAATATTTAACTGTTCCTAAGGGACATGAGTGGTAGCCAAAGTACATTTTAAAGTGAACTAATGTATAATTTTTCTTAGAATTTATAACTCATTTGAAAGGAAAGTTGAGAGGCTGTGGGTTATAAAGCTAGGATATAACAGAGCAAGTATTTCAGAATATAATTAGCCTAAAGTAGGTTACATTTATGTAATTCTAAGCAACCTGTAAAGAGGTCCCAGAGAATATAAAGATCTCAACCATGACTCTGGTTGGACCTGTGAGTTTGTGCTGTATATCATAAATGCCTTTCAGGGATGTCGAGGATGGAGAGAGAACATAGCTGGTAGTTACAGTCTTACTTAGTGTATTAATTAATTAATTAATTAGTGTATTACTACGTGTCTAGTATTCATGTAGAATACTATGTGATAGTACACATAGTACTTGATAAAGTCAAATTAATAATATGTGGTTTCTAATTGGTTTTGTGGTACTAGAAGTCAACAGATCCCTTAAATGAAGTAAATCACTGATAAAATCTTAATTAGTATGGCTTTCTCAAAACTTGAAACTAATTATAACTGATCAGAAAATGGGACTTTTGAGAAAAATCTCTAGACTGAAGTTCATTGAGCCAAAATGGTTAAGATTTTCCATCAGCAGATTGGCCTGGAAACCGTATACTACACAGGACTGTTAATCTCGTTAAATTCTCGATGAGGATGGCTTCCTTGGGTGACTAATGGCTAACTGCCATCTGCTGGATTCAGATACGAGTGTATTACTCCAGTTCATAAAACCTGGGACCTCCTGGGCAAGGTGCCTAAGTCTAGCATTTCTCTGTCCACGAGTCACCACCCCCTTTTATCAGAACCATCTCATCTGCTACCACTAAATTAGAAAGAAACGTAGAGTAATATCCTTAGAAAAAGAACATCTAATAGGGAGTTTCATGCTTTTCTGCTTCAGGAGATGGGTCTGAACCTACAATGGCTGTATTCTGCTCGTGGGGACTTTTTCCGCGCCACCTCCAGACTAACAACAGATTATAAGAACACAGAGAGAACGAACAGATATGTCATGAGGAAGATCAATGACCGTATCATGAAAGTAAGTACAGGTCTGAAAAAGAACTGAAGTATGTTACTTTTTTGTTGGTAAAACTTCTAAAAAGTAGAGTAGTAATTCCAGGAGCCTAGAATCCTTTGCTGCTTTAGAATTGAGCCCAGAGTTTCAACTCTCATTAGCAAGACCTAGAACTGGTGTATCCAAACTGGACGTTCTAAAGGCTTTTGACCTGGTATTAACACTTTTAGGTTTTAAAAACATTTTAGGAAGGATCATTAATGATTTTAGCTGTCATTTTCTCTGTATTCCCTTTCCTAATTCAGCCCTTAACTGCTTTTATCTTAATCTGCTTGGAAGAGCAGGAGACTTGATCACAGTGGGAATTTACAAATCTTCCATAACCAGGCTGCAACTAAAAAAGACCAATACCACTTTTACTAAGGAATTGACAGTTTACAATGTTAATGTTAGAAGATTATAGCCTGGTTCTCCATATTCTTAAATTTGGGGAATTTTAACATTTCCAGTGAAAGAATGATAGTTGTTTGACTACATCAGGTCCTCCTCTCAAAGTGGAAGTCCTAACAGTGTGTTCTCGTGTGTTTTTGTTTCCATAGGTGGAATATCACTTCCTCTCACCCTATGTATCTCCAAGAGATTCTCCTTTCCGGCATATCTTCTGGGGCTCTGGCTCTCACACTCTGTCAGCTTTACTAGAGCATTTGAAGCTGCGTCAGAAAAATAACAGTGCTTTCAACGAAACACTGTTGAGAAACCAGTTGGCTCTAGCAACCTGGACTATTCAAGGAGCTGCAAATGCCCTCTCTGGTGACATATGGGACATTGACAATGAGTTTTAAATGTGATGTTCATAACTTCTGTAAGAACATCAGGGTAGTGTGATTTCTAGACTTGTGCTGGTTGTGCTAAATTTCTCATAGGGCTACAAAACCTAATATTGTTAAAATTCTACCCAACCGTCTTGGTACTCCTAGATGTCTTTAGGCAGCAGCTTTTAATACAGGGTAGGTACCTGCACTTAAAGTTAAAGTGAATAACCACTTAAAAATGTTCGTGATAGAATCTTTTCTCAGATCATCTCTAAAATTTTAAATGCTTTGTATGGTAACTGCCTCTTTCTTGTTAGTTATGAAAAAGTTAGAACCAGTTACATGAATTATTGCTCTAAATCCTAAGGACAGGAACTGGTATCTTCTGAGAAGGGAGGAGGAGGGCGCTATCTGCTGAAGGTTGAAAGTAGTAGCTTGGTGTGAACCTCTGCTTTCAGTTGTTGCTGGATAGGGGATACCAGGTAGCAAGACCTCATTCTCCAAATGAGATGCATGCCTTCTTTAAGGATTTAGCTGGTTTCCACATCTCTGAATGAAACAGTTAACTTTTGGAAGGGACTTGTTTTCTTGCTCATGAGGTCTGAAACAGAGGTCCTTCAGCTGGATAAAACGAGGTTCAACTGTTTATCACAGGAGTAAGGCCTTAATGTGTTAACCTCAAGATTTATGAAAAGAGGAGACCAGAAGCCAAAGACCTATGTTTTCTTTTAATCTGCCCCTTCCCCGTAAGCTTTTGTTTATTAGTTTGTCGTTCTTGTGTTTCCCAAAGTATTTTGAAAGAGAACCAGCTTCAGGTGTTTAATTTCAAACTCAGTTTGTCAGATGTTAAAGAACACACTGCCAAATTTTGGCCAAAGTGTTAATTTTTTGGAAAAGCTTTCTATCATTTTGGCACTGAGATATTTATTGTTTATTTATCAGTGACAGAGTTCACTATAAATGGTGTTTTTTTTATAGAAGATAATTATCGGAAGCAGTGCCTTCCATAATTATGACAGTTATACTGTCGTTTTTTTTTAATAAAAGCAGCATCTGCTAATAAAACCCAACAGATACTGGAAGTTTTGCATTTATGGCCAACACTCGAAGGTTTTAGAAAACAGCCACAAGCCAAATAAAACTTTAAAGCTAAATATCTGAAGAATTCCATTTAATTGGGGGTTGCAAATCAAGTTAGGCTTTTGTTTAGCCAACCAGATAAAAATGGCAGTTCTCCTAAAGGGAAGGAATTGCGACCAAGTTATAGTAAATTAATGTCACTTAAAGGCTGTGATAGTACTCATGTGTGTGAAGTTTTACAGCTCAGTTTACCCAAGGTGTAACTTTAATTCGAATTTTGCAAAATTTCCAGTACCTTTGTCACAAACCTAACTCACATTATCGGGAGCAGTGTCTTCCATAATGTATAAAGAACAAGGTAGTTTTTGCCTACCACAGTGTCTATATCGGAGACAGTGATCTCCATATGTTACACTAAGGGTGTACGTAATTATCGGGAACAGTGTTTCCCATAATTTTCTTCATGCAATGACATCTTCAAAGCTTGAAGATCGTTAGTATCTAACATGTATTCCCAGCTCCCTATAATTCTCTTTTAGTTTTAGTTGCAGAAACATTTTATGGTCATTAGGCATTTGGTGGGTGCATTCAACCACTACAAAATAAAATTACTTCAAGATCCTTTGTTTTTAAACCCAATGTAGTATTTCGTTATATTTGTGGTTTCTCCAGGTCTTCTGTTTAGTGGGATAGTAGTATACATTTATAATGTTTGCCGTTGACAGATGAATTTAACTTTATCCCCTTATTTGCATGTTCTCTCCTGTAAACTTAATTCTACAAGTTTGAATCCAGAATTGATCTTTTAGCTTAAATCAGGGGAAACTTGCCTAGGAGCCTCAGTGGGAGGGGGGAGTGAAAGGTGTAGCAAAGCGAAGCTTGCAAAAGGATCTTTGATTATGTCTACCTACCCATTAGTATGTGGTAGTTTTCTGTTAAATATAGACGGGAACAAATTAGTTTGAAGCTACATGAATAAAGACTTATTTTCTTGTCAGCCATCATTATAAACCTGATAATCAGCTGTTTGTGATAGGGTAGTTCACCCTAAAACCACCTAAGAAAAAGTCTATAGGGTCTTTTCAGGTTCTTAAACTTACTGTCACCTGCCTAAGTTAATCTAGATCTAGATGATTACAGCCTCACTGAATTGCTTCACTGCTCAGTCTGTTTAGTCTTCACAGCATTTTCTCTTCAACTGGTATTTAGTGTAGCTGAGTGAAAAGGTCATAGCTGGATTCCTGGTTCAGCTATCACACTTTATCATATTTAAGTGAAAGCTCAGTAACTTAAAGACATAATATTACAATTTACAGCAAAAAATCTTCCATTTACAGCAGTAAATCTCTTCAAAAACCTCTTTTCTATGGTGGGGATTCAGTTACTTCTAATCAAAAAAGCCAGTAAGTCGTAAGAGGCGTGCTATTCCTGAATGAAATGTGTGTCTGGCTAGCAACAGCCTGCTGGACTTAATAAGATTCTGTCTGGTTATAGATTTCAAGCGCATTTTGAAGGTAATGGATAAAAGAAGTGAGCTTTATCATGACTCACCGTTTTAGAACTTGCATGACCTTTACTGTTTTCCCTTTGAATGTTCTTGAAATTTCAGTTGACTAAACATGGCTTATTAGACTTGCCAACTTATTGTTCATCTTTATCGTTGTAAACAAGTGATATGCCCTTAAAATTGTGTCCAAGCTGGTATGTGCAAAGGGTGGAAGTTCCTCATCTGATTTAATAAAATGCTTGAACACTGAGTTGTCATTTTTAATAGATTTTATTTTTTTATTTTTTTTTAAAAGATTTTATATATTTGACAGAGATCACAAGGAGGCAAAGAGACAGGCAGGCGGGGGGCGGGAGGAAACAGGTTCCCCGCTGATCAGAGAGCCCAATGTGGACCTTGATCCCAGGACCCTGAGATCATGACCTGAGCTGAAGGCAGAGGCTTAACCCACTGAGCCACCCAGGTGCCCAGATTTTATTTTTTTGAGAGCAGTTTTGGGTTCATAGCAAAATTGAGCAGAATGTATGAAGTTCCCATATACCCTCTGCCTGCTTCCCACTGGCCCAACTTCCCCCATGATCAGTATCCCCCACCAGAGTAGGACACAAGTTACAATTGATGAATATACATTGATAACACATTATTGCCCAAAGCCCATAATTTACATCAAAGTTTACTTGCAGTTTTATATATTCTGTGAGTTTGGATGAATCTGTAATGAAAGTTATCCACCATTTTTAATACAATACGGTATAGTTTTGCTGCCTTGAAAATCCTCTGTTCTTTTCATCTTCCCTCTCCCTAATCCCTGGGGAGCACTGGTCTTTTTAACTGTCTCCATACTTCTGCCTTTTCAAGTTGGTTGCTTTCACTTAGTAGTAATAATATGCACGTAAGATTTCTCCATGTATTTTTATGGCTTGATAGCTCACTTCTGTTGAGTGCTGAATTTTACATTGTCTGGATGTAACTTAGTTTGTTTATCCAGTCATCTACTGAATGACCTCTTCATTGCTCCCAAATTTTTGGCAATTGATGAATAAGGCTTCTATAAAGATAAGTGGACAGGTTTTTATGTGGACAGGTTTTTCAGTTCACTTGGGTAAATAGCAAGGAGTACAGATCCTGGATCATACAAGTAATAGTATGTTGAGTTTTTGTTTTGTTTTGTTTTGTTTTGTTTTTAAAGATTTTATTTACTTATTTGA
Source organism: Mustela nivalis (assembly GCF_964662115.1). Classification (NCBI taxonomy): domain Eukaryota; kingdom Metazoa; phylum Chordata; class Mammalia; order Carnivora; family Mustelidae; genus Mustela; species Mustela nivalis. Next base: position 115,462,168 of record NC_139020.1, read on the forward strand.
CAGATCACAAGTAGGCAGAGAGGCAGGCAGAGAGAGAAAGAGAAGCAGGCTCCCCGCTGAGCAGAGAGCCCAGTGCAGGGCTTGATCCCAGGACCCTGGGACCATGACCTGAGCCGAAGGCAGAGGCTTTAACCCGTTGAGCCACCCAGGTGCCCCAATATGTTTAGTTTCGTAGGAAACTGTCAAACACTATTCCAAAGTGGCTGTCCCATTTGAATTCCTATAGCAACGAATGAGTTCCTGTTGCCTTGCATACTTGCCAGAATCTGGTGGTGTCCAGTGTTTGGGATTTTAGCCATTCTAATAGTGTACTTGTAGTGGTATCTTGTTCTAATTTCCATTTCACTGATGACATGTTGAACATCTTTTCATGTGTTTATCAAGTGTATATCTTTGGTGACATGTCTGGTAGGTCTTTTGCCCCTTTTACTAATTGGATATTATTGTTTTAAGAAATTTTTATATATTTTGGATAACTGTCTTATGTTAGGTATGTTTTACAAATATTTTTGCCTGGTCTCTGGCTTGTCTTATTTTCTTGACAATGTCTTACAGAGCAGAAATTTTTAATTTTAATGAAGTCCTACTTAATCTTTCTCACGGATCATGCTTTTGAGAGTCACCACCAAACCAAGCATCATCTAGATTTTCTCCTGCATTATCTTGTAGGAGTTTTCTAATAAGTTTTGCATTTTACATTTAGGTATGTAATCCATTTTGAGCTCCTTTTTGTAAAGGGCATATGGTCTGTGTCTATATTTCATTTTTTTTACACGTGGATGTCCAAATGGTCTTGAGTTTTGTTAAGACATTCCTCCCAGAAATATGAGCCATGTATGTGATTTTAAATCTTCTTAAAGCCACATTAAAAAACTAAGAAGAGACAGGTGAAATTTTTCTATATTTAACTCTGTATACCCCAAATACTATCATTTCAACATGTATGCATTAAAAATTGTTGGCAAGATATTTTGTATTCCTTTTTTCAGGGTAAAGCTTCAAAACCTATTGTATTTCTAGCACATCTTAGTTTGGAATACCCAATTTCAGGTGGTTCATAGCTACTTATGGTTAGTGGACCCTGCTGCTATATAATGAAAGGCATGGTTGGTAAAGTTCGTTTTTGATGTTTTTGGTTTTTTAAAGATTTTATTTTTCAGAGAGAGAGAGAGAGCATAGGCAGACAGAAGGAGAAGTAGGCTCCCCACCTAGTAAGGAGCCCTATGTGGGACTCGATCACAGGATGCTGGGATCATGACCTGACCTGAAGGCAGCTGCTTAACCCACTGAGCCACCCAGGTGTCCCCCCCCCCTTTTTTAAGATTTTATTTATTTGTCAGCACAAGCAGGCAGAAGAGCAGAAGCAGACCCCCCACTGAGCAAGGAGCTGGAAGCAAGACTTGATCCCAGGACCATGGGATCATGACATGAGCTGAAGGCAGACACTCAATGTACTGAGCTACCCAGGAGCTCCCTGTGTTGTTTTTTCAAGCAGGTTTTCTACACAATTCCCAAAATTATATTATTTAATCTCACTACAAGTGCCAACTAGGGTTCTTCGGTAGGATTACAGGAATTGCCCTCCCTAGAATAGGGAAGCTTTTTAATTGCTTTACCTGTGCCCAAGCTTGCTCCTGTGAGAATGAGTAGCTGCAGGCCCATTCTTAGGAAGCATGAGAAAAATTAAACTGCTGGGGCACCTGGGTGGCTTAGTTAAGCATCTGCCTTCAGCTCAGGTCATGATCTCAGGGTCCTGGGATTGAGGCCCACATTGGGCTCTCTGCTCAGCAGGAGCCTGCTTCCCCCTCTCTCTGCCTGCCTCTCTGCCTACTTGTGATTTGTCATATAAATAAAAATCTTTTTTAAAAATTTGTACTGCTGTATTCTATAGGGGATAGTGCCTATGTGAAAGATGGTGGGCCAGGTGGCAGCCCTAAACAAATACTTGAAGACATGTTTGTTTATCTGTAAGAACACTTCACTTGGAATACAACACATCAGGTACCAATATCTTGTGGCTACCAATAGGGTTACTTCTTTAGGTGATCAAGTTAGAGCTTTTGCTGTTTGCTACATCTGTCCTTTGAACTGTCTAAAGTTTAATCCATCCCACATGGACTGCTTTGACTAGTTAATACATCTTTTTTTAAAATATGTGCATGCTAATGGTCAAAGTGCAGAGAGGTCTGTATTGAAAAAAAGTAAGCTTTTCCTCTTGTTTTTCAGTTTCTTCCTATATCCACAATAACCAATTTCTTTTTTTCCCCTCAGCCACCAATTTCCTATGTATACTTTCAATTTCTTATGTATATTTTCATAAGTGAAAATGTCCATGAAACCTTCATGAAAAAGCATTCACGGGGAGTTTGGTTCCATTATCACAACGCAAGCCCTACAACCCAACCCTCCCACTGCTTACAATGATAAAACGGGTTAAAATAGAAAAGAAAAAGAAAAGAGAACCACTCAGGGGTTTTTAAAAGTAAACAAGGGCTAACAGACTGGAGGGGAGTAAAACCTGAAACACTGGGCAAGAACAAATAGAGGAGACAAAAAACTGATTGAATAATGGTATACCAAAGTCCAACCATATCGATAATTATGTATTATTGACCTAGGAACATTCTAATTTAAAAAATGACAGTGGGTTAGGAAAAAGCTCATTTATATGCTATCTATAAGAAACACTTTATAGATGAGTTTAAAGTCAAAAGATGGAAAAAAACATGCAAATTAGCAAAAGACTTTGTGGCTTTATAATTCCCAGATAAAATAGACTTCAAAGGTTATTGCCATAGGTAAAAATAAGGAGCATTTCACAATGGTAATAGGGATAACTCCTTGGGACAATAGTACAAGTATAAATGTGTATGTACCTAACAGCCTTAAAGTACATGAAGAAACTGAATAAACTGACAATTTTGCCATAAATTTAAAATTTTTTTTTAAATAGGCTCTACACCCAATGTGTTACCCTGAGATATCAGGAGTCACAAGCTCTACTGATGGACCCAGCCAGCATCCTGCTTTTGGTAGATTTTTAACACCCACTGAACAGTTAATAGAAGAACTAATAAAATCAGGACAAAAGACCTAAACCACTTCATCAGCTGTCTCAATCTACTTGACATTTATAGAGTACTACCTCCAACAACTGCAAAATATTTTTTTTTCAAGTATGCATGGCATATTCATCAAGATAGAACATATCCTGGGCTGCAAAGCAAGTGTTAACAAAAATATTAAAATTAAACACAGTGTATTTTCTGACCACAGTAAAATGAAGAATCTGTTACAGGATAGCCAGGAACCCCCAAAACATTAGGATATTAAACCACATATTAGACCCACATAAGTAACGTATGGGCCAAAGATGAGATCACAAGAGAAATTAGACAAATCTGAATTTAATGATACAATGTTAAGATTTGTTGATGCAGATGAAGCTGTGCTTAGAGATGCACTGCCCAATACAGTAGCCACTAGCCACATGTGATTCAATTTAATTAGAATTAAAAGTTCCAATTCCTCAGACACATTGGCCACATTTCAAGTGCCCAGTAGGCACATATGGCTAGTCGCCACTGAACTGGATAGCAGAAAATAGGATATTTCCATCACTGTAGAAACTCCTATTAGTCGTGGCTTAGAGTGAAAATTAGTTTTACATATTTATATTAGAAAGGAAAAAAAGAAATCTTAAATCAATGACCTCAGTTTCTATCTGAACAAGGTAGTGAAGGAAAAGCAAAGTAAGCCCAAATGAAGAAAAAAAAAAAAAAGATATAGCAAAAATCAAAGTAGAAATCAGACAACAGATAGTTATTTGGAATGAAAATCACAACTGAAAAACCCCTAGCTAGACTGATCAAGAAAAACGTATGAAACAACCATGCTGTCAGAAATGAAAAAGGTTATCACAAGTCCTATGGACATTAAAGGAAAATAAAGGTATACCATGAACAACTTATGCCAACAAATTAGACCAGTTACACAAAGTCAGCGAATTTTTAATTCAATTTAACCAAAACTAAGAAAAGTCAGGAAATTTGGATGGCCCTAAAGCAAATAAAAGTACCAAAACTTTCCAAAAAGGAAACTTAAGACTCAGTTTCACTGGTGAAGCCTACAAAACATTCAAGGAAGGAATAGCACCAATCTTGCACAAACTTTTTCAGGAAACAGGAAAAGGAAACTGTTGAGGCTAATACAACATAGCAAAGGCTAACATGTTAAAAAAAACTGCAGACCAATATAATGAATACAGACGCTAAAATCCTCATCAATGCCAGCAAATTGAAAACAATGTATAAAAGGATAATATATTATGACCAAGTAAGATTTATTCCAAAAATGTGGGGTTAATACTCCAAAATCAGTGTATGCAGCAGTGTCATGAAATGAAAACACATGTCCATGCAAAAATTTATACATGAAAGATCATAGCATTCATAATAGTCAAAAAATAAAAACTCAAGTTTTTACATGATGAATGAATAAACAAAATGTGGTATAAGCATACAATGGGATATTATTTGGCAATAAAAAGGACTGGAATGAAGTAATGTCCCAGAAGATGGAAGTTGGAAGCCATTCCTTCACCTCAGTAGCTATCGAACTGGCAAGAACTGTCTAAGGTAACTTTTGGAACTCGAATTTAGTTGAACATTCACAATGGCCAGGGTAGACTTTGATGAAGAGGCTAGTAAATTTCAGTAAATTCTAGTTAATATTGGCCTTTCACATAGTGGCTACCATCCCCTACTTCCCAGCCTCAGCAAGCAGTTGGAAGGAGAGACAGTGGCCCACATTCCTTGTGAAGCTTCCTGGAGACAGATTTGGCAATAAGGATCTTATCCTCTAAACTAAAGATTTTATTTATTTGTCAGAGAGAGCGAGCACAAGTACAAGCAGGGGGAATGGCAGGCAGGGAGAAGCAGGCTCCCTGCTCACAGTAGGATTGATGATGCAAGACTCCGTTCCAGGACCCTGAGATCATGACCTGAGCTTAAGGCAGATGCTTAGCTGACTGAGCCACCCTGGTGTCCCACTGACCACTTTTTAAAAAAGACTTATTTATTTTAGAGAGAGCATGTGCATGGGGGTGCAGAGGGAGAGAATCTCAAGCAGACTCCCTGCTGAGCATGGAGCTCAATCCCATGACCCATGAGATCATGACCTGAGCTGTAACCAAGAGTTAGTCACTTAACTGACTGAGCCACCCAGGCACCCCTGCTCCTGATCACTTTTGATTGTTTGCACCCCTGTGGGCTGAAGTGACTTACAAGGGATTTAAAAAGACAATATTTCTCTTTGGGAACCAGACATTTAAGGAAATTTGTGTCCGGTCACTGGCTGGCTGCAGAGATAACAGAAAAGAAACTTGAAGGACACAACAAGCAATTCATACTTCGCAAAACTAATTTGGAAACATCACAAACACACAGCTCTAGTTCTCAACAAGCAAGATTTAACAATCCTTGAGGAGAACTGGATTTTCAGAATCACTACATCATACTCAGTATGTCGAGTTCTCAATTAAAAAAAAAGAAAACAGGAAAAAGAAAGTACAGCCACACTGGGGGATAATGATATGAAAAATGACTACTTTAAACATGTTTAATGAGCTAAAGAAACCATGGTCAAAGACATAAAGGAAATCAGGAAAACTGTAGAACAAATGAGAGTATCAGTAAAGAGATAGAAATTATAAAAAGGAACTAAACATTCTGGAGCTGAGAGGTAAAATAACTGAAATGAAAAACTCATGAGAGGTATTCAGTAGCAAATTTGAGCAGGTAGAAGAAAGAATCTGTGAACTTAAAAGAGAAGACAATTGAAATTATCCAGTATGAGGAGCAGGAAGAAAAAAGATGAAGAAAAATGAACAGCACCTGAGGGACCCATGGGACACCATCAAATGTACAAATATAGACATTATTGGGGTCCCAGGAGAAGAGAGACATATGGAGCAGAAAACACATTTGAAGAAATGATGGTTTAAAACTTACCAAGCCTGGGATGCCTGGCAGACTCAGTCGGTAGACCATGTGACTCTTGAACTCTGGGTTGTAAGTTTGAGCCCCATGCTGGGTGTAGAAATTACTTAAAAATCTTAAAACAAACAAACACAAAAAAACAAAACAAAACAACAATAAAAACCTTTTCCAAATTTGAGGAAAGACATAAATCTCCATATCCAAGTTCAGTGAATGCCAAAAAAGATAAACTCCAAAAGATGACACATTATATTTAAATTTTCACAACCAGAAGAAAAAGGGAGAAGTCTGAAAGCAGCAAGAGAAGTAACTCCTCTCATACCAGAAAACCTCAATAAAATTAACAGCTGATTACCCTCTGGAAGCTATGAAGGCCAGAAGGTAATGGGATGGCATATTTAAAGTCCTGAAAGAATTATCAACCAAGAATTCTCTCTGGCAAGACGTTTTTTTTTTTTTTTTAAAGATTTTATTTATTTATCAGAGGGAGAGAGGGGGATAGAGCAAGCACAGGCAGACAGAATGGCAGGCAGAGGCAGAGGGAGAAGCAGGCTCCCTGCTGAGCAAGGAGCCCGATGTGGGACTCGATCCCAGGAGGCTGGGATCATGACCTGAGCCGAAGGCAGCTGCTCAACCAACTGAGCCACCCAGGCGTCCCTCTGGCAAGACTTTTTATTATTTTTTTTTCAAGAATGAAAGAGAAATTAACACAGTGCAGGTAAGGTGCCTGGTTGGCTCAGTCAGTTAAGTGTTTGCTCAGGTCATGAGCCCTGGGTCCTGGGATGGAGCCCTGCATTAGACTCCCTGCACAGCAGGTAGTCTGCTTCTCCTTCTACCCCTTCCCCGGCTCATGGTCTCTCTCCCTCTTTCTGAATAAGTAATTATTTATTCTCTCTATAAATAATTATTTATAAATAATGAATTTTTAGTCTCTCTTAATAAATAATTAAATCTTTAAAAAAAAGATATCACATGTGAAAACTGAGGGACTTCATTATCAATAAACCTGATTTTCAAGAAACGCTAAAGGGAGACACTGAGATTGAAATGATAGAATGCTAGACCATAACAGAGAGACATGAGGAAAAATATGGGACCCTGGTAAAGGTAACTAGGTAAACATGAACGCCAGTATTCTTGTGCTTCTGGTATGGTATGTAATTTCTCTCCCTATAAGTTTTAATATGCAAATGCATAAAACATTAATTACATATCTATGTTAATGGACATACAATATATAAAGGTGTAATCTGTGACAACAACAATATAAGAGGGAAGGATGGAAACATATAGGAGCAGAGTGTTTGTATCCTATTGAAATGAAATTGGTATTCAAACTAGGTTGTCCTAAATTTAAGATGTTAATTGTAATCCCTAAGGTAACCATTAAGAAAATAATTTAAAGGGTGCCTGCATGACTCAGGTCATGAACTCAGGGTCCTGGGATCTCATGTCAGGCTCTCTGCTCAGTGAGGACTCTGCTTATCCCACTCCCTTATGTCCCTACACCCACTTGTGCGTGCCCTCTCTTTCAAATAAATAGATAACATTTTAAACAAATAATTTAAAAATATACAGAAAAGGAAAGAAGGGAATTAGAATGTCACAGTACAGTAAATACAAAAAAGGGCAGAAATAGGGGGATTGAAGAACAGAAAAACAATAAGCACATATAGAAACCAAATACAGGATACATGGCAGAAGAAAATCCTATTTTACCAGTAATAACATGAAACGTAAATGGATTAAACGCTCATCAAAAGGCAGGATCAGCAGACTGGAAAAAAAAACAGGATCCATCAATAAGCCATCTACAAAAGACTTCCTTTAGATGTAAAGACACAAAAAAGTTGAAAGTAAAAGAATGGGGAAAGATAATCTACGTAAATTGTAACCAAAAGAAAACTGGGTGGCTATATTATTATCAGACAAAATGGACTTTAAATAAAAAAGCCAAAACAGGTGCATTGTGGGCAAAGATGGATAAACCAATTTTATACAAATTATGGTTGCATGGCCAAGAAACAGTATAAACCAATCCTAAGGTAATTGACAAACTGATAAAAAGTATTTTCTCCACACATGAAAGGCTTCCTTAATACCTAAAGAGGCTCTATAGTAGCTTTTGATACATCATCACTCCCCTGGCTCCTCCTTTTCTCTGTACTTGCGGCCTGTTTCCTGTTCCTCTCCCTGCTGAATAGTCTGTCCTACACAAGTGCTCACACCAAGGACCAGGAACCTCATCAGCTCAAACTGTGACTCTTATCTATGTTGGCCACCAGTATTCAAAAAGAGAGTGTATGTGGGTATGTTCATATATGTGTAAGTTGGAGGGTAACAGGAGGTCCTAATGGTCTACCTGGTCCCTGTGCTAGAATCCAGTCCTAGCCTCTCTTGATATCCAGCTGGTCCTTTCAACAAATCCCTTAAAGTGCTTTCTCAACACTCCCAACCAAGTATATAGAGACCAGGCCACCATATTTAATCCTTATATATAAGTCCTCAGCTCCATTAAAATATTTTTATTTTATTTTATTTATTTATTTATTTTTTATATTTTTTAGAAGGAGAGAAGGCACACAAGCCAGTGGGGGTGGGGGGTCAAGGAGTGTAGAGGGAGAAGGAGAGAATCATAAGTGTAGAGCCTGATGCAGGGCTTGATCTCATGACCCTGAGATCATGACCTGAGCCAAAACCAGGAGGCCGGTGCCTAACTGACTGAGCCTCCCAGGTGCTCCTCCACTAAAATATTTTCACTCTCTTAGCTTTGTTTTTGCAACTCAGCTTTGGCATGGCATACATATATGTTAGAGGGGCTAGGGAGTCAGGTGAAAGAAAATTAGAGTTGGTGTCTGGGTCATGGAGATTCTAATCCAAGTGGAGTCACCACTCTTAAATTGTTGGGTATCCTTGGGTGACCTGCTATGCTCCTCAGTTCCCTCACTTTGGGGGTGAGGCCTGATGTTCTCTGATAGCCTTTCTAGCTCTCACATAAAATCCTTCTCCCACTGAGAATGTGCATTTCCTCTTTCAACCCCAGATTTAGTTCTTTCCCTTAAGGGTACCATTATAATCCTTCCTTCCCCTTCCCAAGAATACAGATGTGCTATTGATGGGATTGTGTTAATCTGAACTTATCTTGTAGGCCATCCCAGGCACCTGTCCAGGTGTGTAGGGGGTTCCCCTTGGCCTCACCATCTGATCGCCTCCTTTGAGGCTGTTGATACTGAGGTGTCTTAGACAACTAAAACTAATGTTCTAGAACTTGCCCTTTTACTATGGACAAGCCCACTGTTGTAGGAGTTATAGGTTAGTGTCTTAGCTGGCTGGTGACTTGAATCTGCTGTTCTAGCTGCACCTCTCATTTCCAACATACTGATCACCTTGTCTTCTGGAAACAGAATTTTCTTGTGTTCTAACCCGCAGAACTGTCTTGACCTCTAGTTTCAGCCTGTTGGCCCATCTGGACCCAATTTCTCATTGTTACCAGGATGAATCACCTGCTGTGATTTGCAGACTTCTTAGGGGGAACTGGGGAGCAATGAAAAGTTCTTGACTAAGGGAGTAATATGATTAACAGGTATTTTAGAAACATTAATAGAGAATTAACAAGGAGGCAAAGAGACTGAAGTCGGTAAGGTCATGAAAGGACATTTGTGGTAAAACACCATTCACGGGATACACATATCACAGTATCATCTTGTCGAATCCATACGCTCTTCTAGGGAAGCGAGAAACAGGCCCACTGAGGAAAGCATTTGTTCACCTCACAGGGAATTCAATGTGTAGGTAGATGTCTGGGTCCTTGATTATCACTTAAATGAAGAAGGTGGGCGGTGGGCCCTGGGCCCAGATTCTCCCTAACAGCACTGAGGTGGTCGCTGAGAGGATGCTAGAAGAGGAGGCAGGAGGGACGGTGGAACCCTACAATGTTTGGGGTCTGCAGAGAGTGGTGACGGACCAGATGAGTAAAGAGGTTGCCAAAGACCTGAGTCCGGTTTCTGGGCAAGTTTCTAGGGGAGTAAGGGAGACAGAGCTGGATTTGAGTTTGGATCCCATTGCTACTTCCTCGGATCAGTGTGACCAAATCTAAGTGTCTGGGAGTCCATGAACATCGTCACTTGTCACTCCTGGGGAAGCCACAGATGCAGGAGGTTCTGTCCATGCAGGCTTCATTAATCCGGATGTGTGCGGGTTAGTGGACGTGAGCTTACCAAGCTGAGAGGGTGTCTCAAAAAGCAGCTGGAAGGGGCTTCTCCGGGATGGTCATCGTTGGAGCAGAAGGAGAGAAGAACAGGCAGCAAAGGACTCTGCTGTGTCTACTCTACCAATGGGGCGATCTGAACAAAGAAGGAGAGAGATGCAAAAGTGATAAAATATCTTGCCATTTAAGGGTAAGCCCTGACAGATTCTCATTTCTAAACTTAGGACAGTGAATTCCAGGGGTGGAATTCAGATTTCAGGGGTGTAAAGGAGTAGTAGAGCACAAAAGGAGCCAATCTTTCATATGCCCAGTCAGTAGCAGTTTCTGGATTATGCCATGGGGCCATGTCTTACACAACTGTGCAGGTCACTGGCTGGGCACAGGATAAATTGTGAGTGACCTGTACCCACGGGTCCGTTTGTTGGTTACTAAACTTTAATTCTAGGTGTCCACCAGGGGGCGTCAGAACCCAGGGCTGTGGTGCTCCGTTGTGAATAGCCACTGTTGATGGAGGGTTTGAAACCTGTTGACTCATTTGGCCTTTTCTGTGGCTGGGCAGAAGGGGCAGGCGCGTGGGAGCAGCTGGCAGCACTCCTCCCAGTGCCCCAGTAAGGTTTTGAAACTGTCTGACTTTGCCTGGGGGCACGTGAGCCCCGCCCATCTGAGCAGTTCCAGGGAGCTCTGACTTGCCTGATAGGGTAAAGGCACGGTATGTTCTTAGTCCTGGGAGGACGTGGCCTGGGTTAGCAGATAGCCTCATGCCTCAGAATTCCTTCAGAAATCCCTCTCCTCACCTCCACTAAGAGACAGATGGTCCCTTCCTGACTAAGAAATCTTCTGCCCTTTATCAAATTGAATTGTTTGCTTGGATACCATTCATGACCCCACAGCTCACTCCCCTCCTCCCGCGGCTCAAGATTTCTCCTAGGCACTGGGGCTGTGCGGGGGACCAAGCAGCTGCCTTTTCTGGTGGCCTCCTGGAATCACTGAGCAACGTTCGAAAACTGTGGATGCTGAGCCTCACCCCAGAGATGAGAATTTAATGACGCTGGAGTAGAGCCTGGGCGTCTGTGTTTTAGTTTTGTTTTTTGTTTTGAGTAGGCTCCACACCCAACGGGGGGGGGGGGGGGGGGAGGCTTGAACTCATGACCCTGAGATTAAGAGTCATGTGCTCTACCGATGGGCAGTCTACCGATGGGCAGACCCCCCCCCCCCCCCCCAGCCAGCCAGGCGCCCCTGGGCATCAGTGTTTTTTAAAAGCTTCTCATGTGATTCTCATGTGCAGCATTATAAAAAAATCTCTGGGTCCGGCATGCCTGGGTGGCTCAGTCCAGTAAGCATCTGCCTTTAGCTCAGGTCATGATCCCAAGTGTCCTGGGATCAAGTTCCACATCGGGCTCCTTGCTTGGCAGGGAGCCTGTTCCTCCACC
>NC_139020.1:116224068-116468339 GCF_964662115.1 Mustela nivalis
GCAAACTTCAAATTAGCAAGGATTTCTTAAAGAGAACATGAAAAAAATGTTTAAATGTGAATTGTCCTATATCAAAATTAAATATTTTGCTTATCAGAGGATACTATTATAGGTGGGGAGGAATGTGGGTAGTTAGTGTTAGAGAAGATGAAGGCGTTGTGATGATAGTGGTTAACGTTTGCAGAACAGTGTGAATGTACTTAATGCCACTTAACTACATGTAAAAATTATTAAAAAGTAAATTTTATGTTTATTTAACACACACACGCACACACACACACACACGATACTATTAAAATAATGAAGAGATAAGCCAATGAGTAGGAGTAAACATTTCCAAGCACAGTAGATAACTACAACTCAGTAATAAAGAGACAGAAAATACTTATTTTAGCTAAATATTTCTTTGGGCCATATTCAAGCTAACTGGCTACTTTCCAACCAATTTGCTTAACCCTAAGAAGTTTTCCTGTATTCTGTTGATTTAGCATTTTCAGGAATTTAGGATTATCCCTTCAGTTGATTTTTTTAAAGCATTAAATAAAATTAATTTCAGTACTGCTATCTAAAAATCATTACCACTTATATTTTTCTACCCAAGGATGTGCCGTTTATCTGTTCACTGTTTCCTGTCTTCAAGCCACCAACCCTGTGGTTCCTCTTTTTTGTTTCCTTAACATGAACTCTTTGAGAATCACAGATTTATGAATTAAAGGCAGTTTTTTCCACTCTTACCAGTGATTCTCAAGACTTTCTTCAGTCACATAGAAGAAATTCCATACAAATACAAGTTTGTAATTACAGAATATGTACTTTGCCTGTTTTATAAATCCTTTAAGCACATAGCTTTTCAGTGACTCTTAATGTAGGTTTATTTATTTTTACAACTCCAGTAACTTGTTTTCTTGCCTACATAAAGCAGGTCTGGAGACACAGTATATATTTTTCTTTCTTTCTCATGCCAAGAAGTCAGAATTAATTTGAAAAAAGGACGCCTGTTACACCATATAGAAATAGTACATGACATAACCCATGTCCTTATGGAATTTGTAATATGATTGAAGAAATAAAACCAACACATGACACAGTTGATAAAATATAAGTTGTGAATTGTTGATAAAAGATCAGAAGTGGGGGGCACCTAGATTGTAGCTCAGTGGATTAAGTGGCTGACTTTGGCTAGGTCATGATCTTGGGGTTCTGGGATCAAGCCTTGAGTCGTCTCTGCTCAGCAGGGAGCCTTCTTCTCCCTCTGCCCCTTCCTGTGCTCATGCACACTGTCTTTCAAATAGATAAATAAATAAAATCTTTAAAAAAAAGATCAGAAGTAGAGTGATGACTAAGGACTAAAGTAGTCTGGGAAGATTTCCTAGAGGTGCTGAGATATGTACTTGTGGGATTTGGAGAAACTGTGGAGAGCTGCCAGATTTCTATACAAGGAAGGCTCAGGTCCAGGAAAGAGAATGGCATGACAATGAGGGCCTTGACCAGATCAAAAGCAGAAGTTGCTATTGAGAATTAGTATAAAATAAGGGTTCTAAAGTTTTTTGTAGTCTTATTCTATTTTTCCTTTTGTAGCTTTTAGGGATACTGTATGTAGTTGCTGCCAGGAACATCTGAGCACCAATTACACTAAACTCTTATTTTTTCCACAGATTTTGTAGCCCCTTCATAAAATATCTGAGCAAAAGATATTATAGTCTTCTGGTGCTGCTTACACTACCTGAGAGAAGGACCTTTGTTTGTTTGTTTTTATTTCCAATCCATTGCTGATTGAAACATTTTGGTAAAATTAAGTAAAATTTTCATAGTAATTAAAAATTGCCATGTCTGAATGCTTATTCTCATTTTGCGTACTTTTGTTAGGGGTAGCAAATAGCATTGCTTTTGATCATTAATACTTTGTATCATGATAAAAGTTTATATGCAATGTTTTTTAAACAGGTATGCATCTTCTATTGATGATATTTTAGAAGATGAAGAACATTATGCAGATCAGTTAAAGGAGTATCTGTTTTATGCAGAAGCATTGCGGTAAGTATAATAAATGTTCCAGATGTAGTCGTGTGGCTGGCTGGTCACCACTCTTCATATGTTGCCAGAAAGTAAAGATAGTAAGGTGATTTTTAAATGAATTCATTCCCCAAGTATTGAATAAGTTCTCATTGTAATCCTCGGTGTTGCAGAGTGATGGGCATAGACATTTAAGACAAGCTCTGTTCTTGAAACAATATTGATAAAACTTGTCAGTCTCCAACCTCGGGTTTGTTTTGTATGTTGTTCTACTTTTTTCAGTTTGTAGATTGGATGCAAAATACAGATTGAGTGTATGTAGTCTTGTCACTAGGCAGTATGTTACCATTTTTTTGGTAACTTTGTAATTCTTTCCATGTCTGCTTTTCTTCTTGCTAAGTTTGTGTAAGTTCTTAATGTCAGCACTTTGTCTTCTGTTTTTATGGTATCTCTTACAGAGCCAAACAGAATTCTCTGGTGTATGGTTCTATTTAATAAAGAAGAAAGTAGTATACTTTTTCTGTCCATTTTTTAAAAAAAGAATCGTGTTCTGGAATAGGTGGCATTTGGTCATAGCCACTTTTGGTGGCTTTTTTTTTTTAACCTAAATATCCCATCATTTTATGAGACTGACATGCTGCTTACTGCGCTAAGAAGGCACTAATATCCCATCATTTTAAAAGCCGTATAAGAATTCTGTTAGGACGGGACGCCTGGGTGGCTCAGTTGGTTAAGCAGCTGCCTTCGGCTCAGGTCATCATCCCGGTGTCCTGGGATCGAGTCCTGCATCGGGCTCCTTGCTCAGCAGGGAGCCTGCTTCTCCCTCTGCCTCTGCCTGCCATTCTGTCTGCTTGTGCTCGCTCTCTCTCCCTCTCTCTCTCTGACAAATCAATAAAATCTTAAAAAAAAAAAAAAAGAATTCTGTTAGGACACCACAGCACCAATTTTCCATTAGCTCTTCGGTAACTGGTGTGAAAATGTCCACACATTGTTAGCCTTGTTCCTTCTAAGACTTTGAGTCGTCAGGAGTCCAAGGTCACATTACAAAGCAAAAGAAGTTGCTGAATGCAGTGGAATTCTGCACAGTTCTTAAGCACTGTAGGAAAGATTAATGTATATTGATATGTCCATGGTACATAGTTAAGTAAGATGAGATATAGAATCACTTGAGGCATGTGCATATGTGTATTTGTAAGTGCCTACCTATGGTCTGGCAGAATATGCACCATCTGTTCATATAGATTTTGTTTGGGAGTTAGGGAAAAGAAAGAATTCTTTTCTTTTTTTTTTTTTTTTAAGATTTTTTATTTATTAATTTGACAGAGAGAAATCACAAGTAGATGGAGAGGCAGCCAGAGAGAGAGAGAGAGAGAGAAGGAAGCAGGCTCCCTGCTGAGCAGAGGGCCTGATGCGGGACTTGATCCCAGGACCCTGAGATCATGACCTGAGCCAAAGGCAGTGGCTTAACCCGCTGAGCCACCCAGGCGCCCAAAAGAAAGAATTCTTAAAACTTTTTTTATTTTGTGCATTCCTGTAGTAGAATTTTTTTTTTTTTTCATGCTGTGGATTTTATGATAAAAACGAAGGCATTTTTTTTTTTCTAGGATTTATTTATTTGAAAGAGAGAGAGGGCATCTGTGCAAGCAGGGGGCCAGGGCAGGCAGAGGGAGAAGGAGAGACTCTCAAGCAGACTCCCTGCTGAGCACAGAGCTTGACCTGGGACTCAGTCTCATGAGCCTGAAATCATGACCTGAGCCAAAGTCAGGAGTAGGACACTTAGCCAAGTTAGCCACCTAGGCACCTCACAACTAAGACATTTCTGTATAAAAAAGAAATGTTGAGAGATGTTTTCAAAGAATATTCAGTTGGTTTATAAGATTCCACCATTAGTTTCTGAGTTATACAAAAGATTTTATTGTTAATGTATGTAGTAATGGTGAGTTTATTGAAAAAAATGTTGCAGATATCTAAAAAGCAACCCTTTTTGGTTAAGTATATGTAAAAATGTTATGCTTAAGTTTTGCTAGATTTAATTTTTAATATTGGGCTACTACATTTTAAACTTGAAAATTCTATCTACACTAGTTCTGAGCCTAGTAAGATATTCTGAATGCTTCCTCTCATCCCCTGAAAAAAATTTTAATATGTTAAAAGAGAAGCCACAAAACTTAAGTGGCAGCACTTTTTTTCATCCCTAGGGCTGTATGCAGGAAACATGAACTTATGCAGTATGACTTGGAGATGGCTGCTCAGGACCTAGCATCCAAAAAGCAGCAATGTGAGGAACTGGCAACTGGGGTGAGTGTTTCCATTTGGGTATCTGCATCATTGCCACAAGCCATATAAGGAAGTAGCTGTAGCTATAATACTAAGGATGCCTGTGGCTTTTATAGGGGAATAATTTATGAGCAACTTTATAATTCTTTGGGTTGTGATCTTGATATAAAAAGACATAAGCCATTAAAACATTGTATTTATATGGCATTTTAAGAAATTCTGCCAGGGCACCTGGCTGGCTCAGTTAGTGGAGCATGCAGCTCTTGACCTCAGGGTTGTGAGTTCAAGCCTGACATGGGGTGTACAGATTACTTAAAAATAAAATCTTAAAAAAAAATTCTGCCAACATTGCTCTTTGTAGTATCTTCATTTATGGTAAGTCCAAATGAAAAAACATTCTTTGTGATTGAAATAATGACCTTTGTCAGGTTTACTTTTATAAAATATATTAGAGATATTTTAGTTTACTTTGAAAAGCCTTACCCAGTTAAAATCAGTGCTTCTCTGCTAAGAAGGAGCTTTTGGTATACAGTCAATATTTGTGAAGAAAATTCCATATCTTATTGTATGAACCTTAGACCATTTTTATAATCAGTTTTCCACTGTCCAGCCATTTTCTTGGAATAAAGTATAGTGAGAATACACAACCTGGAAATAATGGAACAGTGACAGTGCCACCATTTATCAGCCGCTTCGTGGTTAACAAGTACTTTGGTATGTCTGAAAAGCTGCAGATGTATGTGGGAAAAGACTCTTGGCCACAAAACATGTATACACTCGGCTTGATTTATTTTTAAAACTCGGGAACTTCCCAGGCCATTTTCAGGGAGCAGGGTTTTCTACTCCTCCATGTGAAGGGAAAAATGTTTCAGTTAGCTATGGAGAGTGAAGAGGTGTTGAAGCTGCAATGCTTGAGGCTTCCCTCCAAGCGAAGGCATCCTATTTTATAGATAGATACCCAAGTTTCAGTGTGTATTATACAGATTTAAAAATTTTTTTGTTTCTTTGTGTGTGTTTGGTCTATTTCCTTTATTGCCTGTTGAATTTTATCTATTTTTTAGTGTCCTAAAGAAATACAAAAATATGACCTCTGATCTAAAGAAATAACTTGCCTAATACTTCACATAGAAGTTCTCCATCTGATAAGAAGTTCAGTTAGAATTTTTTTCTTTTTGACTATTCCATATTATTCCAGTGTTAGGAATCATATTAGGAGCCCCTTGGTTATGACTTGAGAGGCTTCTGTCTGAGGTATGGGAAAATGCCAAAAGGTTTTGTTTCTCTCTCTTTTTTTTAAAAGATTTTATTTATTGGGCACCTGGGTGGCTCAGTGGGTTAAAGCCTCTGCCTTCAGCTCGGATCATGATCCCAGGGTCCTGGGATTGAGCCCCACATCAGGCTCTCTGCTCATCAGAGAGCTACTCTCTCTATCTCTCTCTCTCTCTCTCTCTCTCTGCCTGCCTCTGCCTATTTGTGATCTCTATCTGTCAAATAAATAAATCTTAAAAAAAAAAAAAAAGATTTTATTTATTTATTTGACACAGGGAGCTCGATATGGAGCTCGATTCCAGGACCCTGAGATCATGACCCAAGCTGAAGGCAGCTGCTCAACCCACTGGGCCACCCAGGTGCCCCTTTGTTTCTCATTTTTTAAAAAAATGTTTAATTGTGGTTTAAATATACATAGCAAAATTTGTCAGCTTAACCATTTTTTTAAACTGGTTTTTTCTCTTTTTAAACTGGGGGTTTTCTCTTTTTCTTCTTCTCTTTATATATGTATATATCTACCTATCTTGAAAGATTTTATTTTTAAGTAATCTCTACACCTAATGTGAGGCTTGAACTCAAAACCATGAGATCAAGAGTCACATGCTCTACCCGCTGAGCCACCCAGGCGTCTGTATTTTTCTTTCTTTCTGTGTTTTTTTAAAGATTTATTTATTTATTTGACAGACAGAGATCACAAGTAGGCAGAGAAGCAGGCACAGAGAATGAGGGGAAGCAGGCTCCCCACTGAGCAGAGAACCTGATGCGGGCCTCGATCCCAGGACCCTGAGATCATGACCTGAGCCAAAGGCAGAGGTTTAACCCACTGAGCCACCCAGGTGCCCCTGTATTTTTCTTTTTAAAGTCTTATGATTTCAAGCTTACAAAATAGTGGGAAAAAATTAGTACACCTATTGAATTTACACTGATATGAAAAGTTTTACGAGAGCAGTTTTACAAGAGCATGGGTTAAAGAATGCTTATACTAGGGGGCACCTGGGTGGCTCAGTGGGTTAAAGCCTCTGCCTTCAGCTCGGGTCATGATCCCAGGGTCCTGGGATTGAGCCCCACATCAGGCCCTCTGCTTGGTGGGGAGCCTGCTTCCCCCCCTTTCTCTGCCTGCCTCTCTGCCCACTTGTGATCTCTCTCTCTCTGTCGAATACATTAAAAAAAAAAAAAAAAGAATGGTTATACTAGGGATCATCTTAACCATTTTGAAGAGTATGGTTCAGTAGTAGTAAGTACATTCACATCATTGTGCAGCCAACCTCCAGAACTCTCTTCCTGTTGAAAATTAAAACTCTGTACCATTAAACATCAACTATCAATTTCCCTTCCCTCCAGTCCTTGGCAGTCACTGTTCTGCTTTCTGTCTCTATGACTTTGACTGCTCTAGATACTTTACATTTAGTGGAATCATACAGTATTTGTCTTGTGACTTATTTATTTCCACTTAGCATAATGTTCTCAGGTTCATCCTTGTAGTATCATGTGTCAGAATTCCCTTTCTTTTTCAGGCTGAATAATACTTCTTTGTACAGATGTGCCACATTTTGTGTATCCACTCACCTGTTTTATTTCCTTTTAGACCGTGAGAACGTTTTCTTTGAAGGGAATGACTACCAAGCTCTTTGGTCAAGAAACTCCAGAGCAGAGAGAAGCCAGAGTAAAGGTGCTAGAAGAACAAATAAATGAAGGAGAACAACAGTTAAAGTCTAAAAATCTGGAAGGCAGGTAAAAATGCTGAGATGTGTAACAAAGCTAGACATACATACTACATGGCAGATTTTTTTTTATACCTTGTCCCTACCTCATTAACATTGCTGCGTTATAGCCAGTTCTTCCAGGGCATTAGTTTTTAAGATTTTATTTTTAAGTAGTCTCTATACCTAGTGTGGGGCTTGAACTTGCAACCCTGAGATCAGGAGTCACAGGCTCCTCTGACTGAGCCAGGCAGGTGCCACCATAATGGTTCTTCTAAACTGTAGAGATTGAGGGGAACCTGGGTGGCTCAGTTAAGTGTCTGTCTCTCAGTTTCGGGTCAAGTTGTGATATTGCAGTTTGGAATCGAGCCCCGCGTCAGGCTCTGCGCGAGGCATGGATTCTCCCTCAAATTCTCTTGTCCCTCTTGTCTCCCCCTCTCTCAAATAAATAAATCTGTAAAGAAATAAAATGTAGTGATTGAATTCCTAAGGAATTTGAATGATCGAAAATCATGTTATAGAAACATTTTTATTATGGGGGAAAAGAGTAAGAAGACTTTCAACTTATAATATTGAGTTCCTGCACATTTCCTAATTTCTGTCCTTTGCACATACCTTTCACCCTTTCTTCTCCATCACTTGACAAAAGCCTGATCGTTCTTCATTTCCCAGCTCTCATGCTGCTTCCTTTTACTGCTAGCCTCATAGGCTCTCATAGCCCTTCGTTCATGCCACGATAGCATGGCAGTTTTGTTGTGGGTGGTCAGTTGTTCTCTGTGCTTGTACCTGCCTAAATTAATTGCCTTTCAAAGCCAATGACTGTGTCTTTTTCATCTTTATGGTTTAACATCTTTCATTGGGCTTGGCATGTAATTACTTCATAAATATTTCTGGAAATGCTGCTATCAAAGTTCTGGCATCACTTTTTCGCTTATTTTCCTTGCTGTTGTTTTTCATCTGATGATCAGTAGATGAAGGCAGAGCAACAGTGTATCTATCATTGGTGTTGAGGTATTTTTGTTAATTGTTAGAACTGTTTGTACCAAATAAATAAAAGCAAACTTTTATGAATGGAATTTAAAGAGACAAATGCCTCTCAGAATTTTTTAAACTCTGGTTGTTTAAAGCAAGTTTATAGGGGCACCTGGGTGGCTCAGTTAAGCATCTGCCTTTGGCTCAAATCATGATCCTGGGGTCCTGGGATTGAGCCCCACATCAGGCTCCCTGCTCAGGGGGAAGCCTGCTTCTCCCTTCTGCCTATAGCTCCCCCTGCTTGTACGTACTCTCTCTCTCTCTCTTTCTGTCAAATAAATAAATAAAATCTTGGGAAAAAAACCCAACTACATGAAGTTATTTTAAAAAAGGGCAAGTATATAATAATTATGATAGATATATATCTTGTCAAAAGAGTATATGTTTTCTAGTGACCCCAGGAGGACTTCACCTGGCCTCTTTTAGGCTTGTGAGCTGGTTCAGAGAGCCATCCACATCTGTTTTAGAGGAATAATTTAAAGCTGGGATTTTTATGGCAAGAATATTGATTATTAAAATGTAGACGAATGTATGACAGTCTCTGCTGCTTCTCCCAGTATGATTTTTGGAAGAGAAAAATAGAATATCTTATACAGACGATAGCTTTTTCCTCCATATAGATAAAAACCAATGCAAACGAGAACTGGTTATTAGAATTTATAATATAGTGAGCTGAATTTGAATAAGAATAATAATGATGACTACACACTTTATTTCAGAGAATTTGTGAAAAATGCTTGGGCTGATATTGAACGCTTCAAAGAACAAAAGAACCATGATTTAAAGGAGGCCCTCATAAGCTATGCAGTCATGCAGATCAGTATGTGCAAAAAGGTAGGTGAAGGTACAAGTATATTCAGAAGTGCTTGCAAATTTCTTTAAAACTGGTTTCTCTTATTTGGACCAGAGTGTTTATTATTCTAAAGCCCATTGTTCTCCCCTTTCCAGAATGTTTTCCAGTTTCTTTACTTAACTTTGAAAGAGTATGATAACCAGAATGTTAACTATTAAGTCTTCACTCACCTGAAATTCCAAATTTATATGCCTGTTTATAGCTAGTATTTGCAAATATGTACCAACAATGTTACTTGGATTATATGATTTTCTATATGCTAACGGACATACAGGTAGATCATGGATCTTAAAAAAGAAGGAATGTTTTTGGGGCACCTGGGTGGCTCAGTGGGTTAAAGGGGGTAAGATACTATTCCTAACAGTGATCTATAGTACTGTGATTGGAAGATAGCTTAAACATTGTTTGGGGGAAATGTGGTTATGATATGGTTTGTTGTCATAGTAAGTCTTTCATGTGACTGATACCCATAGTAGATTAAGAACATGGAAGCTTATTCTGTTTAAATAAGTGTTTTGACAATGCTGAAATCTTTAAAACACTATGGTAAGAACAAAATACAAAACATTCCTTCTTTTTTTCTTTTTTTCAAGATTTTATTTATTTATTTGACAGAGATCACAAGTAGGCAGAGAGGCAGGCAGGGAGAGGGAGAAGCAGGCTCCCTGCCGGGCAGAGAGCCCGATGCGGGGCTTGATCTCAGGACCCTGAGATTGTGACCTGAGCCGAAGGCAGAGGCTTTAACCCGCTGAGCCACCCAGGTGCCCCAGAAACATTCCTTCTTTTTTAAGACCCATGATCTACCTGTGTGTCTGTTAGTACCAATGCTTTACATAATGTTTAGCTTGTCACCATTTACCAAGAGCTTTAACATGCATTCTCTCTGTAAATTGTATAACAAGATGATTTCTCACAGTTACAAAGACCTTCTTAGAGGGAAAAATCATACTCATATAAACAGTTTGTGCTTTAATTCACTCCAAATGTGTTTTTTCTAGCTAGACATCATCACTTCCCTAGCCTTTCCACTTGGTATCACCAGCAGTAGCATAGAGAGCAAAGACATTTTAAGATGTAAATACCGGACTCTAGCATTACACGTGGGCTCCTTTAGTATTGGGCAAATTCATATTTGTGCTCGAATTCAAGTGTAAGTTACTTCACATAGTGGATCTCTGAGGTCATTTAAGAGACGTTAAAATCATGAGTGATCCATCTGCACATGCCCATGGGTGAGTGTGATTGCAGCTTGATAGTATGTGTGGGTTTTTTTTTTTTTTTTTACTTTATTTACTTACTCATTTATTTATTAGAAAGCAAGCAAGCAAGTGTGCGAGTGGGAAGGGGAGGAGCAGAGGGAGATAGAGAATCCCTGACTCCATGCTGAGCACAGAGCCTGACACAGGACTCGATCCCATGACCCTGAGATCATGACCTGAGCCCAGATCAGGAGTCAGGGCACCTAAGGACAGAGCCACCCAGGTGCCCCACAGCTTGATAGTGCTTTTATCTGTTGCTTTTCCTGCCAACTCCTGCTGCCTCCCTGCTTCACAGATTGCTTCACATTTAATCCTTTTTGTAACCTTTCTTTTTTTAATCTTGGGAGGTCTGAAAGGTAATACCAATTTTTTGAGTTGGTTTTGTTTTGTTTTTGTAAAAGACTTATTCATAAACTCCTTGCAATCTTCCGTTTGCTGCTTTTACAAAGTAAAATGCAGACTATATAATGGCTCAAAGGACTTTTCTCCCCCATTTTACCTAGGGTGGGATGGTTGAGGGTGCTGAAAATTAATCTCTGAATAAAAAAGATAACACTGTAGGTGTATTTGGATATACCATTGCATAGCTTGTGTATCTACTCATGTGTCCTGTGATAACTATAGGAAGCCAGTATATGCACATGAGATTAAAAAGATGTGTATTCACTTTGTTTCCCAAGAACAGTACTATAAAGTTTCATCGTGTATTTTTTCCTTAAGTGGAATAGATTTTTATATTTGAAAATCTGCAGTGTTCTTTTTTTTTTTTATTAACTTAAAATTAAGTAGAAGAGAAGATTAATATTAGTTTTTCTCAGATGGATATGGGTATCTATATTTTGTTTATTTTACTTGAGTATTAACTTTTCAGATATACCATACTTCATTATAATGTCAGCTATCCAAAGTGGCAATTGCATGTAATCAAGTGACTAAATTATAGCAGTAGTAAACCAAAACAAAATACTTACAGGGATGCCTGGGTGGCTCAGTTGCTTAAGTGTCTGCCTTCGACTCAGGTCATGATCCCTGGGTCTTGGGATCAAGTCCCACATGAGGCTCCCTGCTCAGTGGGGAGCCTACTTCTGTCTCGTCTCTGCTGCTCCCTCTGCTTGTGCTTGCTCTGATAAAAAAATAAATAAAATCTTTTCAAAAATTAACATAAGAAGTATTAATCCTAGCACTTAAAAATCAAGGATCACTTTCAAGTGTTTTCTTGGTCAACCTTTTTGGTAGTGAATTTTCTAATTTGTTGAATCAAGAAATATTTGATTAATTTTTAAGCTACTTTATCTTTTTAAATTTTAAGAATTGTCATATGGAAAAAGATGTTCCATGCAAATGGAAATGGGGAAAAAAGCAAGGGTGGCAATACTTATATCAGACAAAGTAGACAAAACCAACTTTAAAACAAAGACTGTAACAAGAGACAAGGAAGGGCATTACATCATGATAAAGGGAACAGTCCAACAAGAGGATAGAACACTTGTAAATGCTTACCAGACACTGGAACACTGTGAAGTAATATTAACAGATACAAAGGGAGAAATTGATGGTAAGACAACAGTAGTAGGGGATTTTAACACCCCACTTACATCAGTGGGTAGACCATCAAGACAGAAAATAAATAAGGATACAGTATCTTTGAGTGACACTTTAGCCCACATGGCCTTAACAGATATATATATATATATATAGAATATAAACTCCCAGAGCAACGGAATATATATTATTTTCAAGTGCACATGGAACATTCTCCAGGATAATCACACATTTGGCCTCAAAACAAGTCTCAGTAAAATTTAACAAGACTGGGATGCCTGGGTGGCTCAGTTGCTTAAGCCTTTGGTTCAGGTCATGATCCCGGGATCCTGGGATCAAGCCGCACATTGAGCTCCTTGCTCCCTCTCCCTCTGCTCCTCCCCCTAGCTTGTGCTGTCTTGTGCTCTCTCTTGCTCTCTCTCTCGATTCTTTTAAAAAAAATTTAAGACTGAGATAATACCATTTTTCCTGACCACAATTGTATGAACTAGAAATCAGTCACAAGAAAAAAACTGGAGGGCGCCTGAGTGGCTTAGTTGGTTGAACTCAGGTCATGATCTTGGAGTCCTGGGATTCAGTCCCGTGTCTGGCTCCCAGCTCCACAGGGAGTCTGCTTCTCCCTCTAACCTTCTCCCCTCATGCGCTCTCTCACTTTCTCTCTCTGTCTGAAATAAATAAAATCTTCAGCCAAAAAAAAAAAAGGAAAAATGCAAATATGTAGAGGCTAATAGCATGCTACTAAACCTCCAGTAAGTCAGTGAGGAAATCAAAGAGATAATCAGAAAATAACATGGATACAAGTGAAAATGAAAACACAATGGTTCAAAATCTTTGGAATGCAGCAAAAGCAGTTCGAAGAGGGAAATTTATAGTGGTAACAGGCTAACCTCAGGAAACAAGAAAAATGTCAATCTAACGTTGCATTTAAGGGACTAGAAAAAGAACAAAGCCCAAGATTAGTAGAAGGTAGGAATTTAATAAAGATCAGAGCAGAAAAATTAATTATCATAAAACTAACATACTCTTATTGCAAAAATTATGAAAATCCAGAAACATATTGGGTAAAAATTCTTCTCCTCCTGCACCAACTCCCTTTTGAAACCTCACCACTGTTACAGACTTCATGTGTATCCTTCCAGATGTCGTTGTACATTTACAGTCATTTAGAAAATACACACTTCCCTCTTCCCCACAAAAACAGGACTGTGTTACATGCTCTGCGGTGTCGCTTTCATTTGCCCATTTGATGTCTCATGGAGATCTTCCTAGAACAGTGCGTTAGATCTCTTAGCCTTTCTGACAACAAATACTCTCATCAGATACTACTTTATCCAGCCAGTTGGAGATATTTTAAAGGATTTTTTCTTAATTTGCTTTTCGTATTTCATCAGGAGGAGAAAAAAGATTCTTGGTTTTATCTTGTGTTTGAAGCCTTGATAACTTGGTAAATATTGACATGCTTTAAGTATGAAAATATTGCTTCTTCATGAATTAGCAGTCATTCGAGAATATGTGTCTTGTTTGCTAAAAACAAAAAACCTTTGTTTCTACCACTTTGTTAGATTTTACAGTTTTATTTTTATATACATGCATTTTTGTTTAAGCATATTAAGTATATTATATTAACTTTGTGCTAAATAGCGTGTTAGAACCACTGAGAAGAATTTGATAATTTAGCCTGTTACTGGTTTTATCAAAACATTAGTTGTTAGACTAATAATTTAATAAGCCATTAATTTTTTTTAAAAATCTGCTAATTTCTATTTATTTGTTAAACTAATAAGGTTTTTTTTCCTTTTGTTTTAAGTATTACATAGAAAAACTGCCTGAAAACTTGTTTGGTTTACAAATAGAAATGATGCAGTCATGTGATATGAGTAAATGAGTTTATGAAAAACTCAGTTTTCTAAAACTCAGTTTTCTTGAAAACTCAGTTTTCTAAAAAGAAAAGTTGTAGTAGCTCTTTCCCCATCTTGAAGATAGGCTATGCAGATAATTCTCTTTCTTTTCTCAGAAGCATTAGACATTCACTTCTATTAGCCATCGCCAGAAGTAGTGTCATATTTGCTGGACTTTTTAGTTATTCCAGAAAGTGAAATTTAGCATACTAGTAAGCCAGATACTTTGGCTTTCAGAATCCTTCCAAAATCACATTTTAAAGTTTTCTTTTCTTTTCTTTGTTTTTTGTTTTGTTTTAGGGAATTCAAGTTTGGACCAATGCTAAGGAATGCTTTAGCAAGATGTAATCTTGTGAAATGAATTTCTCTTCAATCAAAGTGCCCCAGAACAGAAGCACAAGTAAATAAAAAAAAACCTTAAGTTGCTACCCAGTATACACAAAAATATATATAAGTTGAGTCAATTCAACTTTCTTTAATTTGATTGTAGTTGTGTTTATACAGCACAAAAAGGATGTATTTTAATGAATCTTAAATATTATAATTTGAGGTTTGCGGGACTGGTGCTGATTCCAAAAAGTTAATTTGATAATATATACCAATAGATCGTTTGTCAGGCTTCTGAACCAATGACTGAATGTTAAAATGTTAGGTAATTTGTTTGTTTCATTGCCAGTTGTTTCCAGCCTGTTTATGTAGGGAGTTTTTTCCTAATAATAAATTCTTATCTTTACTTAGTAAGACCCACTAATCTGTTATAGGGGGTTATTTTTTCTTGCCTTATATTGAGCTATTTGATTTGACAAAGCTCAGCAAAAACTGAGTGTGAAATTTTAAGATTTTCTTCCACATTCATTGATGCCTCCCTATAATATTTGCATACACTAGAAAATGCCTTCAATTTGTGTTTTGCCACAATTTTGATACTGGTCAGAAATTTTATACTGCCAACAAAGAAGATTCAACTTCTTCGATATATAGTGAAACACATTGTTATGATCCAGGAATTGCTATATAGAAAGTTTGAATTGAATATGTTACATATAAGCACTAAATTCTTCTCTGATAATTCTTAACCTCAGTGATGAGCCTAAATTTACTTTGCTTGGCTCTCTACACATGGCATTTCAGGGTACAAGATGTAGCATTTCAATGTATGAGATATATGTAGTGAACATATGTGTTAGTATCTTCATTATTAACATCCTTCTTTTCTATTGCTTGGCTGTAATTTTTGTAAAGATAAATTATATTGTTTCTGTGCGTGTGTGTGTGTTTATGTGTTCATGGTATATGTTCAGAAGCCAAGCACCCTTATTTTGCTAGCTTTGTAGTATTTTAAATGTGTTCTCATTATTACTAATTATGTGAAAAAAATCCCCAGTACTGTTCAGCATTTGACTTTTTTACATGTTTAAAATGTTGCTGGATTTTTGTGCTGTTTGCCAAACTTATACAATAAATAAATGAAGTATTGTGCTGATTTTCATATGATTTTTGTTATTTTAACAAAGTTATCTATACAAATTAGTATCTGATGCCCTGTGAGAAAAGAATAATATGTGCTATATTATGTTTTGAAGTGTTTAATTTTACCAAAATATTGGGTTTTTCAAAAAATAAGATGCTGAAATCCCATAAAATTTTTTACTTTTTTAAAAAATATTGCTAGAAGCAAAGATCATCTTTATAGGTACTAATTTCGTTCCACTGAATTGTATCATCTCTTGACTCATGACATAGCTTTTCATATGGTATTTAAAAATCAAAACCTTCTCTCCAAAACTAACTTTAAACTAAATGTAAAATGTACTAGTTTTTTTTTCTACTGGTTGTTTCAGTTTGAGAAGGCCATAGTTACCTATGTTTTAAAAGATTAATTAGGAAAAATATTTTTCTAAATCATGCAAATACTCACTATGTATATTTAGGAATATCTTGACTTGGGTTGACTTTTTAAAAAGTTTCGCTTGGGGGGCACCTGGGTGGCTCAGTGGGTTAAGCCACTGCCTTCGGCTCAGGTCATGATCTGAGGGTCCTGGGATCGAGTCCCGCATCGGGCTCTCTGCTCAGCAGGGGCCTGCTTCCCTTCCTCTCTCTGCCTGCCTCTCTGCCTACTTGTGATCTCTCTCTGTCAAATAAATAAATAAAATTCTTTAAAAAAAAAAAAAAAAGTTTCGCTTGGTAGCTCAAATCATTCCTTTATAAACAAAACAAAACGGGACGCCTGGGTGGCTCAGTGGGTTAAAGCCTCTGCCTTCGGCTCAGGTCATGATCCCAGGATCCTGGGATAGAGTCCCGCATCGGGCTCTCTGCTCAGTGGGGAGCCTGCTTCCTCCTTTTTCTCTGTCTGCCTCTCTGCCTCCTTGTGATTTCTGTCTGTCAAATAAATAAATAAATCTTAAAAAAAAAAAAAACCCAAAACAAAACTCTTGAATTTGATTTTTGTTTTAAGTAGGCTCCATGCCCAATGTGGGGCTTGAACTCATGACCCTGAGATTAAGAGTTTGCATGCTCTACTAAGTGAGCATGCAGGCACCCACCCCCTCAAAAAAACAAAACAAAAAACTCTTAAAGACGTTTTATGACGGAAATTATTTTTCATAATATCCAACATAAGTATAAAGAAAATAAGTGCAATAACCCTTTTCAAAACTGTTTAAAAATCAGAATGCTAAAATGAATTATTAAAGAGGAGTTGGGTTTAAATCTGCAAAGCTAAATATAAAAATACAAGGAATGACTGAAGAAAAATGACTCATTACATTAATGTAAATAGTAACAGAGGAAGATTTCATCTTGACAGTGTACTAGTGATGCAGTTGGTATAGTCAAAGCATTAAAATTAACTGAAGTCATACTTAACCTTCATTTACATCCAAAACTTGAGTATGTCTGAATGAGTCACTGGTAATTACAACATAGCATCCAAAACAGGAACTGCGGGTTCTTAAAATTCAAGCGTCTTTAGAATAAACACACACCCAGCTTGGACTGGAATGAAAAACCAAGAGTTATGTAACGGGAATGCTAGGCTTTTTATATCCTTATAATCCTTCTTTAGATTTATATGCATACTCTCCCCCTGTAGAATTTACTGATTCCTCAAAGAAAGTTTTCCCTAAAAGAAGAAAAAAAAAAGATTTGGAAATTTCTTTCAAGGGTGAGTAACCCAGAGAAATAAAATAATAAAAGATCAAATCAATAGAGTTATACTTGCTTCCTAAATTATATAGCTTTAAATTAAATACCTCTATATTTGAAAGGAAGGAATAAGCTATTGAAAAAATGAGCAAATTAAATCCAAAGTAAGTAGAAGAAAGGAAGAGCAAAATTAATGGTACTGAAAATAGGATTATAAAGGCAAAAGTTGGTTGTTTAAAAAGACTAATAAAATTAAACCTCTAGCAAACCTGGATGGAAAAAGAAAAAGTATTAATTATTTCTATCAAGAATGAGGTGAGAAATGTTATAGATCTTACAGACATTACAAGAATAATAACCAATATTATGGGCAACTTTAAACCAATAAATTAGACGAAGTCAACAAATTCCTTTAGAAATTTAGCTTACTAAAACTGATACAAGATGAAATAGAAAATCTGAGTAACCTTATACCAAAGAAATTTAGTATCAAAAATACTCCTACAAAAGAAAACTCCCATATCTTGATTGCATTATTGATGAGTTGTATCAAACATTTAAGGGAGAAAAAGCTTTAGTTCTACACAGACTTTCAGAAAATAGGGAAAAGGGAATACTTCCTTCCCATTTTTTTTTTTTCCTTAATGAGAACAGTATTACCCACAGGTAGCCAAACTGGCCAAAGACTTTTTCAAGAAAAGAAAGTGATGTATCAATATACATCATAAACATAGATGAAGAATTTGTTAAACCATTAGATGATTGGACCCAGCAATATGTAAAGAGTATAGTATGTCATGATCCAGTAGTATTATCTCAGAATGCAAGGTTGGTTTAACATTAAAAGTCAATTCCTATAATCCATCATACTAGTAGAATCCAAGGAAGTACCTTATGATCATTTTGATACATATAAAAAAAGATGCAACACTGATTTATGATTTAAAACTCAGCTAATTAGGAATAGAGGGAAATGTACTCTTATAAAGGGCATCTGTGGAAAAGCTACAGCTAACATACATAACATTCAGAAAGTCAAATCCATCACAGGACAGCTGCCTACCAGATAGTATATGTCCCCATTTCTCCCTCCCACCATTGCTAACATTTGGCAGGCTTTCACCCCAACCTTCCTGCAACTGTTCCCATCCCCTGTTGATTCCTGTGCTCATTGCTGAGGCTTTTTCTCAATAATCATTGAACTCTGAAGCTCGTGGATGCCCTAAAGTGAAGCTCAGAGAGCATGTTCACCAGGTGAGCAGTCGCCCAAGTGGAGAAGTTTTAGGAGAGCTATTGATCCAGGAGATAGTTATAAAATTCACCCCCAGATGAAGGTGGAACTAATTGATTCAGAAGCATAAAGTCCAAATGAATAAAACATTCCTTTTATGTAACTGTGTGCTAGAAGCACCATTCAGCAGAAGACAAGGAGAAACTCCTAAATCTTCAGTTGCTGGGTTCTTGATTTCAGAGGCTATAGATTAACATGCATCAAATGCTTACTGCTAGAGCCAAAACTGGGGCACAGCACAGTGACATGACTTGCCCAAGGTCCCGCAGCTAGTAACTAGTAGAGCCAGAGTTTGGACCCAAATAGCACGGATCCAGAGCCTGTATTTTTTCAGGCTTTTGTTTTTTCCTCCCCTTTAGAGGAGCAGGGGGCTTTAGGTGTTAAGATAACCTAGAGGAGACAGACCCATGAGGGTGGGGAAGGGATGGGAAAGGTAACTTTCCTGATGCTCAAACTGCAAGATACTTGACAAGAAAATGTCTTAGGTACTACCAGGAGTGGGAGAGGAGGAGGATACAGAATGAGGCCATGTGTGGGGAAATGCCAGACCAGTTCTCCAATTTGAATTGTGTGCTTGTGACTTGCTGGGGGATCTAGTTAAAATGCAGACTCCTGATTCAGTAGTTTGGAGTGGAGCCTCAGTCTGCATTTCTGACAAGCTCCCAGCTAATGCCAGTGCTACTGGTCAGACTTTGAGTAGCGAGCTGTTAAAAAAAAAAAAAAAAAAAAAAAAAAAAAATATATATATATATATATATATAGGCATAAAATATGAAATATCTCTAGCTATAAGCTCATGGCCTAGCCAAACCAAGACCCACTGAGAAACAATTATTTAGCAAATACAGAAAAATTAGCAGTTACTCAAAAGAAAAAAAGAATTAAGCAACACTGATTTCTTAGTTCAGTTCCAAGTTTACAAATTTATTACTTTTTTAAGATACTTTACATTTATTTATTTTTTTAAAAATTTTTTTTAAAGATTTTATTTATTTATTTAACACAGAGAGATCACAAGTAGGCAGAGAGGTTGGCAGAGAGAGAGGGGAGGGAGCAGGCTCCCCACAGAGCAGAAAGCCCTGTGCGGGGCTCGATCCCAGGACCCCCGGACCATGACCCGAGCTGAAGGCAGAGGCTTTAACCCACTGAGCCACCCAGGCGCCTACTTTACATTTTTTTTAAAGATTTTATTTATTTGAGAAAGAGTGCTTGAGAGAGCAAAAGCAGGGGGAAGGGCAGAAGCGGCGGGGGGAGCAGACCCCCCGACGGAGCAGGGAGCCAAAGGAGGGCCTCTATCCCAGGACCCCAGGATCTTGACCTGAGCCAAAGGCAGACACTTAACCAACTGAGCCACCCAGGCACCCCCAAGTTTACAAGTTTAAAATATGTGAGGCCTTAATGATAAAGATGAGTAGATGGGTAATTATGATAAAAATGTAAGACTAAAATTCAATAATAAGGTAATAGCAAAAATAGTATTAATGAGGCTTTCATCAAATATTGTGGAAGATGTCAAATACAGTCACAAGTTTATCTTTGTGCCTTCTCAAAATTCCTCTAAAACGATGGGAATTTTTTTTTTTGTTTTTATTGTTTGTTTTAAAGTACCTTTCAAGGCAATGGAAGAAAATACAACTGTGTACAATAAATGTGCACAGAATTTTATAAGATAAAAAGATGGAGGAGATGCTAAATGACTTAGTAAAATGGTGGCCACTGAAACTTACATACCAGTGACCAGGACTATTAATGAGAAGCAAGCTACTTTACACCACTGAATCTCACAAAGACTCAGGAATGAGAGGAAACAGCATACTGGTAAGAAAGAATAGTGTGAGGTTAAAAAAGGTGGGGAAAGGATTGGTTGAAAGTCTGTACCAGGGGGCACCTGGGTGGCTCAGTGGGTTAAGGCCTCTGTCTTCGGCTCGGGTCATGGTCCCAGGGTCCTGGGATCGAGCCCCACATCGGGCTCTCTGCTCCGCAGGGAACCTTCTTCCTCCTCTCTCTCTGCCTGCCTCTCTGCGTACTTGTGATCTCTGTCAACTAAATAAATAAAATCTTAAAAAAAAAAAAAAAGTCTGTATCAGGAGCAATTCGATTATATGTGGAATCTAAAAAACAAAGCAAACGAATAAACAGCAGAAACAGACACGTATATATAGCCAACCGATGGTTGTCAGAGAAGTGAGTGGGGTGATGGGCAAGGTGGGTGAAGGAGAGTGGGAGATACAGGCTTCCAGTTATGGAATAAAACAACAGTTATATGCTTAGGTCCCAGCCCTTTCTGCATATGCTCAAGAGACCACCGCTGTGCATTACTGTGAAATTTCACATTAGTAAAATGTTCGAGGTAATGTTAATATACAAAGAATTGCCATCAGAATACCATCAGGCTTCTCAAGGGAAAAATTTCTTGGACTCCAGAAAAGAATAGAGTGGTATCTTCAGAATTTTGAAGAAAAATGATAGCCAACTTGATGGCCATATTATCAATCAAGTGTGAGGCAGAGCGAAGGCATTTTTGAATATGCAGTCTCAAAAAATTCCCTTCCTAGGCACCTTTTCTCAAGAAGCTCCTGGGGGATGTGCTTCACTAAAACAGGAACAAAGATCAAAAATCAGAAAGCCATGGGTTATAGAAAAGAGGAGATCTAACGTGAAAGATGAAAGGTCTGCCCAGGGTATGGTGAAAAGGAATCCCAGAAAGGACTCCTCATCCAGAGTGGAGTCAGAGTTGAGGGACTCCAGGAGGAAGATCACCTGGAAAACTGGAATTACAGGCTGAGGTATAGATTCCGCAAATACGGAATACGTTTGTAAAATACGTTTGTAAATTTGGAGGCCACTGCAGTAGGGTGATGTAGCCATAGAAAGAAAATGAAGCAACAGAGACACAAGGCTATTAAAATACTCAGGAGAAAGGGAGATGTTTTGCACGAAGAGAATCAGACTTTACTACATGGCTCTGCAGTTAAAAATGGATACTGAGCACAGATGGCTCAGTCGGTGAAGCGTCTGACTCTTGATTTCAGCTCAGGTCATGATCTCAGAGTGGTGAGATCGAGCCCCGTGTTGGATTCCGTGCTGAACAGAAAGTCTGCTTAAGATTCCCTCCCCCTTTCCCCCTCCTCCCCTCTTGCACCCTCTTTCTAAAAAAATAAATAAAATTTGAAAATATATTTCCCTAACTATAATAATGGAAACATGACAGTCAGCTCATCCAAACATGGTGTCACTACCTCAGGCAAAATGGCCCAACAGGAACTTCAACAAAATTGGTACGGGTACTAGACAGTGGGACACAATGAACATGAACGGAGGTGTGGGTAAGGAAAGTACCAAGGGCACACAATTCACCAAAAGTGGCTCCCAAGGTAATTGCAACTAAAGAAAGTCAGGAGATTCAACAAATCCTAAGAATTAGGTTATCAGCAAAATGTGGCTCCAGGGCCAGAAGGAAAGGACAATGTCCACACCTGCCTCACTCCACTGATCAGCAGGTAATTACGTACACTTGTGGTTTTTCCTAACCACAGTGAGGTACACTGTCTGCCTGTCAGGAACGTACCAGGTGCAGGCAGGAAGCAACAGCTTGGTCACAATACGTGTAATAAAAATGTAAAGCAAATTCCTTCTTCTACTATTTATAAGAAGTAGAGAAAAAGGTAGAGAATAGGGTTGTGTGTTTTTTTTTTTTTAAGATTTATTTATTTTAGAGAGCATGGGTGAGCTGGGAGAGGAGGAGAAGAAGAGAGAGAATCTCAAGCAAACACCCTGTCAAGCATGGAGCCTGAAGCGGGGCTCGATCCTATGACCCCAAGATCATGACTTGAACCCAAATTAAGAGTCAGATGCATACCCAGCTAAGCCACCCAGGTGTCCCAAGGTAGAGAGTAGTTTTCAACAGCAAGTACGTAAAGGCAAAGGCAAGCCAAATAGTGTTCCCTCTTCCTCACCCAGGGAAGTAAAAGAGGTCAAATTAAAGGGTCACAGTATTAAAATCAAAGACTCCATAGTATTATAAACATATATGGTAAAAGACATAACAGAGTCTCTTTTAGACTGTGAAATCTGTACTTGACATTTCCATAGAGCATTAAAAATTTCTTTAATATATGAAGCTGGTAGGGACACCTGGGTGGCTCCGTTGGTTAAGTGTCTGCCTTCAGCTTGGGTCATGTTCCTAGAGTCCTGGGAGCGAGTCCCACATCAGGCTCCCTGCTCAGCGGGGAGCCTGCTTCTCCCTCTGCCCGCTGCTCCCCATATTTGTGTGCTCTCTTTCTGACCAATAAATAAAGAAATTAAATATGAAGGTGGTAAAAAAATTTTTTTTCCAAATAGTGCTGAAGGCCCACACGTGAAAAATTGTGTCCTTCTCCTCTCAGTCCCCACCTTTCTATCTCCCTGTTTTTCTCCACAGAGGAAACCACCACTGTGGTCTCCCGTGTGTCCTTCTAGAACTAGTCTTTTACATATGTATACATCTCTCCACACTCAGAAAAGAGAGCTTACTGTTTAATCTCAAAGATTGCCCCATGTCAGTACATGCGCCGCAGTCTCTTTTTGGCCATGTGGTATTCCATATAGACCATAGTTTATGGTTTGAAGGATCCTTCTTGAAACTGAGCCCCCAGAACCACGTATGGCTCTCTGGAAGTCAGCCCAGCATCAGCAGGGCACAGGAAGTCGGCTCATGGCCAGTGATTTGGCACCAACCACATCCTCCCATCAGCAAGCTGAAGACCCCTAGGTGAACCAGAGATCTTCATCTCTTCCCTTACACCCCTAAAAATTCCCCAGAACCCAAACTACGCTTTATCATATAATTTGCTTTTTCTTTTTTTTCTTTTTCTTTTTTTAAAGATTTTATTTATTTATTTGACAGAGAGAGAGATTACAAGTAGGCAGAGAGAGAGAGGAGGAAGCAAGCTCCCCGCTGAGCAGAGAGCCCGATGCGGGACTTGATCCCAGGACCCTGAGATCATGACCTGAGCCGAAGGCAGCGGCTCAACCCACTGAGCCACCCAGGCGCCCTAATTTGCTTTTTCTTGACTCACACACACACACCCCTATATAAAATACATATAAATATACATATGAAGAGAGAGATTGCAGTGTTCCATCTCTAGATCTGTCTGTAGGTAGATCTATAGGTATAGACATACACACATACACATAGGTACTGAGGACTGGCTTCTCAGTAGGACTTATTAGCATATCAAAAACGTTGGTCCAGCTTGAAGGAAACACCAGTGTCCCCCTCATCCTGCTTGTGTTGGTTAGGGGGGGTGACTGAAGAATTGTCCTATTGCTCCAGGTCCTGGTGGCAGCCCCTTGTGACATCTCATTTCTGGTCCACGGCTCAGCAAAGGCTCAGGGCTTCCCACGTCGGCTTCCTTCCATCTCACAGCAGCCCAAAGTCAATGGAAGGGATGATGTCCTCTGATTGAAAACGGGCTTGACTGACCCTTAAAATAGACCCAGTTCTTTTCCATGGTTGGATCCCAGAGTCTTCAGTTGGAAATGAGCTTGGAGGAAAGAAAGAAAGAAAGAAAGAAAGAAAGAAAGAAAGAAAGAAAGAAAGAAAGAAAGAAAGAAAGAAAGAAAAGGAAATGACCTTAGAGATGATTTCCTCTCCTTTTAAAAATGAGGAAACAAGACCAGAGAGGGGAAGTGACTTGCTTACAGTAACACAGCCAATGAGTGCAGATTCGCGACTTCTGGACAGGGCTCCTTCCTGTTAGTTTTCTCTTTCCATATCTGTCTCCTGAGCTAATGGGCCTGTCTGGCCGTCCCATGTCATCACCTGGTCTGTAGCCAGGGAGGGGGACTGAAAGGGGCATAAAGGGAGTCCCTGCTCTGGATCAAGAGGAAGGATGACCGTGGTTTGGGGCGATGGGCCCAGGAAAGCAGGTTTGGGATAAACTGCATTTCAATCATCCAGAGACTTCGGACAGTTACAGTTGCAAACGCCTCTAGAGTTCCCTCCTAAACATGAGCCTGTATGTGACACCTTGGACAGCAAGCAGGAAGCCAGTGATACCTCTGTTTGACAGGTGGCCGGAGCCCTGGGGTGCTCTGTGTGAGCTGGATCACACCGCATTGACTAGACTGGACCTGCGAGGCCTGGATCCCACTTTGCTCGGCCCAACCTCCAGAGAGGTCTTCAACAGCTCATTAGGGGTACCCCACAGAGGATGGGCAGAGGGTTTCTTTAGCTGTTGGCAGAGCCTCGGGAGTCCTGTGACCTTCCCACCCGCTGTGAGCTCACCAAGCCTGCCTGACACCTGAGCTCCAGGTGGCTCCTTTTCGGGCCCAGCTCATGTTCCTTTCTGGGGGACATGCCCCTGCTGGGAGGTAACTGAAGACCCCTGTCTCCTATTAGAGAAGGAAACTGAGCCATAGCTTTTGGTGAGGCCCTGGATATTCATGACAGGGTCACTGCTTGGAAGCAGGTGAAGAGAACTTGGTATGATGGAGAGCAAGGGATGTTCTTTGCCATTCTCTAAACTCAGTTGCTTTCATTTGCTTCAGGACCCTTGGACCTGCCGCTTCTTCTGCCTGAGGTGGGCTCAGCCCCCAGCCCCAGCTCCTTTGTCTGGAGCACTATCACACTATCCTCACAAACTCATCTTAGCCATAACCACCTCTGGGAGATCTTCTCTAGGCTTCTAACCAAAAAGCCTCTGGCTCCTAAAACTGCCTATTCCTCCCCATCTTAGAATTTAGCACCCAATACTGAAATTACCGGTTTCTATGTGTATGTGACCAAATTTTATAGATGCCCCATGTGTATTTGAAAACATGCTAGGGTGCATGAGTGGCTCAGTTGGTTAAATGTCTGCCTTCGGATCCAGTCAGAATCCCAGGGTCCTGGAATCAAGTCCCTCATCAGGCTCCCTGGCTTCTCCCTTTCCTCCTGTCTCTCCCCTGGCTTATACTCTCTTTCTCTCTCTCTAATAAATAAATAAAATCTTAAAAAAAAAAAAAAAAAGAAAATTCCTTCTTCAGCTGTAGTGTGCAACATATCATGTAGGACCATTATATTAAGCTTTTATTTTTTTTTTAATATAAAGATTTTATTTACTGATTTGTCACAGAGAGGAAAAGCGCAAGCAGGGGGAGTGGCAAACAGAGAGAACCAGGCTCTCCACTGAGGAGAGAGCCTGATGCAGGACTTGATCCCAGGATCCTTAGATATGACCTGAGCTGAAGGCAGACACTTAATTGGCTGAGCCACCCAGGTTACCCTATATTAAGCTTTTAAATTGTGGGCTTCCGACCTTTTCCTTACTGTTTTTTGTTTTTGTTTTTTTTGTCTGCTTGATCTAGCAATTACTGAGAAAGGTGTATTAAAATCTCCTGTTCAATGTTGGACTTGCCAATTTATCCTTATAGTTTTGTCAATTTATGTATTACACAAGTTGAAAGCTATCTTATTAGGTAGGCAGGCTTTTTAAATTTTATGTCTTTAGTTAATTGAAACTTTTGCCAATATGTTATTGTCCTCTATTTCTTTTTTTTAAATTTTTTAAATTAAATTTATTTATTTTCAGAAAAACAGTATTCATTATTTTTGCACCACAACCAGTACTCCATGCAATCCGTGTGTCCTCTATTTCTAATTATATCCTAATTTACCCTTCCTCCTCAACTTACATAATGAGCATTTTCCCTTGGAAACTTTGAAGGACACGTATGGGTACTACATATGGCTAAATCACAATTTAATGAACTTGTCCTCTATCATTAGACATTTATTGTTTACAGTTTTTCACTTCTATAAATCACACTGTAATCGGCATCTTTGTATACAGTTATTTCTGATTATTTCCTCTGGGTAGATTCCGAGTAGTGGAATTACAAAGTCAGAGCATAAGAACATTTTAATGGCTTGTCAAGTACGTTGCTTCTTCATAGCTGTCAGTCAAATTGGAATTTTCAGTGCAGAGTCATCCAGCGCACTCTCATTGAACTATCTTTTCTCCTAAAACCCCTCCGTGTCTTTGGCTTGGTCTCTATGGTCAATAAGGCATCCCCCATATATGTACACGTGGCTGACAATATATGCAATTTAGAACTTACATTATCTCTGCTAAACATCCCGCGTTAGATGGGCCC
The DNA here is from genome assembly GCF_964662115.1 of Mustela nivalis. NCBI lineage: Eukaryota > Metazoa > Chordata > Mammalia > Carnivora > Mustelidae > Mustela > Mustela nivalis. Next base: position 116,250,468 of record NC_139020.1, read on the forward strand.
ATCCATTCTCACTTGCCAGTATCTCCGGCCTCTGATTTGGCGGTGACCGCCACCAATGTGGGGTCTGTGTCTTCTGTAGCTTCACTCCAGTCAGGATGAAAGTGATGAAAAGAGAACCGTATGGGGATATCGAGTTCTTTTCCAATGAGACTAATAGTTACAGTTTATTAAACATTTACTACGCACTAGACACTCCACATTCGTTAACTCATTGAATCCTCACACACCGCACCTCCCCCCACCACCAGTAGCTATTATAGTCTCCGTTTTAAGCTGTGGATATTGAAATTCAGAAAGAGGAATTCCAACTGGTCATCCTGCTCTGAGTGAGCGGAGCTGGGATTCCAACCGGGGACTCCGGTTCCAGCTGCCCCGAACCGCCGCAGCCCGGGCCTGGAGGAATCTACCACCAGGTGGCAGTGTAGCCAACGAGCCCGAGGACCTCGCCGGGGATAAACTGCATGTCCCCCCCCCACCCCAAAATCAGCACTGACTCTTATTGACATGCCTAAAGCTAGATTATTCAATAGAATAAACATTAACCCAGCAGGCACATTCCTCGGGGTAAAAAGATAATAAAATAAACAGACCTTTGAACTTGGACCTTTCTACCCTATGTTTCATCAATATAATTCTTTAGGGGAAAGTGTCTGTTCCTAAATCATCTCCCCACTCTTTTCTGCCCCTACGCATCTCCACGCCCGCACTAGTGCGCCCCAGCACTAATCTCGCCTACAGGGCAGTCCTCCATGGGGCGAGCCATCACAGTCTGGGGCAAGGGTTTAGAGCAGGGGGCCTTCTGGTTGAACCCCAGGAGGGTTGGGAGAGTCCCGGTTTGGGAGAGCATCCCTAGCTCACCGCTATGCAACCGCCCACCCTTCTTTCCACCCGGCTCATAGGACGTGCCTCTTTCAGACCTTGGAGTCCACAAACCCCTCTGATTTCTTCAATCTTCCAGTTACAGTTTGTGAATTCTCTAACTTTAAATAAATAAATAAATAAATAAACAAACAAACAAATAAATAAATAAATGATTTTTTTCTTTTTAGAGTTCCTGAACAAGTATGAGGGGTTTGCTCTCTTCCCCCCACACCCCCCTTAATTAGCAGCGTATTTTTCAAACTATTTGAGCACAAACACATGCCCATATTATCGAACTGTACTCTATTTTAACAGAAACAGAACATAACAAGAATGTTGTTAACATTCCAGTACACACAGGTTCTGCCTGGATGGTCTGGAGTTGAGAGCTCCAAGCCGCTCCCAGCAGAGTGCCTGGTTCGGATTTGACCACCTCCTCACGCTTGGGGAGGGTCTCCCGGGTCTGCAGGCAGAGTGACTTACCCGGGAGTTAGGGATCTGGGGGGAAGAAGGGGAGGGGAAGGGGGCTGGACCTGGAGAGGCAGCAGGAGGAGGAGAGAGGCAGGTAGGCTGCAGTCCAGGGGTTCCAGAGAGTCCTGTTTGAACCCCTAGCTCCGCCTTTTACAAATTCTGTGATTTCAGGTAAGCTATCTGAGTCTGCTGAGCCTCGATTTTTTTTTCTTTCTTTTTTTTTTTTTAAGATTTTATTTATTTATTTGACAGACAGAGATCACAAGTAGGCAGAGAAACAGGCAGAGAGAGAGGAGGAAGCAGGCTCCCTGCTGAGCAGAGAGCCCACCCTGGGATTACGACCTGAGTCAAAGGCAGAGGCTTTAACCCACTGAGCCCCCCAGGCGCCCCTGAGCCTCACTTTCTCAGGTGAAGTGTGGTTGGGTATAGCACTTACTATACAAAAACCAAAATTTTCTCAAGTAACTAAATGTCTTGCTTTACCGGCTCAAATGAAAATTAGGAGCTATTTTTTTAAGGTCCGAAAAAGTGATTCCAAGCAGTCAATGTACTACTTCTTAAGAGTGTCTTCCCACTATTTATCAAATATAGCATCAGTAAAGCTTTTGAAAAGAATACAATTTTTAGGGGCGCCTGGGTGGCTCAGTCATTAAGTGCCTTCAGCTGGGCTCATGATCCTGGCATCCTGGGTTCTAGCCCCTCATCAGGCTCCCTGCTTGGTGGGAAGCTTGCTTCTCCCTCTCCCACTCTCCATGCTTCTGTTCCCTCTATCCCTGTGTTTGTCAAATAAATAAATAAAATCTTTGAAAAAAATACAAAATACATTTTTTAATTAAAAAAAAAAACAGTATCTACCAGGACCCAGGGTGCTTCCCAGTCATGGTCATTTGAGCTCTGAGCAGAAACGATTAGGTCAAAAGGGCCACTCTTCTTGGGGCTGCTGCTGGGACAACAGGTGGCCTAGCGGTGTGAGGCCCTGTCTGCCTAGGGAAGCTCCCAGGCCACTGAGGCTTCTTGCCCAGCCACAGGTGTGTCTCAGGGCTGGGGACTGGGACGAAGACTCCTCTCTCCGAGGGCTTGTGGTCAGCCTGGTTTCCCACAGAGATGGTGTTTTAGAGCCTGAGCTCTTTGAACTTCTCCACATACAGGCTCTGGTCAGCCTGTGCTGGTTCCCCCATAGCTCAGTGAGAGAAGCTTAACTTTGAAGCATGAGGCTTGTCCCTCACATCACCTGCTAGCAAAAAAAAAAAAAAAGAAAGAAAGAAAGAAAGAAAGAAAGAAAAAAGAAAAAGAGCATCTCAGGGATGCTATGAACCTCCTTCCTTCTAGCCAGGATCAGCTCACCCTCATCATCATCATCCCTGCCCTCCGAACACCCAGGTTCATTGGCTAAAACTCCAGAGGAAGTCCTTTCTCTCCCGGTCCCAAGGGCCACCATCGCTCCTGCCTGTTGCCTTCAGGAGAAACTACCATCCTGTGGCCTCTCTGTTCCCACCCAGCTCTGTGTTCCGATGAGGGAGCTGAAACCTGAGAGAGGTGAGCAGCTGCCCGCTACGTCACTGGTCAGTGTGCCAAGCCCACAGGTCCCGACACCCTGCTTAGAACCCTTTCCCCAAATTGTAAGGGGCCTAGGCTAGCATGGTGAAATTGCAGAGAAGAGGGAAGGGCCAGGGGTCACAGGTCAGAGGTCAGGAGCAGGTCAATTAAGTCCAGAGGATCGCAGAGCCTTGAGTGGGCAGTTGAGATTGCTGTGGGTGAGGGTGGAGGTGACGAGGGGCCCCCGGGAGGCTGGTTTTCATTTTTAGTAGGAACTTCCCTTAAGAGTTCCTCAAGAGTTGTGCAATTAGATGTTTAATGAATCAGAAACACTTTTTTGAGGATTAGAAAGAAATACCCAGTTCAGGTTTATGGGCTGTGGGGCTGTTTAAAAACCCAAACCCAAACCCAAACCATGAAGTCTGGGGACTGCGAATTCTGCTCATTTGCATGTGAGCAGCCATTAATTTGTAGATTGAATTTGGGGCCCTAACAAGGCACACATAAAATTAAATTAACTCATTAGTGCAAATGACTGCAACTGCTCTCGGAACAATTACTCAAGGAGGGAGCAGTGAGAACCTGGGAACTTTAAAAGCAGGCTCCCCGCCTCTCCACCCTCAGACAGCTGCAGAAGTGCGGAGTTGCAGAAGGCCCAGACCCAGAAGCCACCATGCTGTTGGGCAGGGTCCACAGGGAGCCGGCAGAAACCAGAGAGCACACCTGTCGGTCCCTGGTAAGGCCCCACCTCTCCATGCTGGACCCCTTCCCCAGGAGACTCTTCTTTGTTTAGACTGGGAGCAGCTTTAGGATGCCTGGCATCAGGGGCTTGGGAGCAGGCGGGCAAGGAGAAATTAACTCTAGGTTGGGCGTCTTAGGGAAAAAGTGTGAGGCATCTCAGCAGCTTGGAGCGCTTCCTTACAGACCTGTGAGAAAGAAATCTAGGGGGGCTGTTGCTCAGGGTGCTGGCTCCTCCTTCCCCCTTAAGGCCGTGGGTCTCAGTATGGTGCTGGGGCCAATCTCTTCCAAGTGAGTTTGAGGTAAGAGACTTGGCCCTGAGATTTCCTGGAACCCTCCTAGCTTTGTGTCTGAGCATGTAGGCTTTCCCCAGACTTGCGGCATGTGTCCCAGCTCCAGCTTTGGGTGGGTGGGACCAGGGGGAGGTCCGGCAGCGCCTCTGGTAAGAGAGCCCTGCCTCTCTGGGCCTTGAGAGCAGTTCATCCCCCATGAAGGAGACCCACTGGGGCCCTAGTCCCAGCCCTGTCTTCCTTCCGGATGTGTGGGCAGCCTTGGACCCGACAGAACCGGGTTCTGCTTCTACTGGTCTGAGGTGGAGCCTGGGAATAGGCCTTTCTTTCATTTCAGAGTTGAGTGACCATGAGAGTCCGCTTGACTTGGAGATTCTTGGCTTAACGTCTCTGCACGTCAGTTTTCTAGCCTGTGAAATGGGGTGAGAGTATCTTTCCTGTGGGGTTCTTGTGGGGATTAAACAAGAGAATGCCTGTGGAGCACTTGGCCTCTGTCTCAGATGCAGTAAGTGCCCAACAGTGGTGGCTGGTGGTGAAGGAGGAGTCCTCTGCCTGGCGGGGGGTGTGGGGTTGTGGGGCGGTGGGGGGGTGGTGCTGACCTGGTCTCTGTTCCCCCAGCAGCGGTGTGTCCAGCCTTCCCCCACCTGGTGTTCATCCTGATGGGGAGGGGTGCCTGCACTGACGCTGCCCTCCCCAGGCGATGGGACCCAGGGTGGTCTGGACACCCGCTAGAAGAGGAGCTGCAGGGTGTCACACAGTGACATGATGTGGCACCAGGCCCTCCCCCGCGCCCAGGGAGGAAAGTCAGTGGGGCTCTTCTCTCAAAACACGAGTCAGAATGAAAGGAGAAAGGGCTTCTACTTGGTCTTGTTAAATTCTCATTACCACCTGGGATTTAGGTTGTGTCATCTCGCACATGTGACAGAGGAAGAAGCTGAGAGGCAGGCAGGTTCGAGCTGCACCAGGCCTCTGGCATGTGGCCTTATGTGGTGGTGATCAAACTGTGCTCCATGGAACCCAAACTGCTTATGTCACTCTGGGGGGCCCTGGAGGGACAAGGAAGGGAGCCAGGCCTAGCTGGGACCCCCACCCCTTCCTCAGCTGTGGCAGAGCCTTTAACTGGTTTGGGCCTCTGAGATTCGGCCGGATTTCCCGACTGACGAGAATGTTGACAAAATCCCTGCCCTAAGCAGCGGCCTGCCGATGCTCAGGTGTGTGCGTGTCCCAGCAGGCAGCCCCAGACCCCACGCCCCGGAACCTGGGCAGGACGTGCTTTGGGGCCTCAGCTTTAACTGGGGAATTCATGTGAAAGCTAGGACCCATCCATGTGAATGTGAGGCAGAATTCCTACACATTTTGAATTTACAAAGAAATGGGAAGAACTCGTTCCACATCCCTTGCGGTTCCTCAGTCTGAAAATGGGTTAGTGTGTGGGGAGAGAGCTTTCCTCAGAGTGATCTGCTGTCCTGCCCAATCCTTCATCCTGCCCAAGTGAGTAGGAAAGGCTTCCACGGGGCTACCTGGAGAGCTTACCAGGTGTCTCCGTTGCCTATTGCTGTAAAACAAACCACTGCAAAAACCAGTGCCTTCAAATGATAACCATTGATTTATTCATAGTTTTACAATGTGGGCCAGGCTCAGTGTGGACAGTCGGACTGTTCTGCACAGGATCCACTCCAAAGTGACTCAGTCATCTGGCTGGCAAGTTGGCACTGACTGATAGCAGGGAGGTCAGCTGGGATTGTGGGCCAGAGGCTTTGGTTCTTCTCCATGTGGCCCTGGGCTTCTCACAGCATGGAGGTTGGGTGCCAACAGAGAGGAAGGGGGAGCAGCCAGTCCTCTTACGGAGGGGCCCAGGCCAGTCCCAGGGTCCTTTCCAGAACACGCTGTTGGGTAAGCCGTCACAGGCTAGCTCAGATTCAAGCGGTTAGAGGAATAGATTCCTCTTCTTGCTAGCCAAGTGGGCATGTGTACAAAAGACAGGAATGGATGGCCATCTTTGAAGACTGTGACCACACCAGAGGACCTCTGGAGTTGCAGGGGGCATAAGGTCTGGCAGCTGACCCCCTTCTCTGGAGTCTGACAGACAGTTGTGCTGGTTCAGGGCTTTGGGGGTGCAGAGCCAGGATCAGAGGATCAAGTCTACAGGGCCCCCGGAGAAAGTGAGAAGTAAGCTCTCACAAGTGGCCACCCAGAATACCGATGCATCATGTGGGTCAAAGGAGGAGGGTCCAAAGGGTGGGAGTCTTTGAACAACCCATCAGAGCACCTGTAGCAGAGAGGCTACGCCAGCCCCGAGGGTGGAGAGCCGCCACGCAGCCTGCGGCCAGTCCCCTCACCTCCTCTCTTGCCCTTTCCCTCCTCTGGTGGTTACGGGAACAGCTGCTGTGAGGTGGGGACATGACGGGAGTGGGCTGGAGAAGTGTTTCCCAGAGGCGGTGGCACCAGCTGCTGTGAGAGGGGAGAAGACTGTTAAAAGAAGAGTGAAGAGTGACTAATGTAGAACTCCTGAATGGTGTCTTTCGCGACTAACGTGACCATAAGGTATTCTATTACCTACGACTGGGCACACGAAAATCGTGAGGGCTGCTGGGTTTTCATCCTGTAGCAGAGGAAAAGATTTTCCCACTGACTACACTTTAAAGGGTAGTGGGAGACCAAACAATGAGTGTATTTTGTTACAGACCATGCTTGTTCCTCACACAGATGCAATCCATGAGGGGCGCTGTGGCAGATCCCAGCTCCAGGGCCGTGGGGAACACTTCCATGACCCTGCAGCCCGCGGGCCCAGAGTGGTGCAGGATGCTTGTTCCTATGGCCTGGCTTTGCTGGGGGAGGAAAGAGGCCCACCAGAAAGTTCATCTACATCCTGGGGAAGTCTTCTAGGGTAGAAAGGATTTTTGATTCTCTGCAGGGCTTCAGATCGTTGGGATAGAGAAAATGTGTCCAGCCCTGTGGACTTTTTGCCCTGGCCTGGAGGTGTTCTCCATGTCTTTCTGCCTTGGGTCTTGGGTCTAGAAATGACCGTGTTCATCTCTCACAGGTACGTCCTTGGGTGTCTGCACCTATGGGCCTAGATCTCAATGGTGCCCAGATTCCTGGGCTGCTTTGTGGACAGCTATGGTTGTGGAGTCAAGCAGATTGGGAGTGGCCGCTGGTAAGGAAATGCCAGATACCTTCGTAAAATACAAGCCCGAAGGGCTCTGTCTAGTCACGAGAGCAGACTCTCTTGCTGGTGGGAGGGCAGCTTGGAGCTGGAGCCTAAGCTCTCCCCAGTCTCACTCCAGACACCCCTGCCCCCCACGCACAGCTTCCCCCTCAATGCCCCGTCCCAACTGTGGATACATCGCCCTTCTCTCACGATCTGGATAGCTGAGACATGACTCGCCCACTTGAACAGGTTTTACCAAAAGCTTAGGACATACAAATGAGAAATGAATGCAAAGAGTCATATGGAAGCAGCCATCTGGCTCCCAATGCAGAGCTGACTTGTGACTGTCTCCAGAGGTCCCTCTCTGACCCCACCGGCTCTGTAGGGTGGGATGCCGCGTTGGCCACCTCTGCCAGCGAAGCCCAAGGTCAGGACAATGAGGCTGGTGGGGAAAACTGGATTCCCCCTTCCTCCTGCCTACGGCCTCATTGAAGAATTCATTTTCTTAAGTGAAGAAGGTCTTCTTCCCAGAGGGGATTAGCCTGGGGATGACGTCATGTCAAGGAAGCGTGGTTGTTGTGCTATCCTCACCACTCCAGAGGATTTCTGGATCAGGTTCAAATTAGGTTTCAATACCATAACCCTAAGATTCATGTAGCAAAGATTCATATAAACATAACAGTAAATCTTGGATCCAGAATTTATTTAACTCTTAAGTTGCCAGTAAAATCGCCAAGACTGCTTCTAGTCATTTGCACTATTCGCAACTGTCTGTGCTCTCTCTCCTGGCCACACTGGAGACTTTGAAGATAGGTGTAGACATATATAATGGCTTTAAAATATCCATATGTTCTTTGAGACTGTCCCCTTCAGAAGGAAGGGCTTAGATTTGCCCAGAAGGTACAGACTGGAGTTCATGACTCACTTAGAATAAACAGAATACTCTGGAAGTGATGGTATCTGACTTCTGAGACTAGGTCATAAAAGGTTTTTGGGCTTCCTTCTTGGTTTCTCTCTCGACTTGCTCCTTTGAGGGGAAGCCGGCTGCCATGTCATGAGAATACTCGAGCCGCACTTTAGAGAGGCCCATGGGGCCAGGAACAGTGGCTCTGCTGCCACCAAGCAGGTGTGTTCATGAGTCACCTCAGCTCCTCCAGCCCCTGTCAAGCCTCCAGACACCTGCGCCATGGGATTTTGACTGCAGCCTCATGGGAGACCCGAGGCCAGAAGCACCCAGCTAAGCTGCTCCCGGATTCCTGCCCCCCCCACACGGTGTGAGATCACCACTATGTGTTGTTTTCCACTAAGTTTTGGTGGTGGTATGCAGAAATATGTAACTAGGACCTTGTGACTTGCTTTGGTCTGTGAAGAGTGGACAGAAGTGCCATTCGCAGGGAGAAGCCTTAAGAATGAGGCGCAGTCCTCTGTGGTTTTATTCTAGTCATCTTCCAAGTGGTGGCTGCCTCATCAGAGGACCGAGTCAGTTGGAGGCTCGGCAGAGGAAAGAGGACGTAGCCTGAAGAGACCTTGAGGAGACTTCTGTAACAGAACCATCCAGAAGCCTGATCTCCTGCTAACTCTTAGTAGAAACCAACAGGGGTTGGTGAAGCCTCTCAGGCCAGCATTACCACCCCCAAACCTGAAATGGTAGGGGAGGGAGCAGTTGCCAGAACTGGGGGAGTGGCGTAGCTGGAGGAGCTGGAGGAGACCGCTACTCGATCTCTCTCGAGGCAAAACACCCAACCTTCCCTCTGGCTGGGACTTTCCACTGACCAGCCTGTGGAGTCTTGGATGTTGGTGTTGCCTCTGTTTAAGTGACCCTTTGAAAAGGGTACCCAACAATTCAGTCTTTTAGCTCTGTAGGGATGCAATTTGTAGCTTACTCATTTCGATGGTTCATTGAGGGAAGTTTTTCTTAGAATAGCATACCTCTGAGGCCGTTTCAAAGTTCTTCCATGGAAGGAGTGGACAGTACCTGCTTAGGTATCTTTTCACAAGGAAGGATCTTCTTCCTTGTTAGCTGGAACTTTGAGATGCCTGTTAGCCTCTACATGGGCTGCCCTCAAAGAGTTGTGCTCATGGAGACTGTGGCCTGCATTTCAGGACAGCACATCTTTTCCGAATGATCTTGGGCCCTCATCCTTCCACAGACACACATGTTGGCCTGGTCTAGTTCTAAATCCAGCTAGAGGACTTGTACAGCCATATCCCTCCTTCCAGAGCTGCTTTAGCTAACCCAAGGCTTTTAAGACCCAGAAGTCCTCGCCAGAGAAAGGGCAACAGAGCAGGACAGAGCCTATAGGAAAAATGGGTCAGATGCAAAGTTCTGGGAGTGTGCCTGTTCTCACAGAGAATCTGTGCCCAGCTGGAGATTTCCAACCTCTCATTAGAGTTTTGTTAGTCTAGAGAGGTCTGTTCTTCCAAGTGTCCACCACCCAGATGTTCTTTCCCTGGACTTCGGGTGGGTCATGGTCAATCATGAGCCCTGGAGAGTAAAAGATCCTTCCTGAGACCCAAGTTTTGGCTCTTGCCTAATAGGGTCACTTAATGTTCATACCTGTGTGGAACGGTGGCTTTCCCTGCTGGTTAGATAGGAACGGCAAGTCCTAAATATTCACAGGGTATTGTCAATTCTTTTCTAGGGGAACTTTCAGTGAAACCTTATTGACAACTGAGGATAACTGATGGATTCATTTCCCAGGGCCTCCGTAACAAAGGACTACAAACTGGATGGCTTAGAACAATAGAAATGTATTTTTCTCACAGTTTTGGAGGCTGGAAGTCCAAAATCAAGGTCTTGGCAGGGTTGTTCTTGCTCTTAAGTCTGTAGGGGAGGATCCTTCCTTGCCTCTTCCAGTTCCTGGGAGCCCCAGATCTTCCTTGGCTTGTAACAGCATCAGTGCTAAGTCTGCCTCCAACTTGGCTGTCTTCCCTTTGTGTGTATGTGTGCCTGTGTGGGCGTCTTTGCTTACGAGGGCGCTGGTTGTATTGGATTAGAGCTCACCGTCCACCGGCGTGACCTCATCCTAATTGATTACATCTGCAGCAACCCTATTTCCAATAAGATCACATGCAGGGAGGGTTGGGACTTCAATGTATCTTTTTGGTGGACACATTCCACCCTTAAAAGTAGAGAACAATTTACAACTAGTACATAGACCTAGACCTGTCTTTAGAGCTCCTCGTTTGTTCTTTTAAAATGGCAACCTAGGGTGCCAGGGTGGCTCGGTCATTAAGGATCTGCCTTCCCCTCAGGTCATGATCCCAGAGTCCTGGGATCTAGCCCCGCATTGGGCTTCCTGTTCAGCAGGGAGCCTGCTTCTCCCTCTCCCCCTCCCCTTGCCTGTGTTCCCTCTCTCACTGTGTCTCTCTCTGTTAAATAAATAACATCTTAAAAAATAAAATAAAATAAAATTGGGGCCCCTGGGTGGCTCAGTGGGTTAAAACCTCTGCCTTCGGCTCAGGTCATGATCCCAAGGTCCTGGGATCGAGTGCCGCGTTCGGCTCTCTGCTCAGCAGGGAGCCTGCTTCCTTCCCTCTCTCTGCCTGCCTCTCTGCCTACTTGCGATCTGTCTGTCAGATTAATAAAATCTTTAAAAAAAATAATAAATGTCAACTGAGAAAGAAAATATCCAGCAAGCAGAGCTTACATAGACCCCCCCTTCTCTGTAGGTTAGAAGAATATACAGTGTTCTGTTCTAAGGACCTCTAATATCGGAAAGAAGTGGTCTACTAATCTAGACTCTGGGAGAACCGGCCCAACATCAAATTAAAGTAGGGGGCAGGGAGCATGGCAAGGAATACTCAAAGGGGATAAACACAGCCCATATTCCCGGAGCACCAATTTTGGTAGAGCTTTTAAGGGGGAAACACATTTTTATGTATAACACATTATGAAACAGACTGTAAAATTCACATGGATTTTAAATATAAATTGCAAATCTTCAAAGAAATTTTAGCTTACAGCTGGCCTTTTTGGGCTACAACCTCTTCTCACCCACCCCCAGCTGGTGTTCACGTGAGGGGGCTTTCATGGCAAAGCTGAAGAAGCCGGGGATCTGAAAGGGCCTTGCTGGTGGTAGAGCTCCACGTTTGAGAGGAAGACAAAAATATGACCAGAAGACAAAATACCTGCACCCCACCTCTCGGCTGTCGGCAGAAGTACCTTCCCTCAGTGAGGAGTGGCTTTCTCGGCCTGTGTGGTTATGACGGGCTGCAGAGAGCCATTCAGGTGAATGGGTTTAGCCGGGTTTCTTTGTAAAGTGTTTAAAGATAGTAAGGGATCTGAGCATCAGTTCCAAGATGGTGGAGGGTAGGGGAGGTGTTTCCCCATACCAGTAAGCTGTTCTCCAACACCAGCTGGGCATGCTACAATTCAGCTCAGTTCTGACACTATCCCACAAGGCTGCCTCCTCCCACACCGGACCCCCAATCCCACCACTTCAGTCACCAGCCCAGGTTAAGCCCAGGCTATCCCCTGTGCTTTGGACTGACAGGCTATATACATTGGGGGTTCCAGTAATTCTTCCTTGGGTTCAATTAATCAACTGGATTGGCTCACAGAACTCATGGAAACACTAAATTTCCTGGATTACTGGTTTCTTATGAAAGGACAGAACTCAGGAGCAGCCAGGAGAAAGAAACGCAGGGGAGAAGATATGGCAGGGGCCACAGAGCTGCCATGCTCTCTGGGTGCACCGCTCTCCCTGAATCTCCACATATTCACCGACTCAGAAGCTCTCTGAACCCTGTCGTTTTGGGGTTTTATGGAGGCTTCGTCATCACATAGGCATGGTTGATTAAATCATTGCCCATTGGTGACTGATTCACCTTCCAGCCCCTTTCCCCTCCTTGAGGTCAGAAGGTAGGACTAAAAGCTCTAATCCTGTGGTTGGCTCCTTTGGTAACTAGCTGCCCCATCTTGAGATACTTTCAGAAGTCACCACATTAACATAAAGTTGGTTGTGGTTGAGAGGGACTTGTTATGAATAATAAGATGCTCATTTCACCTCACGGCTCTCATTGAAGTGATTTCAGAAATTGAGGACCAGAGATCAAATATTACAACAAAAGATGTTCTTCCTTCTCTTATAGCTCAGGAAATTCCACAGATTTGGGCAGCTCTGTGCCAGAAATGGCGGTGAAGACCAAATAGACACTTTCTGTTATGAATCATGGTGTTACAGACAGTCTTCAGTGTTCCTTGATACCCTTCACATGAGGATTTGCATAATCCAGTCCTGCTCCATCTTAGATCCCAGAAAAAGCTGCCTCCACAGAAGAATTGGTTAGAATTCTTTGTCTTATTGGACAATGAAAATTGTTACTTATTGTGTTTTTTTCTGTTTCATTGCCAGATATCTTATATTCAGATATAAGACCAAAAATTATGAACACAGACAAAAAGATAAGTCAGGCACTAGAGAGGAATAGGTAATGGACATTATTTTTAAAAAGGAAAATCTATGTACATTCACTTCTTTTGCTATTATAAATAATGTTGTAATGAATACCTATATGCGTAATTTTCTGATTAGTTCTTTAAGGTGTATTTCTGGAATTGAAAGGATCACCCTGATGGCATAATGATTTTCAAGGGCAAATTGATTTGCTATGTGTAGTAGGGTGTTTGGGGGTCATCAAAGAGGCAGTATAACACTGTGGCTGAGACTGGACTCCAGAGTTCAAATTCTGGTTCCACTGGGTTCTGCCTGAGTTCAAATTCTCATTCCACTACTGAATAGAATTAAAAGTTTACCTTGGGAGATAACAGTAAACACAATGATGTATTCAGAAAAAAAATAAAAAAGGAAAATAGCAAGGGGACATAAAAAACTAGAAAATCATAAGACAAAATGAAAGACGCAAACCCAAGTAAAACCGGTACGAAAACAAATGTAGATGGGTTAATCTGGCCTTGAGTATAAGACAGTGATTCTCAAATTGGGTCAAAAGTCAAGTGAGAGATCAACTGCTTCTTCACCTTCAGCCAACTCATTCCTGTGAAATCTAGCCATCACATCCAGCTTACCCGTCTTTGCTCTTGTCCTGGCATGAAGGTAGTCACTCGACCCACTGGAGTCTCTTCAGCCCTTGTCTTTCTTAACCTCTTGGAACTATTTGGTGCTATTAGCCACACTCTTCCTCCTGACACAGACTTCTGGAAAGTTGTATGTTTCCTGGTTTTCTTCCTATCTCTCTGCCTACCCCTTCTAAGTGTCTTTTTCCTTTGGCCATCCCTTAAATGTTGGTGCTGTTCCTTGGGAGTCAGCCCTAGGCAATTTTCTTTCTCCCTCTATATACTCTTCCTGTAAGCACTCCCAAAGCTTTGATTATCACTCACATGCTGATGGATCCCAAATCTAGAACTCCAATCCTGGTCTCAGGAGAGATCTTGAGCTCAGATTTGTCCAACTGCAGAGTGGATATTTCTATTTAGCAATTTTGTAGGAACCTCAAACTCAACATTGTCCAACTAAATTTGTCATTTCTCCCATTTCTTTCTTCTGTTACTCTTAAATAGCACTACCTGATTGCTAAGGTCAGAAACCTGGGATCTAGTTTTGAATCCCTCTCCCTTAAACACCCACATCAAATGGACCAACCTCTTCTAAATATTTTCTAAAGTCCATTTGCTTCTTTGGGATCTCACTGCCAACCCCCTTTTCTGGCCCACTGCCTTTTCCTGCCTGGCCTAGTAAACAGCCTCCCTACCTCTAGTCACATGCCCCATGTCCACTGTGCTCCAGAGTGTTGCTTCTGCCACAAAAACATTGGCCATGACACTTCCATGCTTAACGTCCTTCAGAGAGAAGTCCCTTTGTGACCTGCCACTGAATTTCTTTTGTCTTGAGTGTGACTTGCTCTTCTCACACTCAGGCCTTTGCACATGCTGTTCTCTTTCTCTGAAATACTGTTTGCAATTCTCTCCTTAGCTTTCCTCCTCTCATTCTTCAGGTCTCAGGTTAAATGTCATTTTCTCAGAAAAATCTAAAGTCATTTAGGCTTTCTGGCTTTGTGCTTTGTTATCACCATATGCTTTCTCTACCATTTATTGTAAAACTTTTGACATTTCTTTTTTTTTTTTTCTTTTTTTTTTTTTTTTCATTTAAGAAAGAGACTGAGAGAGCACAAGCAGGGGGAGAGAGAGAGGGTGAGGAAGAAGCAGACTCTCTGCTGAGCTGGGAGCCTGATGTGGGGCTTGATCCCAGGACCTGGAGATCATGACCTGAGCCAAAAGCAGATGCTTAACCATCTGAGCCATCCAGGCGCCCCTGCTGACATTTCTTAATTGTTCTGTCTCCCTGTTGAAGTGCAAGGCTCATGAAGACAGGAACTATGTGTGTCTTTTTTACCGCCATGCGCCCTCACATTTAGCACTGTGCCTATCATTAGATGTTCACTAAACAGTTACTGAATACATAAGAAGATGTACAAAGATGTGTCCTCTTCACGTTGCTCGAAAAGGCAGACAACTGGAACATACATAATTTTCTAACATGAGGGGGTAAGTTCAATGAGGTATGACCCTTCATATATTGGATTACCCGTGCAGTCCAATCACTAGGAATAGCACTGTAAAAAATCTTCAGTGACACATGGAAAGTTGTTTCTCATACACTGTTAGGTGAAAATTACAGTATTACATACCGTATAGTCTGATCATGTTTTTGTTCTTATGTTTTAATTTTCCCTGAGAAATCTTTCTCTTTTACATCTCCCTTTTCATTATTTTGTTATTTTTCTTTGCTTGTTTTCATCCTGTGGTTGTCTGCTCATGTTTCCTTGTTATTTTTTTTAAGGTTTTGTTTATTTGAGAGAGAGGGACAGAGATAGCAAGAGAGAGCACAAGAGCAGGGAGGAAAGGGAGAAGCAGGCTTCCCGCCGAGCAGGACACTGGGATCATGACCTGAGTCAAAGGCAGATCACTTAACCAACTGAGCCACCCAGGTGCCCCTGTCTGCTCATGTTTTATGAAAGGCAGCTCTTCTTCCATTCTATCAAGGATGCTAAACAATTGCCCAATATTTTCTTCTCGTATCCTGCAGTAGCCTGCATTTTTGGAAATTTGTCCCTTCCTCTTGTTCATTAGGGAGGAAAGGATATGTCCTTTCTCTTACTCAGTAGCAGTTTTTTCATGGGCTCCATTTTTTTCTCTTTTTACTTACTTGGATTGAATGAAACAATTATCTTCTGCTTGGGAGATAATAGCATCCTTTTCTTAGATCAACAGCTTGAGAGGAGGTTGGTGCGAATGGTTCCCAGTCAAATTCTGAGTTCTAGAAGACTCTAGTACAGCTTTGCTCACCAAGGTGACATCTTCAACACCTACTGCCTGGCCCTTTGATTCTGTGACCCCGTATGGTACTGAAAAACTTCAATTCCTTTTCCATTAAAAGTAACCAAGTCTTCTAGGGGAAAAGGGTGATTACAGATCTAAGTTGGAAATATACAAAATAAACCTGAACATCCCATCTCATCATACCAGATAGCGAAGATTCTGCACCAAAAAGACTCAGGAATCGCTCGCTTCCTTGGTGCTGCCTGCGGAGGTGGTGGCCATCTGTTACTGGGCATCATGGCTGCCCTCAGACCTTTGGTGAAGCCCAAGATTGTTAAGAAGAGGACCAAGAAGTTCATCCCGCACCAGTCAGACTGATATGTCAAAATTAAGCACAACTGGTAGAAACAAAAAGGCATTGACAATAGGGTGCTCGGAAGATTCAAGGGCCAGATCCTGATGCCCAACATTGGTTACGGGAGCAACAAGAAGACAAAACACATGTTGCCCAGTGGCTTCAGGAAGTTCCTAGTCCATAAGGTCAGGAGCTTGAAGTGCTGCTGCTGTGCAACAAATCCAACTGTGCAGAGATGGCTCACAATGTCTCCTCCAAGAACTGCAAAGCTACTGTGGAAAGAACAGCCCAGCTGGCAATCAGAGTCACCAATCCCGATGCCAGGCTGCGCAGCGAAGAAAATGAATAGACAGCTGGTTGTGCACGTCATATTTGTGTTAATAAAACCATAAAACTTCAAAAAGGGGGGGGGATTTAGGAACCGATCTGAAGGGACTTTTAATGCCAGAGATGGATAATTTGAACATCAGTGAGGATAATTGCAATGGACCAAAACACATCACATAATTAAATCCATGCATTCACAATACTACCGCCCCCTCCAAGCCCTACTGGTCTTTGTGGGAGGGTGCTAGGTATCAACTCATTATTTTAAATCAAGGTAGGACATCAAGCATTTATGTTGCCTTTCCTGTATGAACCATATCACTGAGAAACCAAATACAGATTGTAGGGTACTTCTTTTTATAGGAGCATTACAGTCAATACATGAAGAAGGAAAGATAGAATTACAGCCATTTTGCCACCCGTAATGTAATAACAGATCTAGGCTTTAATCATCAACAGCTACTAACATGACACAAAAAGAGATGCCAACAGACATTAAGGGACTCCTGGTGGAAGAAAACAGCAGCACCTAAAAAGGAGTCTTGCCAAAAAAAAAAAAAAATCAAACAAACCTGGTCAAGCCTCTGGACTCCATTCCCTTTTAACAGGAAATTTGGAAGATCATAAACATGCTGCACATTTGACCACCAGCAACATGAGGATGCAGTCATCAAAATCCAGATTGAAGGAAACTCTTACCTGCTTCCCTCAACATATAATTTCCTAGGGGACATATAATGGTAAAGGGAGAAGGTGTAGAATCTAAAAAGACATATCCCCAATGTATGGACCTTATTTGGATCCTGAGTCAAACAAACTGTCTTAAAAAGTCATGATATTTATCAAACAATTGAGAATTTGAGCACCGATAGGATTTCCTACAGTATTAAGAAATTATATTTACTGCTGGGGTGATAAAGAACTGTGTTAATGTGAAAAAAGTCTATTTTTAAAGATACATGCTAAAATGTTTACGGATGAAATTATAGGATGTTGAGAATCTGTTTCAAAAGTTATTGGGGGGGGGGTAGAGATTGGAATATAAAAGAAACCAGATTGGCCGTGGATTAATCATTGTTGAACTGGGTGATAGGAACACCCCAGAGGTTCTTATATTGTTATACTCTTCTGCTAATTTTCCATATCTGGTATTCTCTATAATGAAAAGTTTTGAGAACTGTAATAATCCAAAAACATTCAATGAAATAACCTCCTAACCCTTGACTCTCCAATACATAGTGCCTGTGCTTCTACTGTACTTGGGAATCCTCCTAGCAGAGTGGGACCTGCAGGGGGGGCCATCTGACCCAGTTACAGGCTTCAGTCAGCACCCGTCACTAAGGTCAAGCCAAGTCAAAATTTACCTTGACAATCCTTTAGCTTTCTCACGAAATAAGTAAATAAGGTACTGTGCATAAATCTTGTAGAGTGATTCTTATTTATAGTTGGATTTGAAAAACACAGAGATTGGGGGTGCCTGGGTGGCTCAGTGGGTTAAAGCCTCTGGCTTTGGCTCAGGTCATGATCCCAGGGTCCTGGGATGGAGCTCTGCACTGGGCTCTCTGCTCATCAGGGAGCCTGTTTCTCCCTCTCTCTCTCTGCCTACTTGTAATCTGTCTGTCAAATAAATAAATAAAATCTTTAAAAAAAAAAAAAAGTAAAGAAAACACAAGAGATTGGATGCCTGGGTGGCTCAGTCGGTTAAGTGTCTGCCTTTGGCTCATCTGATGATCTTAGGGTCCTGGGATCGGGTCCTACTTTGGGCTCCCTGTTCAGTGGGGAGCCTGCTTCTCCCTTGGCCTGCCACTCCCCCTGCTTTTCTCTTTCTCTCTGACAAATAAAGAGAGATTTATTAAATAAATAAAATCTTTTTTAAAAAATGAAAAACACAGAGGTAAATAAAAGGAAGATCCAGAAACTTGGAATACTTTCTCCACTTTTTTCCTGGACAACACTATTTCTTGATTCTCCTCCTACCTAGCCAAGTCTTTGTTGCTTTCCTGTCACCCCCCTCTCAATGTGGGAGTGCCCTGGGGATCAGTTCTCGGATGGCTTTTCTATCTACCATAACTTCCTAGTGAATTCATCAAGTCTTATTGCTCTAAATACTGTCTGTAAACTGATGACTTCCAGATTTCTATCTCTAGCCCAGAATCACCCCCCTGAATGCCAGATTAATTTATCCAATTGCCTACTTGACATGTCCATCTGGATGTCTAATAAGCATCTCAAATTAACGTCTTTGAAACAGAAGTCTTGATTTCCAAATTCTTCCCATCTTGCTCCCCCTCCAGTGCTCCCCTTCCCTATAAATGGCACCAGTTGCTCAGACCAAAAGCTCGAGAGTTATCCTTAATGCCCCCTTTTCTCTCACATCCCACATTCAATCTTTCATTTCATCTGTTTTGTTCTTCTTTAAAATATATCCAGACTCCAATCACTTCTTACCACTTTCACCTGGATTACTTCCGTCATTTTGCAACTGCTCTCTTGGCTTCCACCTTGTCCCGCTGCCTGTTTGTTCTCAAACCTAGCAACCGAGAGGCTTTGCAGAGATCATGTTACTGCTCTTCTCCAAATTTGCCCATTGTGTCCCATCTCAGAGGAAATCCAGAGTCTTAAAGTGGTTTACAAAGACTTTCAAAGTATTGGATGGTGAACTCCACTACTTTCCACCACCTGACTACTCCTCTGACCCTGTGTCTTTTACCTGTTTCACTGATGTTGCTCCAGCCCCATGGACTTTGCTGCTGTTCCTTGAACATGCCAAGCATTCTGCTATCCCCAAGACCTCTACCTTCCTTTGCTTCTTCACTCAGTTGTCACATTATAACCTTCTGCCACACACACACACACACACACACACACACACACACACACCCTCTTAGCACTTCCTCCCCCACTTATTCTGCTTTATTTTTTCTAGAACACTCATCCTCTGGTATACTATACGTTTCTTATTTATTATCTGTCTTCTCTATGGGAATGTAAACTCTCTAAGAATTGGAAATATGTTTTGTTTGCTCATTTCTCTACTACCAATACCTATAATAGTTCTTGGTACATAGAGCCGCACGGAATTACTTGAGTGGATAAATCAGTGAAGGAAGGGACAAGAAGAAAGTCTAGATGCTGAGGGGTAGGCATGAGACATTTAAGACATGCCTCAAATCTCAGTGGCGGGTAGGGGATGGGTGAGAATCTGGAAGCGCTCCTGCTTGTCTCCAGCTCTATTCCGTTGTGTCTTATTATTAAAACTCCTCAAAAGCTACCATGTTGTGGCATGCTCTGTGGAGAGACTGATGTCTCAAGAACCGAAGGGATCCCTAGTCCAACAACCACTAGAAGCCAAATCCCTCCAACAGCCCTGTGAGTGAGGAAGAAAGTGGGTCGGTTGTTCCTCGTTGAACCTTAAGAGGACTGTGGCTTTGTGAGAGACCTACAGCTGGGGGACCCAGCTAAGCCATTTCTGGACTCTGACCCACTGCAACTGCGGGAAAAGAAATTGTGTTAAGCCCCTACGTTTTGGGGTAGTTTGTTACACAGCAATAGTTAGTAAGACGGAGTTTGGTTTAGTGACTAGACCAGAAATTCCTTGAAAGCAGCGACTGTTTACTCAGTGCTTGCCAGACGAATATTTTTTCAATGACTGGATGACTTAGAGTTTTAATCTTTTTCTGTGCCTGTGTGTATTTTAGGGGAGAGTTGGGGAAAGCTACATCAGGCGGCTGCTAACTAGATGCTACTTTAAATGTAGTGTCTCTCTCAGTCCCTAATCCCACCATCTCCACTAAGTGAACCTCTCAGAGGTTGTGGTGATGCAGACGGAGCGGGGTGGGAGGGGGTTCCTTTTTTTTTTTAAGATTTTATTTATTTATTTGACACAGAGGGAGAGAGATCACAAGCAGGCAGAGCGGCAGGTGGGGGGAGGAGCAGGCTCCCTGGTGAGCAGAGAGCACCACACGGGGCTTGATACCAGGACCCTGGGATCATGACCTGAGCCAAAGGCAGAGGCTTAACCCACTGAGCCACCCAGGTGCTCCTGGAAGGAGGTTTCTTTTTTTGTTGTTGTTGTTTTTAAAGATTTTATTTATTTATTTGACAGAGAGAGATCACAAGTAGACAGAGAGGCAGGCAGAGAGAGAGGAGGAAGCAGGTTCCCCTCTGAGCAGAGAGCCCGATGCGGGACTCGATCCCAGGACCCTGAGATCATGACCTGAGCCGAAGGCAGCGGCTTAACCCACTGAGCCACCCAGGCGCCCCTGGAGGGAGGTTTCTTAAATGAGCATCACTTTCCAGCCCATGGAGGATGCATATTTCAGAGCCAGACATAAACAGAGAGGAAATGATTATTATCAGTGACAATGGCCCCTTGATTAGAAATTTGAATGCTGCTCTTCTTCAACCGTAACCTGTAGTTAACAATCGCAAGTTATTGTTACAGATCGAGTTGCTTGAATATTTCCCTCTCCAATTAAGATGCACATCCCTACAGGTGTGGTCCACAGGAAACAACCTCCATGGTGTGGGTTATGTGTCAGGGAGGGGACATTTCTGGAGCCAATGACGCCAATGCCCAGGTCACCAGCATTTAATCCCTCATTTTGAATCTCAAGCAGAGAGTGTGACAAATGCAAGAAGAGGTTCAATACATTAGCTTTTGGGTCCAAGCATCTGAGGTTTCCACCTGCACAAAAAACAGGCAACACCCACACGGAGACATAGCGAATTCCTTTCATCAGAAAGCTGAGCGAGCCTCAAAGTAAAAATTTTTTATTGTACCAGTCAGAGGCTCAGGGAGAACTGCTCGGCTCTGCCAAGTCATGTGGTCAACGGCCAGGCTGACAGGGAAACTAAAAAGCACCGGGTGTGAACATGTCCCTTTATACTCAGGTCTCTTCGAAGTGGTTGATGTGAAAGCTCCAGAGAAAGATGGTTAGGTCGGGATCTTTTCACTGAGTACCACATTCCAAATTCCAAGAAAGGATCTCTTCTCTCTATGGGGTGTGTTCTAAGGCCCTGGGGATTGGGAGAATGCAGCTGCTCGGCCTTTTTTTTTTTTACTCAAATTTGTATGCTTCTCCAGCATAATTGCTAACACTGCCAGGGCTGGACAAGCCTAGTTCTAATTTTTTGAGGTACAAAAAAAAAAAAAGATTTTCTAATCTGCTTTCTCTGAGGAGGGCTTGGTGATGCATCTCCCAGCTGGGCAGGGCGGAGCGTTCCATCACTGCTAAAACTGGAATTATGCAAGGGCGTGGGGGGATGGGCTCGAGACCTGGAGCACAGGAAGTAGATTTGAGAGGGGCTCGCCCTGGAGGGGAATGGACTAGTTAGTATAGTTAGTAGCAGGAAACCCCTAGGTTGGGGGAGGCAGTGCTGTGGAGGTGGGGGGCTTCCATGATAGTCAGGCTGAAGGGTACGGAGGCTAGAGAATTCTGACAAGGATGGGGTTTAAGCTGAGCATTTAGGGGTAGACCCAGGACTTCATATGGATCGACCCCTCTTTGTCCTGTTCCCCTGTCCCTCTCCAGGTCCACATGTGAAGTCGTTCAGGTCTTCCTCTGCTGCTCCCTGAGCATTTCCATGAAGCTCTGAGGAAAGACTTTGGAAATCAGTTCTTTATTTTTAAGTAGTCTTGACAATTTCTGGAGTTCTGTCTGGGCCCTGAGTATGATTTGACTCATTTATTCGCGGATTCATCCTTGGACTAACTATAGTGAGCACCTCCTTTGTGTCAGAGGCTGCTCCATCAGAGCCGGGAAGACCTGTAAGGTCTGTACATACGTTCGTGGAGTTTACTTTTATGTGGGGATGAGATGGATTTAGCACCATCCAAAAGGATGGGTCCTGCTGGCTCATCAACTCCCATGGGCAGTTCTATTCCAATAGTCAGCACAGATGTGATTTTCCGAGTGGATAGCTATTCTTGAATATAAACAGCTGTGCATCAGCATGTCAAAAAGCTTCCTTAAAGGAATGCTTTCTCCTGCCTGATACTTTGAGGCTTCAGAGAGAGCCACTTTCATCCAGGCATCAGGAAACTGTTGACCAAGGGGCACCCAAGAGAAACTCTCAGAACACGTGGAGCTGAGTTTAGCTTGACTCTAACCCACCGGTTTTTTTCATTAGGGATGTAAAAACATCCCTCAACCTTCACCCCACTCTCACTCTGTCATTGTGCTTGGGCCTATGGACTTGAGGCACAAGGTCCCCTGAGAATCAAAGCGACAGATTTAAGGAATTCATTCATTCCTCAATGGTGTTTCAGAATATGACAGAACTGATAAGCCTCTACAATCCAGGTAAACCAGCTTGACCTGAAGTTATGTCTGAGAGGGACATGGGGTCAAATGGCACCCCTTGAACCTTTGAGAACAGCTTCTTACCTCAGGCTATGCATTAGAATGAGCCAGAGAATTTAAAAAATTGCCAATGCCTGTGTCCAATGCAGCTCAATTAAATCAGTAGCTCTCGGGGGCGGGGGGTGGAGGTGGGGCTAAGCTGGGCATTTATTTTATTTTTATTTATTTGTTTTTTTTAACTCCCTGAGATGCTGATGTGCAGGCAGATTTGGGAACCACCGCTTTGGACTGCTCAAGATGGGAGGCAGGCCTGATCTGTCCAAGAGCAAAGGTAAGTTAAACAGGCCGTTTGCACCTGCCAGAGGGACTTTCAAGCTCACCAGGAAGTCGGTCAATAGGTCTAAATTTCAAAAGCAAATTTCCAAAGTTCACGTCACTTTTCCTGTGGCTAGAAACCTTTAAAATCGTAAAAGCAAACTTTTAGTTCCAAAGCTGATTTGAAGTTTAAAATTTAAAGCGGGCAAACTGTGTCACCCTGCGGAAAGGAATATTTTAAATTCCTGGAGAGTATGTCAGAATTTCAAAGGATAATAATAATAGGTGAAAGCTGACTGATGTCTAGAGCCAAGCAGGCAGCAAGGTTTAACAGGCTCATAGTTCCCAAAAACCTCCCGACTCTCTCTCCATCTTCTTCATAGAAACAAACAATTATGGATGTGGAAGGCCAAGCCCTCACCCAACAAAAGAATCCTGTCTGGAACATCTCTGCTGGAGGGCCAGCTAATCTCGCTAGAACAATTTAGCTAAAGAGGCATGCACCAGTTCTTGGAAAGGTCTGTACTGCTGTAGCTGGGTTAGTGTGAGAAATGTGTGCCTTCGGGTTGGCCTGAAAATGGCCGGTACGCCTCTTCGCCTCAGTCCTGCACTCTTTCTGTGTTGGAGCACTGACGATGACCGCACCCGCTCCCCATGGCCTCTCTCCTCCAGCCCGTGTCCTCAGTTTCTCTGACATTGTTGGCATAAGATGATTCCCAGACCCCTCCCCAGCTGGTGGTTCTCTCCAATCTGTCAGTGTACATCTGGCAACATGACTCCCAGCACCAGACACTGCCTGTAAAGTCCCAGATGTATCAAGAAGTGCTGTGGCAAGATTCGCACGCAAAACCACTCAGTTTGGTCTCTCCGTGGTTCGAAGGGGAAGCGGAAAGCCCTGGCTGGGGCAGTGTGGGGACTCTGGCAGGGTCTGAGCTAGGCCTGTGAGAGGCGAGGATCTCAGGTGAGCAGAACTGTGTGGTCAGGGAAGGACAGACAAGCTTTAGCACTCGTTTGTAACCAAGGGTTATTTGTAACCAAGGGTTAGACACAAATACTACTTTGTAGTTATAGAACAGTTACTCCCTTAATTTATCTTAGTAAACATCGTGGAAACACGTGATCTGCTCTGTGCATTGTCTCTGTGGTATGGGAAAGAGGGGGTCATAGATGGAGAGTAATGGAGAGCAAGGTAAGACCGTGCTCCCTTTGTGGTAGGCAGTGAGAACCCTACCTACGATGCTGGCTGGTGTCAGACAAAAGTGGTATGGGATGACCGGGTGGTCCCAAGCCAAAAGCTAGTAGAATAATCTGGAAGGCAGGAAGGGACGGAAACCAATAGTGGATTTTGGTATTAGTGCCTTGCTCCCCTACGGAGAACCCTGGGATGCTCCGTGCTCTAGGAGAGCATGGTGGGGGGAGGCAGAGGAAATGGTCCAAACATATTCATCAAGTCATTCTTCTTCCAAAAGGAAGAAGACCAGGGTCTTAGCCCCCTTACACACCTGTTTTTGTCTTGTGCCAGGGAGTCAGGGCCTTAGCAGATGCCTTAAAGAAGGCCTTGTCTTCAAAAGACACAAGTTCAAAGAGCTTACCAAGGGTAAGAGACCAGAGGCGGCTCTGTCCTTCAGAAGGTGAAGGCTGCTGCTGGGAGAGCTGGCAGCCTGGAGGGGAGGATAAAAGCAGGCACACTGTTTCCTCATGTTGGAGCCAGGAAGAGGAATTGTAATTAGAAATGATGTAATCATTCTGCTTGCTTGTAATTTCTGCAGTTGTGAGAGTTGAACCTGGAGACGTTCTCTCCGCAGTGAAGACGTTCTGTGTCTGACCACAGAACGGGCTTGTTTCTGAAAGAGACTCTGGGGAGGGCCAAGGTCTCAAGGCATCACAGGGCTGAGAGCGTCCCGCGGGGGAAAGGGGGAACTCCAAGCTAATGTCGGCACTGGCTCAGGCAGCAACCCCCAGCTCTCAGGCATTTTGTTTGTCTAGTTCTGAATACATCAGCACATAAAATAACTTTATAATAAAAGGCTTTCTGATTTTATGGGGTTTGATGCTTGCTGAGGTGACATCCAATCTGATTGTCTTCCTCTATCTTCATCATCCTTCTGGATATAATCTTCTGAAATACAAAGTAGAGACAAGAGACAATTAATACATAAACTGAGGGTGTGGGTGGGTTGCAGGGAGGTGGTTTTCTGTGTCTGAAGTATCTGGATTCCTGAGCTCTGTCATGGCTTGCCTGACATCTGAAGTATTGTGACAGATGGCATTTGGAAACAAACACACAAAGAACTTCCCTGAATGGATATTTTTCTTTTAGGGGAAAAAGCCCACCTATTATTAATGTTATTATTTTTTAAGATTTTATTTATCTATTTGAGAGAGAGAGAGAGAGACCACACACATGATAGGGGGGAGGGGCAGAGGAAGAAGCAAGCTTCCCACTGAGCCAGGAGCCCAATGTGGGGCTTGATCCCAGGATTCTGGGATGATGACCTGAACCCAAGGCAGACGCTTAAACGACTGAGCCACCCACGCACCCCCTGATACTATTTCTTTAAACTGGAGAGAGTCACCATTCAACTTGAGTAGGTCCTCACAAGCTCCTCTGATAACTCGAACGAAGGACCTACCTACCTACCGAGAGCCCAGTAAAATCCACAATGCCTCCAATGTTCCAGGGAATATACCATTCTCATGTTTTAGAGAAGAAGAAAGCAGGTTTGGAAATGGAATCTGTCAAGATGAATGTCAGCCTGCAAGGAACTGAGGAACTTAAATGGCCCGAACCTGAGTAACTATCCAAAGTCACAGAATATGAAAGGTGTTCCTTCATCTACTCGTTCATGTATCCATGGCATCATTTGTGTCACAAGTAATTTATTGAGTGCCCACCCTGCATCTGCAGTGTCTGTTTGGCTTTCTGGGTTAGGAAGAGCTCTGCCATCAGGTTCTAACTTTGTAGGAGAGAGAGGGGTCCATCCATGTTGGTTAATCTCCCCCCGGAACGAGGGGTGACCCCAGCTGACTAGTACCAGGTGGGCAAAGGGAACATCTCCCTTACATTTTGTGAGCTCCCAGCTGCCTTCCCACTTGGAGACACAGTCACAGAGGCAGATGATCTCACTCACATGACTGGGTTTGGGGCCACTTGAACCCCAGCTCGTTCCACTTCCCTCTTCTCCTCACTAAAATGTCTCTGCAGCTTTCCTCGCTGTCTTCTCCTCCCCTCTGGTTTCAGAGATAACAGTATCCAAGGCTGATCTTTCCAGCTCTCCTTGCCCTCTCCAGCAACTGCTCTTTCTCTTCTTCCTTCTTTTTTTTTTTTTTCTGCTTTCCACGAACATACCTAGATCTCCCACTTTTGTTCAGACTCCCCTCTCTTTTCTGCTCTTCCTCAAACTGCCGTCATTTTTTCGAGTTCCAGTGAGCACCAACCTTCTCAGATAGCCCTTCCTCCTCTCAGTTCACTCCATCTTCTCCCTGCAAACTCCCTAGAGCCCACTAGATGAAACCAACTGCAGAAGTGACCAATGACCTCTGTGGTAGAGACTTGTGTCTCAATAGCTGTCTGTCTTCTTCTTCTGTTAGAAAGAGAACCCATTGGGGTGCCTGGGTGGCTCGGTGGGTTAAACCTCTGCCTTTGGCTCAGGTCATGATCTCAGGGTCCTGGGATCGAGCCCCGCATCAGGCTCTCTGCTTGGCGGGGAGCCTGCTTCCTCTTCTCTCTCTCTGCCTGCCTCTCTGCCTACTTGTGATCTCTGTCAAATAAATAAATAAATAAAATCTTAAAAAAAAAAAAAAAACCCAAAACACCATGAGTTCCAGCTAAATACCAGACTTTCCCAGGCAACATGGAATCTCCCAGGTTCCCATGTATGTGACTTCTGGGTTATCCCCTTGAAAGCCCTTGAAAGGAAGGGGCATGCTATCTGCTATCCAGTCTTCCTTTTTACCTTCATCGTGGCCAGACTGTGGAGGGATGATGGGAACAGTGATTTTAGATCTGAGATAGAAACCTCATGCTCAAGATGGCAGAACAAAACAAGATAGAGGGAGCACGGGTCCGCACCAGGAAGGCATGGCTTTGTTAGCCTGGAACTGTTTCGGCTGGACTTTTATATGAGAGGAGATACACTTCACACTGTGGTTTGGCCTTTATTACAGCAGTCAAATCTATATTCTTGCAGAATAACCCACATCTTTTCAATGCAAACTTCTTCAAAGTGCTAATTCCGGTGTCCATTTCTCAGATCCTACTCTTCTTGCGTTCTCTGTAGCACTGGGCACTACAGATTCCCTTTCTTCCAGAAGTTTTTTCCTCCTTCTGCTCCCCTTCTATCGCATAATCCTGATTCCCTTCCCACCCCTCTGATGGTTTCTTCTTTGTCCCTCTCAGTGGCTTCCTGTTCTCCATCCCTCCTTTAACTACGGCCATTCTCATCAACTTTCTCCTCTACATTTGGTGCCCTCCTCTGGTAAGTTGATTCCAACTCATTATTTCAGCCCTTTCTGCAGACCTTCCTTGAACTGCCCTGGTCTGCCCCCGGCCAGAAGTGTATACTTAGCGCCCAGCAATGTGGTGGGTGGTTCCGAGTGCAGACTGTCTTCTTGGAATCCCAGCTGTACCGCTTACTATGGGATCTTGGACAAGTTACTTAACTTCTCTCTGCCTCAGTTTCCTCACAGATGAAAGGAAGAGAACAAGAGAACCTACCTCAAAGGGTCATTGTGAGGATTAAATGGTTAATAGATGTTCAGGGCGGACAGCAGAGCCTGGCACCTGCCAAGTGCTTTGGGAGTGGTAATGCGTGTTATTGTTGGCACCCACACCTGAGGACACGGGTCCTGGTCCCTGACCAAGCCATGGCCAGCCCAGACATTACCTCAGAGTTACACTCAGCTCATAGTTGCTAGAAACATGATTGGATTTTCTTGCCTGCCTGGATTCCTCATTTCCTCGCTGCTCTGGTCTCTGAAAATTGTAAGATGGCTTTCTTCTCCTCGGTGTCAGAGTTTTGGCCACCCACATGCAGGCCTGACACCTTACTGGAGCCCCCGTGTTGCCTCTTCAACAATCCGTGGCCATGGCACCTGGAACCCGTCTCTCACGTCACTGTCAGGCAGCCGGGATGGGCTGTGCTCACTTGGTAGAATCACAGGCTTTGTGCTATAGGACAGATCCGCTGTGATATTTCCCACAACAGTGCCAAGCATCTTTACTGGGAAGTTTCTCTTTCTTTCCCCTGGTTAATTATGGCACCAGACTTGTGTAGATTAGTAGGGAGACCCAATTCGAGAATGACACTGACCCTGATTCAAATCCGAGCTACTCCACTAGCCCTGTGAGAATTACTAAACTATTCAGGGTGTGTAATACCCAACTCCCAAGTACATTCTGGTAAAACTGGGAGCAGTTGGGCGATATCCACAGGGAACTTGGGCATAGGAGGCACTTAATACAGTTTTTTCTCTCGTATTTTAAAAGTGATGCTTATTGAATTTTATTTGCATTTTGCATTTATTTTCCTGTTAGCCTGTGTGAGAGCCCGGGGAGTTTGAATTTGCTCATCCTCTCTCTGTAGGGGGCTCGCTATCTGTGGGTGTGTGAGCAGTGCAATAATTCAAAAAGTTTAATTGCAAAGCCATGAATTTATTTTTTTTTAAAGATTTTATTTATTTATTTGACACAGAGAGAGAGATCACAAGTAGGCAGAGAGATAGAGGAGAAAGCAGGCTCCCTGCTGAGCAGAGAGCCCTATGCGGGACTCGATCCCAGGACCCTGAGATCATGACCTGAGCCGAAGGCAGCGGCTTAACCCACTGAACCACCCAGGCGCCCGCAAAGCCATGAATTTATATCAGGCCATTTCCTGAAATGCATTTAAGTGACCCTCTCACAGAGGTCAGCTTGCTTTCCTCCCTAGCGGTGCGAGACCACCAGGCAAGGGGGCCGCTGTTCATTTGATTATCCCCAGATCCAGCCTGGAGGGGACTTTGCTCTTTCCCCTTTTTTACAGAATTTGTTACTGAAAGGTAGGTGCCTGCCCCCCAGCCCTGGTTGTTTTTGCTTCTGAAGTATCATGACTGATGTAGGAGTGGGGAAAATTAAGTAGTTGTTTCTATACCTGGCCCCTGAAGAAAATACAAAACAAAGATCAGCATAGGTCTAACAGAAACCAGGTAGGTCCTTGTGTCTCTCCCCAAGTAAGAGCTCGACTTCCTTAATAAAAATAAGCTAACTTTTCCAACATTGGCAGTATATCACATGAAATATACTTTTTAAAAAAGATATTTTATTTATGTATTTGAAAGAGAGTGACATAGCAAGAGAGGAAACACAAGCAGGGGACTAGGAGAGGGAAAGCAGGTTTCCTGCCAAGCAGGGAGCCTGATGTGGGGCTCGATCCCAAGACCCTGGGATCATGACCTGAGCGGAAGGCAGATGCTTAACAACTGAGGCACCCAGGCGCCCCCACATGGGATATACTTATACTGAAAGATTATTTATTATTTATCTGAAATTCATATTTAACTACAGATCTTGTATTTTTTCTGGAAAACCATAACTAGAAGGGGGTGATGGGTTCCACATGAGAAGGAGGGAGGGGGGAAATACGGACACCATGAGCACACCAACGTCCACTCGAGGAAACAAGCAGAATCCCTGCGGACCCATGATCTTAGGACACGAGGCAGCTCTTGCTGGATCTGAGGCCAGGATTCTGCACCATCATGGGCTGGTGGGTTTTGTTTTTCTTGGCTTCCCTGCTTAGAGAGCGTGCCTGGTGGAGGTCTCTATCACTCCAGCATCCCCAGAGAGTGGGACTCTTCATTCACTCCAACCTAAATCTGTTTGTTCTTTGAAGCGCCTTTTGAGAAATGGAGCACTGAGGGAGAAAGAAGAGATATGCAGCAAAATGCCTAAAGTATAACCTAATCTGGGCCAAGTGTAGCCCACAGGATCCTAAAAATGAGACACGTGGGCACCTAGCCTCTAATTACACAGGGAGGATGACGCAGATTGGCCGCAGCTCGAGGTTGCTAGAGAGTATCCAAAACCAGACATTTCTTCTCTTATGGGAAATGAGGAAGCAGTCACTTTGAAGATGGCGGGGTGGAGAGAAGGCATACATTTAATTCTCAGAATGAACACAGTCTTTTATTTCTACCTGCCTAACATAGTTTTTATGAGATTGAAAGCATCCAAAATGATCTGTATGTTGTCATGTAAAATCAAAACAAAGGAACTCAACATCAGTAGTTATTAGGACAAATGCAAATTAAAACCGCAATATCGCCTCCTACTTTCTAGGATGACAAAAATTCAATTATAAAACAAAACAAAAAACTGACAACACCAAGGGCTAGCTAGGATGTGGAGGTTGTAGATCAAGGATGCAATGTGGAGGGGCACCTGGGTGGCTCAGTGAGTTGAGCCTCTGCCTTCTGCTCAGGTCATGATCTCAGGGTCCTGGGATAGAGCCAGGCATTAGGCACCAGGCTTTCTGCTCAGCAGGGAGTCTGCTTCTCCCTGTCTCCCTCTACCTACCTCTCTTCCTACTTGTGATCTCTGTCAAATAAATAAAGAAAAAATCTTAAAAAAAAAAAAAGGATACAGCATGGTGCAGTCAATTTGGAAAATAGTTTGGCAGTTTCTTACCAATTTAAATGTACATTCACCAGAGCACCCAGAAATCTCACTCCTGGTGTTGAATGGGTTTATTCCAAGAGAAATGAAATCACCTCCACACAAAGACCTTTATGCTAATGTTTATAACAGCTTTATTCATGATAGTCAAAAAACTGGAAACAACCAAATGGCGGCTAACAGGTAAATGAATAAACCATGGCACAATTAAACTATGGAATACAACTCAGCAAGAAAAAAGAACAAGGCTACTGATGCATGCAAAATCAGAGTGGAGTCACAGAAGCATTATGGAAGTAAAGAAGTCAGACTCAAAGGCTACACGCTCTGTGATTCCATTTACATGACATTTTGACAGAGACAAAAAAAAAATGACAGGGACAGAAAGTAGATCAATGTGGAGGGGATTTCTTCTATAAAAGGGTATGAGGAGTTTTGAGGCATGAAACTGACACCCTCATTCTGTGTGGTTACACAGCTGTGTACATTTCCCAAAACTCATTGAACTGTACATT
Organism: Mustela nivalis; assembly: GCF_964662115.1. Taxonomy (NCBI): domain Eukaryota; kingdom Metazoa; phylum Chordata; class Mammalia; order Carnivora; family Mustelidae; genus Mustela; species Mustela nivalis. The sequence continues at coordinate 116,281,264 of NC_139020.1, forward strand.
TCAAAAGGGTGATTTTATTCTATGTACATTAACTCAATAAACCTGACTTAAAGTATAATTTTTATTAAGAAATCATTATCACCAAAAAACTTAAAAAAAAGAGAGAGAGATTATTATGACCTATGTTAATTCTAATACTTATGATATACTAATATACTAATAATTAAATACTCAAGCTAATACTTGAGTATTTAATATAGGCTCATCAGTATGTCATACATTCTATATATTAGATTATTTTAATTATGTATTACATGGTCATTATATATATCAAATGTATTATTAGATTAAGAAATGAAGGCTCAAAGAGGTTAAGGAACTTGTTCAGACACATCAAGGTGCTACGTGGGAGAGCTGAGGTTTGACCCTAGGGGTGTCTGATTCCAGAACCATCACATCTTGCTGCCCTAGTCTGAGGTGTAGGCATACTCAGCTCTCAGATACCTATTTAGGGCTTCTTATCCTTGGAAAACTGACACTTGGGGCTGGATGGGTTTTTGTTTGGGAGGCTGCTCTGTGTGTTGTGGAATGTGTTGCGGCCTCGCTGGTATCTACCCATTAGATGCCAGTGATACCCTCACGGCTGGGACAACCCACACACTATCTCCAGACATTGCCAAAGGCACCCTGGGGGCAAAGCTTCCCTGATCTAACCCTGGGCTTTCAGCGATATTGTCCCAAAGAAAGACTCACGGGGAATACAGAAGATTGAGAGAAGATATCTGGCATATTTGGGTAGCTGGGGGCCGGACTTCACTCGAGCATTCGGGCCGTAGGTGAAGGCTCAGAAGTTAATTCTACAGGAAGCTCATGTGAAGAAATACATGTGCACACAAACATAGACACACAAGAACGAAACCGTAAAGTTTCATGACAAACATTTGTCAAAATGCACATTTATCATCCTTACGCGGTCATCCTGAGAAGGGTTATGCTTGTGCCTGACACCCCGCATTTTTCAGGATGGTCCTGGGGCTGCCCGTGAGAATGGCCTGGACTTGGAAATCTCTACTTAAGGCAGGTCTTCATCTTCCAGAAACAACTAGCAGTTACTGAAGATGGTGAATAAGGTGGACAATCAGTGTAGGTGATTTTTTTTTTTCTCAAAAAGAAGATGTGATCACAAACTAAGATCTTTCTTTGCATTTTGTTCAGTAACTATTGGGTGTTTAGTGGTTTTCCAAAACATATCATACAATAATACTACTAGCTGCTGGTCATTGAGAACTTATTCTATGCCTTGTGGTATGCAATATTCATTTTGTAGAATCATCGTAAGAACTCTGTGATCTATCACCCCACTTAACAATTAACTCAAAATGCACCAACAACCTACATGTAACAGCTAAAACATACAATTTTAGAGCTCAAACTCTTAGAAAACATAGGCATATCCTTGTGACTTTATATTAAGTCATTGTTTTTCAAATGATGACACCAATGCACACTCAATTTAGAGATTGGATTTTGATGAAATTTGGATTTCATCAAAATGAAAATCTTTTGTGCTTCAAAGGACACTATCAGGAATGTGAGAAGAGGATCCATTGAATGGGAGAACATATTTGCAAGTCATGTATCTGCTAAGGGATTACAATCCAGCATATATGCAATATATATAATATCCAGTATACAACAAAAAGACAATCTGAATTTAAAATGGGCAAAGGAAATACACGCTTCTCCAATGAAGATAGGCAAATGAAAAATAAGCATGTGAAAAGATGCACACCATCATTAGCCGTCAGACACCTACAAATCAAAACCACTCTGAAATATCATATCACACCTACCAGGATGGCTTTGATTCAGAAGGACCAATCATACCAAATGGAGACAAAGATGTGGAACAGCTGGAACCCTCATACATTGTTGCTGGGAGTGTAGAATAGTGCTGCGGCTGCAGAAAAGAATTTGGCAAGGGATCCCTGGGTGGCGCAGGGTCATGAGATTGATTTCAGGGTTGTGAGATCGAGCCCTGTGTGGGGCTCTGCACTTAGCACAGAGTCTGCTTAAGACTCTCTTTCTCTCTGTCCCTCTGCCCTCTCACCTGCTCGTGCTTGCTCCCTCTCTCTCAAATAAATAAATAAATAAATCTTAAAAAAAAAAAAGAATTTGGCAATGCCTCAAAAACTTAAACAGAGAGTTACCATAAGACTCAGCAATTTGACGCCTAGATATATATCCAAGAGAAATGAAAACACATGCGCAGAACAAAAACTTGTACGGGCATGTTCATAGCAACAGTATTCATGGTAGCAAAAGGATGGAAACAGTCCAAAAGTCTGTCAGCTGATGAATGGATGATCACATTGTGATGCCCTCCTCCCATGGACTATTATTTAGCCACAAAAAGGAATAAAGTACTGGCACATGGTCTAACACAGATGAGCCCTGAAACTATTCTGTGATTCCATTTATGTGACGCGTCCAGAAGAGCCAAGTCCAGAGGGCCAGAAAGTAGGTTAGTGATTTCCAGGGATTGGAAGGGAGTGTAGGGTGTGACCACCAGTGGGTGTAGGGCTTCCTCATGGGTCGATGAAATGTTCTGCATTAGAGAGGGGTGATGGTGGCACAATTTTGTGAATCTATTAAGAAACTGAATTACATACTTAAAAGGGCGAATTTTCACGACATCTGTATCTTTGTGGTAAATACCCAGGACTGCAATTGCAGGATCATAGGGAAGTTCTATTTTTAATTTCTTGAGGAATCTCCACACTGTTCTCCAAAGAGGCTGCACCAACTTGCATTCCCACCAAGAGTATAAGAGGGTTCCCCTTTCTCCACATCCCCTCCAACACATGTTATTTCCTGTCTTGTTAATTTTGGCCATTCTAACTGGTGTAAGGTGGTATCTCAATGTGGTTTTGATTTGAATCTCCCTGATGGCTAGTGATGATGAACATTTTTTCATGAGTCTGATAACCATTTGTATGTCTTCATTGGAGAAGTGTCTCTTCATATCTTCTGCCCATTTTTTTGATAAGATTGTCTGTTTTATGTGTGTTGAGTTTGAGGAGTTCATTATAGATCCTGGATATCAACCTTTTGTCTGAACTGTCATTTGCAAATATCTTCTCCCATTCCGTGGGTTGCCTCTTTGTTTTTTTGACTGTTTCCTTTGCTGTGCAGAAGCTTTTGATTTTGATGAAGTCCCAAAAGTTTATTTTTGCTTTTGTTTCCTTTGCCTTTGGAGACATATCTTGAAAGAAGTTGCTGTGGCTGATATTGCCAAACTGAAGATGCCCTTCAACGGACGAATGGATAAGGAAGATGTGGTCCAACTTTTGTAGCAACATGGATGGGACTGGAAGAGATTATGCTGAGTGAAATAAGTCAAGCAGGGAGAGTCAATTATCATATGGTTTCACATTTGTGGAGCATAACAAATAGCATGGAGGACATGGGGAGTTAGAGAGGAGAAGGGAGTTGGGGTAAATTGGAAGGGGAGGTGAACCATGAGAGACTATGGACTCTGAAAAACAATCTGAGGGGTTTGAAGTGGCGGGGGGGTGGGAGGTTGGGGTACCAGGTGGTGGGTATTATAGAGGGCACGTATTGCATGGAGCACTGGGTGTGGTGAAAAAATAATGAATACTGTTATGCTGAAAATAAATAAATAAATAAATAAATAAATAAATAAATAAATAAAAGGGTGAATTTTGTGGTGAGCTAACTATATCTCAATTTTTTAAAAAAAGATTTTATTTATTTATTTGAGAGAAAGCATGAGAGGAGAGAGGTCAGCGGGAGAAGCACATTCCCAGCCGAGCAGGGAGCCCAATGTGGGACTCGATTCTGCAATTCAGGATCATGACTTGAGCCGAAGGCAGTCATTTAACCAACTGAGCCACCCGGGCACCCCTAGATCTTAATTTTTATAAAAGAACTCTGTAGTGCTGTGAAGTGTGTAAACCTGGCGATTTACAGACCTGTACCCCTGGGGATAAAAATATATGTTTATAAAAAATTAAAAATTAAAAAAAAAAGAACTCTGTAAAGTGACTATGATCTCTCTTTTATGTAAAAGGAAACTCATGTTCAGAGGCAACAAGTTATTCCAAGTTGCTGAATAGAATGTGGAAATTGATATTTGCACCTCCAAACTCTTAATAGTTTGGTGTTGTACTTTCTTGTAGTCCTTTTTCAATGCAGGTGTGTGTGTGTGTGTGTGTGTGTGTGTGTTATAAATATATAAATATAAGTTGGGGCTCCCAGGTGGCTCAGATGGTTAAGCACCTGCCTTCAACCCAGGTCATGATCTCAGGGTCCTGGGATGGAGCCCCAAGTTGCAGCCCCAAGGCTCCCTGCTCAGTGGGAAGTCTGCTTCTCCCTGTCCCTCTGCCTCTATCCACCACCCCACCCCCCTTGTATGCTTGTACTCTCTCTCTTTTTCTCTCTCAAATGAATAAATAAAATCTTTTTTTTTTTTTTAAGATTTTATTTATTTTTCAGAGACAGAGGGAGAGAGCGCGAGCGAGCACAGGCAGACAGAGAGGCAGGCAGAGGCAGTGAGAGAAGCAGGCTCCCCACCGAGCAAGGAGCCCGACGCGGAACTCGATCCCAGGACCCTGGGATCATGACCCGAGCCGAAGGCAGCTGCTTAACCAACTGAGCCACCCAGGCGTCCCAATAAATAAAATCTTAAAAAAAATAAATATAAGTCATCTTATACTTATTGTCATACACTTTATTGGTTTTTTTAAATTTTGTTTTATTTTAGGAATTGTCCATGCATATATGGACTCTATGCATAGAAAGAGAGATGAGACGAAGAGGGACAGTGAGAACGAGAGAATGGAGTTCCTTAGTATTTATTTCATAGGATGAACATGCCATATTTAATTACTTCCTCTATCGATGGCTATTTCAGCCCAACTCTTCTGTAAATATTTTGTTTATTCCCCAGAATTTCATCTGTGTTGGCCCACCACTCTTCTCACTCCCACACACCCTCCCTGGATTCTCTCTATTTCCCTGGCATGTTACCCCCTAGCCAATGGGACCTACCCAATACCTCTGTTTGACTTAGAAAGAGGGTCCTGCCCTGGATGAAGTGCTTTAGAGGTCCTTTCATGTGCTAACAGAGTGTAAATTAGTTGAGGACTACCTAGGCACTGTTTTCATTTGGGATCCAGCACTCAGCCCAGGTACAATGTAACCCATATCTTTAAACATCTCCTCTACCGACTAATACTGTTCAGGTCCCAGGGAAACACTTCTCCACGTGTTCCCCATATAAAAAGCAACTGCCTCCAAGTTTATGCTTCTGACATTGGAGATGGATGCTGCTTCTGAATTTGGAGAGGCTTTGAGCAGGGTAAGTATTTAGACAATTAATTTCTCAAATCCTTCTCCGACAGTATGAGTATAAAGGTTATTGTATAACAAAGTGTTTCTCAGTAGTGCTGAAAATTATTTTCTTGCTTCTCTTCACTTTCTAAATTGTGGTCCTCTTGGTATTCACCATAGTTGCACAGAGTGATAGAAGAACATTTTACAATATTAAACAGTATTATTGTTATTAATTATATACTTATTATTTAATAGGGTTATTTTAAATTTGTGTATATGTAGTTTGTAGGTCTAGCATAACATGTGTGAAGCTATGTAAATAACCAACCAGATGGCTTATGGTAAATTGTTTTCAAAGACAGCAGCCAAGAATTCTTCCCATCCTTTTCCACTCCTGTCATTTCTCCCATCAAGAAGTGGAGTCTGAAAAAAAAAAAAAAAAAAAAAGAAGTGGAGTCTGGGGTGCCTGGTGAGTTCAGTCAGTGGAGCATGTGACTCTTGGCTGCTGGGTTCTGAGTTCAAGCACCATGTTGGGCATGGAGCCTAGTTAGAAAAGAAAGGGGGATACCTGGATGGCTCAGTTGGTTAAGTATCTAGCTCTTAATTTGGCTCAGGTCAAGATCTCAGGGTTGTGAGATCAAGGTTTGCATCAGGCTCTGCGCTCAGAGCAGTGTCTGCTTACCTCTCCTCCTAGTCCTCCCCCTGCTCACACTCTCTCTCTCTCAAATAAAAAGATAAGTAAATCTTTTTAAAAAAGGGGAGTGAGGGATGGGGTAACTGAGTGATGGACACTGGGGAAGGTATGTGTTGTAATGAGCACTGGGTATTATATAAGGCTGACAAATCACAGACCTATACCCCTGAAACAAATAATACTTTAAAAAAAAAAAAAAAAAAAAAAAAGAGGTGGAGTCTGTTTCTTTTCACTTGAATCTGGGATGACCTTATGACTTGCTTTGACCAGTAGACTGGGGCAGAAATGGTGGTAACTGTTTGGGGACTGGGTCTTAGCCCTTGCAGCTTCTGCTTTCCTGTTTGAGATCCATCATGCAAGGAAGCTACATTCATGAAATGACGAGACACCAAGGAGAGAGAGAGGTTCCAGACTCTCAGCCATTCCCTCAAAGGCCTCACATATGTGAATGGGATCTTCTTAGACCCCTACCCCCCACCCCCAGCTCTAGCTGAGCCACTCCACGACTACAGTCTCATGAATGAGCCCAAGAGAGACCAGCGAAAGAACCAGTCAGCCAATCCACAGAATGATGAAAAATTAAGAGATAATTATTTTTGGCTACTAAGTTTTGAGGTGCTTTGTAATACAGCAAAAGGTAACTAAAACATGACTATTGCTAGTGTTGATAATAATTCTATCTTGATAAAAATAATCAATGAGATTTAAATTGTCAGAATACTAAAACTTCAACTTTAAGTAGTTTTGGTTTAAATGGTTGATAGTAATTATAATTTGTCTTTTGCTTTTTTAATTTTAATACTTTTGAATAATTTAGAAGAACTTTATAAAATTACATGAAAGACGATTTTTAAAATTCTAATATTTCTTTGCTTTACATTTCTAATGACTACTTATTTAAAAATTTGTGGGGGCACCTCAGTGGCTCAGTGGCTTAAAGCCTCTGCTCAGGTCATGATCCCAAAGTCCTGGGATCAAGCCCCACATTCGGGCTCTCTGCTCAGCGGGGAGCCTGCTTCCCTTCCTCTCTCTGCCTGCTTCTCTGCCTACTTGTGATCTCTGTCTGTTAAATAAATAAATAAAATCTTTAAAAAATAAAAATAAAAATTTGTGTACTTTAGGAACACCTGGGTGGCTCAGTTGGCTAAGTGTCTGCCTTTGGCTCAAGTCATGATCCCAGGGCCTTGGGATCGAGTCCCACATTGGGCTCTTTGCTCAGCAGGGAGCCTGCTTCCTCCTCTCCCTTTGCTGCTCCCTCTGCTTGTATTATCTCTCTGACAAATAAATAAAATCTTTAAAAAAATTTTTTGTGTATACTTTGAATACACTTAACATTTATTTTTTTAACTCTTTGAATCACACTATCAGTTGCATATAAATTATGTGAAAATCTTCATCATAAGCATTTTTGAGAATAGTGCTAAAATGAAGGCATGAAAAAATAAATTTCATGGAGGAGCTAAATAGCAATTCATGAATTATGTGTATATTTTATGACTCACCCCAACTGCCAACCTATCAAGAGAACTCCCAAGGTAGCTTGGCCCTTTTGCCAATGTTCAGTCATATAAAAGCCATTGCTTTATGCCTGATTTAAATGTTTTTGTCATCATGAAGATAAAATGTGTGTGAAGGTGACAGGAGTCCAAGCATTTTAATAGTAAGTTAGTGCAATTTATAACTTTTAAATATTGAGATATGTCTGTATGGTAACTTGTACTCCTGTCCCAGGCCCTGCAAATATTAGGGGGAAGGCCTGTCTCTGTCATGGCCTCCTTCAGCTATCTGACACACATACTTCTTTGTCTCCTAGACTGCTCCTGCTATTTGATGACAAGAACTTCAGAACCAGCTTATCCAAAATTGAATTTGCCACCTTTCTCTACCAGACCACTTCCCTCATCTGGTGATTTCTCTTGTCAGTCATCCAAGCTAGAACCCTAGAAGGCAGCATTCTGGGTTTCTTGACCATGTTACTCTCCCTTTACTTTCTGACTGGTTCTCTCATCTGCCCTAGTTTGGGCCATGAGAAGCAGTAGCACTGGAGCGGTGTTGCTCAAACTTCAGAGTTACCGAGTGTGTTAAAACACTAGTCACTCTGCTCCACCCCCAGAGTTTCAGATTCACTAGGTCTGGGGTGGGACTTGATCATTTGCATTTTTAGTAAGTTTCTGTTAGCTGTTGCTGGCGGTCTAGGGCTGTACTTGGGGAGCTCCTGGCTTATAGGTTGATTGAAAATTTGACTCCTCTTATTTGCTCTGTGACCTTGGGTGATTTAGTTTCTTCAGGCCTGTTTCTTGGTCTATGTAATGGTGATAAACGTCTTACCTTTGAGAGTTGAAATAAATGAGATAATACAGGTAAAGCACTTAACGAATAAGCCTAGACAAGTAAGGGCTTAATGAAAGGTGGTTTTTCAGGTCGTCTTCATCTTCTAGACTCACTACTGGTCTTCTGCATCCCTTATCGAACTACTGGAGTGATTCGTCTCTAACTGACTATAATCTCTTCTGTTCTATTCATGCCTACCCAACATTTAAACATGTTCAAATTTCTTTCAACTTTTTAAAAAACCCATAATCAGGCTTTGACTCCATTCATTCCTTCAGCCACCCTATCTCTATCTTTTTCTTCATATCTAAACATCTTGAAAAGTTGCTAAGGATTGGTGTCTCTACTTCCTCCCTTCAAACTTCATTCCTCAGTGTGTTATGGTCTGGCCTTTGCTTCCATAGTCCTCGAGCCAGCTCTCTCTAAAATAACAAATGGCTTCCCCTCATTGCCAGATCTCTGGGATACTTGATCACTCTTTGACACCTAACACTGCTGACTTATCTTCTGTAGGAGGCAGTTTGGAAAATGGATCCCAGGGACCTCCACCTCCCGGCCTTCACTCCATTTTGTCATCCCCTCCCCTGCTGTGTGGGCTGAGCCTGGGAACTTTGTTCTAATGAAGAGAGTAAGACAAAAGTGAGATGGGATGATGTGGCACTTTTGAGGGTGAGTTATGAAAGACTTGCTTGCACTTTTCTCTGAGTCTCCTTGCTCATTGCTCTGTTGATGTAAGCTCCTAGATTGGGAGGTAGGTGAGAAGGTTTTGAAGCTCTTGTCCTAAGTGCTTAGAAAACTGAATCCTGCCAACAACTGGAACAGTTTGCTGACTGTTTGGAAAAGGCTCCCTTTCCAGTCAGCTCTTCAGAGGAGACCACAGCCTTGGCTAACACCTTGATTGCAACCTGGTAAGATACCCTAAAACAGAGGACCTAGCTAAGCAGTGCCCAGATTTGTGACCCACAGAAAGAGTGAGATATTAAAAGTGCATGGTTTTAAGTCACTAAGTCTTGGGGTAATTGTTCCACAGCTACAGATAACTAATATAGCTTCTTTCTTAAAACTATTTTCCCATGGACTTTCACACCTCCTGGTTTTCCTCCTCATTTCCTGGTTCCTCTTTCTCTCTTTGTTTCTTGGGCTTTTCTGATGGTCCTGTCTCACCTTCTACTGTTTCTCAAAGTTCTTCTCTTCTTCTCTACATACATTATTTTGCCTGTGACACCCACTCAAATGCCATCTACAATCCACTGACCCTCTTTTGAGCAGCAGGCCCATAAATGCAACTGCCTAAATGTCATTCCCACCTCAGTGTTGGTCTCAAAGACACTTAGACTCAGCATGTCCCAAACGGAACTTGTTATTTCCCACCAAATCCCTCGTCTTACTGTGTTTCCTGCCTCAGTGAGTCACCCTTCACCCAGTGGCTCAAACCAGAAAACTAAGAGTCATCTTTCATTTCTTTACTTAATAAACATTTTATGGGCCATCTATAATGTGCCAAGAAGTGTTATAGGCTCTAGGAGAGTTTACAGTCTTGTGGGGAGACAGACAGGGAAGATAATAAATTATATGCCATATTAGAATGAGATATATACCACCATAAATGCTAGTGGGGGAAACTGAGCAGGCAGAGCAAGGAATGTCATGGAGAGTGAATTGTGGTACTAGAAGGAGTGGTCAGAATAGATCTCATGAAGAAGGAGACACCTACAGGAATGAGGATTGTGCTATATGAATATTTGGGAAAAGAACATTTCAGGAAGAAAGTACAGCTAGTTCAAAGGCTTTGGCCAGGAATTTAACTGAGTATTTGAGGAACAGCAAGGTGGCCAGTGTGGCTAGACCAAAGGGAATGAGAGAGAGATGATTAGAGACGAGATCAGGGAGGTACCCAACCAGTGTGTAACCTTACTGCCATTGTAAGGATGTGGGGCTCTACTCTGAGTACAACAGGGAGCCTTGGGAGGGTTGGTGTGGAGATATCCCATGATCACTTTGGTTACTATGTTTAGGGTAGACTACTGAAGAAATTATTCCTCTTCTTGTCTTTCAGCCCCTAAATCTATTTTGTGCACTCAGCCCTTTTTTTACCCCTGAAATATATCTTGAACTCATCTATTTCTTTTTTTTCTTAAAGATTTATTTATTTAAGAGAGAGTGTGAACAGGGGAAGGGGCATGAGCAGGGGAAGGGACAGAGGGAGAGGGAGAGGGAGAGGGAGAGAATCTCAAGCAGACTCTCCTCTGAGCGCGGAGCCCAATGTGGGGCTCGATCCTATGACCATGAGATCATGACCTGAGCTGAACTCAAGAGTTGGGTGCTTAACTGACTGAGCCACCCAGGTGGCCTGAACCCATCTATTTCTCTTAATTTCTACTGTCACTCCTTAAATTGAGCAAACAAAATCTCTCATTCATTCTTTCAGCTGATAGTATTTGAACAGCTACTATGTTTTAGGTGCTATTCCTGTTCTTGGGATACAGCAGTGAGAAACAGCCTGCGTGGAGCTGACATTTCTCCCTTGGATTTCTTGCCTTTAAAAGTTTGCCATCTTTGACTCTTAAGTCTAGGAAATAAACTGAGGGTTGCTGGAGGCAAGTTGGGTGGAGAAATGGGGTGACTGGTTGATGGGCATTAAGGAGGTCACTTAATGTAATGAGCACTAGGTATTATATGCCACTTATGAATCACTGACCTCTACCTCTGAATCTAATAATACATTATATGTTAATTGAATTTAAATAAATTAAATAAGGAAAAATAAAAGCTGGCCATCTTTTAAATTGTCTTATGTAGGCAGAAATTTCCTGTACACCAGGGGCACCTGGGTTGCTCAGTTGGTTAAGCATCTGCCTTCAGCTCGGGTGGTGATCCTGGGGTCCTGGGATTGAGCCCCCGTGTTGCATGGGGCTCCCTGCTCTATGGGGCGTCTGCTTCTCTCTCTGCCCCTCCCCCATTCACTAATGTTTTTTCTCTCTTAACAAAAATGTCCTGCAAAAAACCAAAATTGTCTTATGTATGTTTATGGTTACTCCCTCATTGTGTCCTCTCCTCGCCAATGTGCCAACCTTGTGGGCTCAAGGACATTATCTATTGTATTCACCAACTGTATTCTCAGTGCCTGGAATAGCTCCTTTCATATGACATGTGCTCAGTGCATCCTAGATGAGTGAGCGAAAGCTCCTGCAAGTGTGTTTGTCTGTGTGTGTTGTGTTATATGTGATGCTGTTTGCTATTATTTATTCTATTCCATTATGTTTCACTGAGAAACCCCCTGCCAGTTACAACTTTAAACTTGGTTTCAGAGCATGGACTTTAACTGAAGCTTGACAAATGCTACTCTAGCATTCTCCCCGACCAGTCTTCTTTCCAATCGTCCACTGGAACTCTGTTGGTCTTCAGCTGTTTTCCCCAAGCATCAGTCATCTATTTTGCTCATGTATCAATTCTAATAGAATATTTGGAACATTTGGGGCACCTGGGTGGCTAAATTGCAAAGCCTCTGCCTTCGGCTCGGGTCATGATCCCAGGGTCCTGGGATCGAGCCCCGCATCAGGCTCTCTCCCTGCTCGGGAGGGAGCCCGCTTCCCTTCCTCTTTCTCTGCCTGCCTCTCTGCCTACTTGGGATCTCTGTCTGTCAAATAAATAAATGAAGTCTTTTAAAAAAAAAAAAAAGAATATTTGGAACATTTGTCTATTAATTGAATCATTTTTGTCACGTAGCCTCACCTTAAGCAATAATCTAAGAAGTAATATATCAGATACGTGAGTTATTTATTTTTCAAATGCATATTAAATCCATTCACTGCCAACATAAAAAAAATGTTGCTTTGTGTACCATCTAAACTCCTCTTGCTTACTACCTAGCCACACTTTGGGGAAACCTGCTCTCAGGATAAAGGTCATATGCCTCAGCTTGGCCTATGAGTTGATCTGGAACTCACTGGTGCTTTCCACCGGCACCGTCTCTCCCTCTCTCTTTACCACTTCCTGCACTCATTCATTCTGAAACACCTGAATGCACTGAGCTCTCTTTGGCTCTGGGACTCTGTACTGCCATCTGCTTCCTCTGCCCAGAACTCCACCAGAAACCTCACTTCACCTCCTTCCAGGTCTAGCATAAAAGGCACCTTGGAGGAGCCCTCTTGGCAGTGGGTCTGGGATGCCCTGTTTGTCCCTGTCCCGGAGTGTATCACCCTGAAGCAAAGTGACTTCTTCATACTTGTGCTCCAAATGAAGATTTCAAGCTCCTTTTGGGGAGGAAGAGTATTTTATTTATCATAGTATTTCTGGTATTAAGTATAGAACCAGACATGCAGTAGCAATTTGGTTACTGACTAGAAGAACAAATATACAGGTTTTTCAAGGAAACGAATGTCATTAAGACTCAACACAGTGTCTCACGCATACTAGCCTTGAGTGACTGAAAGCAGTGAGGGTTGCTCTTTGCCCTAGTGACATTACCCTTTGTTTTGCTGTTTGAGAGCTGGCCTCAGATTCTGGTCACATTATTCTCTCCTCCGGAAGAGGTCATAAATGAGGTAAAATGTCTGTCTGTCGCCTAAGAGACTTTTGGTCCTTCTGGTGACAGAGGACAGGGTTTGGAGGGAAAGCCACAGCACAGAGGCAATCTAGATCCCATATGCTTTCTCACTCAGGGTGAAGTAGCTATAAAGTCAATAGTAAACTTTTGAATTAATATTAAAATCCATACTCCATGTGTGTTTTCAGTACATTTAATGTTATTTTATTATCTACCATGTCCCCCCACTATCTGGAAGTAGAGCATTCCCTTGAAAACTTTTGTAAGCTGAAATGGCATAAACCAAAGAAGCAATGACCATTCATGTATATGAGAAAAGTTCTGAGCATTCCCAGACCTGGAAAAAATGAGTTCTTTTGGGCTTTTCTGATACCTTAGGGCACATCTTGCTGATGGTTGCATGGGATAAGTGGAGATAAATCACAGGTAGTCACAGATACGGTTCAGAGCTGTGGCAGCTGGATGCTGAGATGCTGGGTGTAGTTTCCAGGGAAGGAGCTTGGGGGGCCACTCTCACTGCTCCGGGTGCTTGCTGCCTCTAGGACAGCCCTGCAGCTTGCTGCAGAACAAACACTGAATGTTATTTTCACCTTTGCCATTTTTTGGTAAAAGTGAAAATCCCCTTCGGATTTCTTTCAGTCACTGAAAATAGGTACTAATATAATCTTCCATAAAAGCGAAGTGGTGGGGACGCCTGGGTGGCTCAGTTGGTTAAGCAGCTGCCTTCGGCTCAGGTCATGATCCCGGCATCCTGGGATCGAGTCCCACATCGGGCTCCTTGCTCAGCGGGGAGCCTGCTTCTCCCTCTGCCTCTGCCTGCCATTCTGTCTGCCTGTGGTCGCTCTCTCCCCCTCTCTCTCTGATAAATAAATAAAATCGTAAAAAAAAAAAAAAAAGCGAAGTGGTGTACCGTGTACTTTCAAAAAGCACCGATAATGATACCGTTATCCCCAACTTCTGAGATTCTACAATTTATGCAATGTTTAAGACCGATAGTAACAATGTTTCTTACAACAGTGTGTGCCATAGATAATAAAGGTTTTACAGCAACTAAATTCTACTCAAAGACTACTTTTCTCTTCTGTAATGGCTCGACTCGCTGGCATCTCTGGGACCATGGTATTTGGTGTAACTGGAACTTCCAAATAAATCGTGTTTCATCTGGTAAACAACCAGAACGTTTAAAAAAACAAACAAACAAACAAACAAATGGGGAACTTTCCCAATATGCTGTATACTTCCTTGGCTTTTGAAAGAAAATGCCCCAAATATTAACAGTCCCATGCTAACGAGGAGCCCTCCCTTTGGACTCCAGGTTTTCGGATGCCATATCTGTCTGTGCTAGAGGACTGGGGAGCACACATGCAGACTCAGATGATATTGGGCCTGAGGCTGAACAGGTAATGACTTTAGCTGTGACATTGAAGCATTTTCTTATGAATAAAATTAAACCCCAAATTGACTGATTTCTGAGCTCTTTCCCCCTTTTTGATAAGGAAAGAATGAAGCCTATATAGTTATATAATTTCCTTCAGAAAGCGTAAAATGGTTGACTTTATGTTTTGTAATATCAGTTAGTGAATGAAAAGGTAACATAGCCTCCACCCAGTACTTTGTTCCTGTGTTCTTGTGACCTTGACTTTCACTCATGTCTTCCTTTAAGTTCCTTCAAACCGTAGTTATCTCAGAGCTGATGAACTTTAGTGCAACCCTACACCTCTTTTACCTCTTTTGTTGAGCCTCGCATGTGGGTTTGTAATAAATGTTTATAGTGAACATTGATAGGTAGGAAAATGGTCACTTTTTGGGAAACGAACTCTTTCTTTGCCTTCGTCTCCACAATTGTTTAGCAACAGAGTAAGTTTTTTTTTTTTAAATTTACATTTATTCTTAACACATGGAACATATAGTATAAAGATTTTATACCGAATAAATGATATTCATTAAGCCCCCCCAAAAGGAAATAAGACGACTTTACTTCAAGTTTTAGCTGCATTGTTTGAAATACAAATATGCAGATTTTATCACTGAAAAAAAATCTCAGTTGTGTTTTTTCAGCAGGAACTTCAACTGAACCTAGTGCTTTTTCACACTTCATTTAGAAAGAAGAGAAAAGAAAACAGAAACCTAGAAAAAAAAAACAAAAACAAAGCTGTAAGTTGATTGGCTGCTGAGATAGCAAGGACTTTTTTTTTTTTTTTTTTTTTTAAGAATCTTTAATCATTTATTTGACAGAGAGAGAGAGCAAGCACAGGCAGGTGGAGTCGCAGGGAGAGGGAGAGGGAGAAGCAGACTTCCCGCCAAGCAAAGAGCCCCAATCCCGGGCTGCATTCCAGGGCTCTGGGATCATGAGCCACCGCAGCTGAAGGCAGACGGCTAACCGATTGAGCCACCAAGGCGCCCCAGCAAGGACTTTTAGAGACCTGTACAAGACTGCACCAGGAGGGATGATGTCTGGCAAGAGATTAAATGACTGTGTCTCCTTTCGTGTGGGTCACCAGCTTGTTAACTTGTCATATGATAAAGGGGTAAACTGGGAGGGGGACCAAACTAGGGGGATCCAAGGGTGTGTGCCGTGTACAAGGTCATATGTATACATACGTGGCAGCGAAGCCGCTGCAGCTAAAGGTTAAAACAAGTTCTTTTTTTTCTTTAAGATTTTATTTATTTATTTGAAAGAGGGAGAGAGGAGGAGGCTTGTGTGCGTCCAGAGCAGGAGGAGGGGCTGTGGGGGAGGGAGAAGGAAAGAATCTTAAGCGGTCTCTGCGCTGAGCCCCACCTTGCCACCCTGAGATCAGAACCTGGGCGAAAACCGAGAGCTGGGTGCTCAACCAACGGAGCCGCCAGGTGCCCCTAAAAACTGTTCTAAGAGGTGATCTCAGGATTATTCATACAATCGAGGAGGCAAGAAAGGGTCAGGAGGCTGTAGGTTCACACAGCATACTTTGGGGGAAAGATTTTTTCTTCTCCAAGCTTAACTAAAAACATTTTTAAAGATTACAGCTTGCTGCGGACCCAGCGTTTTCTCTGGTTTCCACGTGAGATGTTATCATTCCAGTATGTTAACAGTAGCCGGAAGCAGAGCAGCGCAGGCAAGGGTCTACCTCCACAACACAGGCCCTCCAGGGGACAGGCTCTAGCAACAGGGTAGCTTTAATATTTTCTGGGAAGTCCAGAATTCTGACATACTTTTTAGTTAAATTATAAGAAAATGGTCAAAACAAGAAAGAAAAATTCATCCGGGCACTATATTGCATTATCTGGCAGTAAGCTAATATTATGAAGTCGTTGAAAGCTCTAGAATCATAAAAACGTCCAATTGCCATTCTTTCTTTCTTTCTTTCTTTCTTTCTTTCTTTCTTTCTTTCTTTCTTTCTTTCTTTCTTTCTTTTTAACAAAAATCCACAGCTTTAATATATAGAAGTAGCTAACTTGTCTTCATTCTGCTTAAACTTTGAGAGAAAAGAGGTAGGAATTTGATTTAGTGGTATTTACTGAATAGAAATTAGTCTTTTCACAATAGACCAATTTCATCATGCTTATAAGTAAAATTATTCAGGCAAAGATTATGCTCAGAAATAAATTCTTTGAATAATGTTGCATATTTTCTCTCCAGCTTAATTGCTTAGTTTTTTCCACTAGTTCCATCTAGCTATCATATAATCTTTTTATTCCCCATGCTAAACATTCTGTAAAATACTTTTCCACTTAAATCATTTTGGGGGAGTACTGGTATAGTTTCTCTTTTCCCCTGCCTCGATCCACTTGTAGTAACTGACTTTTTTTCCCTATTAAATTTTATTTTTAGGAAATTTGGTTCAGCACCATCCTTAAGTCCTTTTTAACAGTGATGATAACAATGACAAGAACAGGAACAGTAACACTGATCTTCCTCAGTTTACAATGAGATTAGGTCCTGATGCATTTTTCGTGAGTTGAAAATATCATAAATCATAAATGCTTTTAATGCACCCAAACTACTGAACATCATGGCTTAGCCTGTATTAAATGTGCTCAGAACACTTCCATTAGTCCACAGTTGGGCAAAACCACCTATCACAACAACAGCCTATTTTATAAGATGTTGAATAGCTCATGTACTTTATGGAGTACTGTAGTGAAACTGAAAAACAGAATGGTTGTATGGATACAGAATAGCTTTAAGCGTACATGTTGTTTACTCTCCTGGTCTTGTGCTTGACCAGGAGCCGCTGCCCAGCATCACAAGAGAGCATTACACAGTATACCACTAGTCCTGGGAAAGATCAAACTGCACAATTCGAGATTGGTTTCTACCAAATACATGTTGCTTCTGCACCACTGTTAGGTTGAAAAATCATAAACCACATGATTGGAAGTCAGGAACCATCTGTGTCCCCAACATATAGAACATTTAACTATGTCCCAGAAATTGTTCTAAGTCCCTGTATTAATACTTGCTATTCTTAACAACCCTAAGATGAAGTTACTATTATTAGTCCCATTTTCTAGATGGGGTACTTGACAGAACAGAGAAGTAAAGTAACTAAGGTTGCAAAGCCAGTAAATGATGGAGGCAAGATTCAAACCCAGGAGGGTTTAGTTGCAACTGTGGACTTAAACACCAGGATAACCTCTAGGTCCTATTACAATATTATCATTCTAATGTTGCTTTATTTTATTGTGTGTTTTTCCTTTCCCACCAATATGATTCTGCTACGAGGACTTCTTTTCATTCATTCTTGTGTTCTTTTACAGCTTGACTTTACACTCATGTCTTCCCTCGAATCCCTCCAAATGATAGTTATTCCTGGCTGATCAAAGTTAGTGCCACTCAAAATGCAGATGCTCCAGGGAGAGGAAGGGCTGCTTGTCTTGGTCAATTCAAGAATTTGTTATCTAAACTCTATAACCTAAGTAGCAGAGAGGTGGCTATTCGTTATGTTTTTAAGTGTTTTTTTAAACAGCTTTGTTAAAGTATGATTGATATAAAAAGAATTGCACATATTTAATGAGTACAATTTGCTGAGTTAGGACATATGCAAACTCTGGTGCTATCACCATAGTCAAGACAGGAGACATACCCAACACCTCTCAGAATGTCCTTGTCTGTCTGTCTCTCTTTTTTTGTGTGGTAAGAACACTTAAAATGAGATTTATTAAGGAAACAAATTTGGAAATGCACAATATCTTATTGTTAATTACAGGCACTATGTTGTACAGCAGATCTCTAGAACTTATTCATCTTCTATAATCGAGACTTTATGCCCATTGAATACCAACTCCCTATTTCCCTTGCTCCCAAGCCCCTGGCATCCACTACTGTATTCTCTGCTTCAGTGAGACTATTTTAGATATCTGATATAGGTGGGATCATGCAGTTATCTGTTTTCCTGTGATTGAGTTATTTGATACAATGTTCTTGGGATTCACCCATGTTGTCACAAATGGTAGGATTTCCTTCTGTTTAAAGGCTGAATAAATATTCTGTTGTGTATACACACCACATTTACTTATTCATCTGTTGATGGGCACTTAATTTGTTTCCATATCTTGGTCGTTAGTTTTAGAATACATCGATGATTTGGAAGTGCCCTTCAGTTCTGAGGTAGGAACTCAGGGGGAGGTATCTCAGGAAAAGATGGCCCATGGGAACAGGAAAAGCCATGCTTTCCTGCATCTAGTGGGAATGACAAGATGTAGTAGGCGGCAGGCTCCCATGGCCAAACCTTTTGCAAAGAGAAGTCCAGTTTCCTCTTTAGGTAGAAACCGCCTTGACAAATAGCAGGTGCTACAGGCAACCACGTGGGTAGAGAAGATAGTACCTCTACATACTCCTGAGTCTGAGAAGTCCAGGGAACTTAGAAGATGGTTGGGTTTTGAAGACCTGGTGAAGTCTTTGGGGACAAGAGATGGTACATTCCTCTCCTAAAGAAGCCAGAGGCACAAGACTAAAGAGGACCATCCCAAAACGAGAGGAAAGGAAAAAGGCCTTGGGAGGCACTGAGAACCAATACCCTGTCAGAGCAGGGCAGCCAGGCCTCTTAGGGTTAGTCCAGATCAGATAAGATAGAATGATGGCTCTATGCGGCATCTGCCCCACAGACATGTTTTGTCTGACATGCATTCCTGTTTTAAAGAACTGGAGTTAGCTGCCAACATTGATAGCATTAGTTGCCAACATTGGGGGAGTATTCACCCCAAAATTCAGATCCCTATCTTTCTTAATTTCCTGATCTTTACATTCTTACTTGGAAGTCATCGGCTGGAAATGAGTAATGGCTGTGACCTTCAGATTGGTGTGAGCTCCCTGGCTCTTCACAGTCCTTCCCACTGTCAATTGTCTTTGCATCTGGCCTGCTTCCTCTATTCATGTTACCTGCTTGGCTTGTTGGGCATTGAATTTTGCCACTTGTGGACTGTATCCTGAGCAGCTTAGTCTAATGTAGATCATCTTCCAAAAGTAATTCCTAGGCCCACTTAATGGATGTTTCCTGGAGCTACCTCAAAAAGGGTGTCAAAAAGACATATGCTAGGGGTACCTGGGTGGCTCAGTGGGTTAAAGCCTCTGCCTTCGGCTCAGGTCATGATCCCGCAGTCCTGGGATGGAGCCTTGCATCGGGCTCCCTGCTTGCAGGAAGCCTGCCTCCCCTTCTCTCTCTGCCTGCCTCTCTGCCTGCTTGTGATCTCTTGTCTGTCAAGTAAATAAATAAAATATTTAAAAAAAAGATATATGCTATAAAAACTTAATATTTCAAGAAATTTAATAATGTACCCATGAGAGCTGTGCTCCTCTACAGTGGTATGTGATGAAATCCTTCAACAAAAGGGACCTGTGAGCTTGTTTAAAGCCTATCTGGGGGGCGCCTGGGTGGCTCAGTGGGTTAAAGCCTCTGCCTTTGGCTCAGGTCATGATCCCAGGATCCTGGGATCGAGTCCTGCATCGGGCTCTCTGCTCAGCGGGGAGTCTGCTTCCTCCTGTCTCTCTGCCTACTTCTGATCTCTGTCTGTCAAATAAATAAATAAAATCTTTAAAAAAAAAAAAAAAAGCCTACCTTGGAAAGTAGGACTTACAGAGATGCCTTGCATCCTGTTCAGGAACCAGTTTGGAGGAGAGAGAACTACATACCTATTAAAATAGTTAAAACAAAAAAGAGTGATAATACAAAGTCCTGGTGAGGATGGGGAGAAACTGGATCGCTCATACACTGTTAGTGGGAATGTAAAATGACACAGCTACTCTGGGAACGTTTAGCAGTTTCTTAAAAAATCAAATACACACTTACCACACGAGCCATCAGTCATACTCTCAGGGCATTTATGCTGGGGAAATGAAAACTTAAGTTCACACAAAAACCTGCACACAAATGTTCATATCATTTTATTTATGATGGCCAAAAAAAAAAAAAAAATGGAAACAATCCAACTGTACCTCACCCGGGGCACAAATGAACAAACCCTGGTACATACAACAGAGTACTAGTCAGCAATTAGAAAGCAATGAAAGCTTGATACCTGCAACAATCTGGTTGGTCCTCAAGGGTATTATGTTTAGGTAAAAACATCATTTTCAAAGGATATATGCTGTATGATTCCATTCATACAACATCCTTGAAATGACAAAACTATTGAGATGAAAAATAGATTAGTGGTCACTAGGGGACAGGGCTGAAATAGGGGAGATGGATTTGTGAACACTGGAAGATAGCATGAGGGAGTTCTTTTGCGGTGATGGAACAATTCTAGATCTTGGCTGTAGTGGTGGTTACACAAATCTATACATGGAATAAGACTGCACACACACACACACACACACACACACACACAAAGCAGGCTTAAAGAAAACTTAAAACTTACAGAACTTTAAAACTAAGTTCTGTAATCTAGTTAAAGGTAATATACCATTGTCAATTTCCTGGTTTTAACCTGCGTGTTAGAACTTTGTAAGATATCATTATTGGGGGAGGCTGGGTGAAAGGTAAATGTGACTCTACTATTTTTGCAACTTCTTGTGAATCTACAATTATTTCAAAACGAAATTTAAAAAAAAAAAGGAAAGGAAGGTATGCTGAAAGCCTAGGGCTGGCATTTGGGGAGGTGAGCAAGAGGAACACTGAGAAGCAAACTGGGGCTGAGAAATATTTCCAGAAGTTTAACCTACAAAAGCCTTAAGTTGGGTCTCTGTCATGACTCCTGATGCAATTACTTCTATGGTGCTGTTTAGTCAGCCATTGTTAGGCAGTGGTTTCGCTATTGTTTCTGTCATGGTACTGAGCAGAGAACTAGATCTATTCCTAATGGCAAACCCATCAATTTTAACCCACTGAGTGGGATTGCCAGGCCTTCAATCCTTTTCAGTTATTAGTTTTCCTATTACCTGACATTCAGAGACTGTTTCTTTGCTGCCAGAGGTGTTTTATATTTTAACATTTGAATTCGACATCATTGCAGATGCTAGAAGTTGCCAGAAGGCTGTCCTCCAGATAACTGTCTCTTGCTCTACCTTGTATCACGGTTTTGTTGCAATTAGCATTCAGATTATGCACTGTCATCTTATTAAAATGTATATTTTCTATTGGAGAAGGCACATGGTGAGTTGATTGTGGAACTGTGGCTTATCTATGCTCTTCTTAGTTACCTGTGTCTAAATTAAGCTAAACTTCTGGGCCTTAGCTATTTCTAAACACGCATAACGATTTACTAAGGTTAATGCCTGGGGGAACATTAACCTTGCAGACACTAATCTAATTCAGTGCCATCACAAGTGCATAATGCCAGAGTTTGGAGTTTTGCCAAAAAGCACTATTCAAATGAACATTCAGTTGGCAAAGGGTGGGAAGGTGGGCGTGGACAAGGGAAGGAGAACTCCAGAAATGGTT
Source organism: Mustela nivalis (assembly GCF_964662115.1). Lineage (NCBI taxonomy): Eukaryota > Metazoa > Chordata > Mammalia > Carnivora > Mustelidae > Mustela > Mustela nivalis. The sequence goes on from NC_139020.1 coordinate 116,302,991, forward strand.
ACACAGACACTAACGTCTTTCCTTTCCCTCTCCCCTCTCCCCTCGACGTTATGTTTAAGTATTGCAGAGAGATGCTAAATAAATCTTCAGACTATTAGGAAATCGTGATGGTGTTTCATCCCATAGTAAGTTTCTGATGCTCATCACTCAACAGTCACTGAGCATCTTTTATGTTACATGGCTGACCTTATGCTAGAATGGGGACACGAAGATGAGTAATTCTAAACCATCACCTTATGGGCACCCCAAGGCACCTTATAAATGTCAGTTGACTAAAGGCACCCTTAAAAAGAGGTCACAATTTGGCTAAGGTCACTTAAAGGGCCTCCATGGTGATTCTAGCTCTGATGTATATAGATCATTCCTAAGTCTTTACCATAAAGAGGTAGGTTTGGGCCCCAGGTGAGGCAAGAGGGAGGTATCTGTAAGACCCTGAGCAACAGGGTCCAGGAACAGAGTCTTTCTTTAGACTCACATCCTGCTTCTCAGTTTTCAGACACTAACAAGGTTTGCTGGCTTCAAAAGCCCAGGAGGGCTGCTTCCGGAAGAGATGGCATTTGGGGTAATAGAGGTCAACGACTGGAGGTGATGGGGGAGAGGGCAGATAAGAGACGAGAACCGAAAAAGCCAGGAGATTCTGGTAGACAGGTCCTTCACCTAGGTCCCCGCCCCTTCCTTTTCCCCAGGGCCTGAAACGCACCCGACCCCCGAGGCCTCCACTTCTCAGGGCGCTAGGCATTGGTTACTGCGGAAGGCTTGAAGAGATTTCCTCAGGGCCCGTATTTCCCGAATTGCTTTCCCTCATGCCTACCCCGGGGGCACCCGTGGCTCGGGGCCAGCTTCCCCGGCCACGCTGGGCCAGTGACACGCAGGCGCCGGAATCGAAGCCACGCTGGGTCTTCCCAGCCTGGTCTCCGGGCCAGGGAGGGCGGGCGCCGCGGAGCGCTTCCCGTGAGCGAGGCTTCCCACAATGCACCGCGCCGGCAGTGGCGGCGACCGCGGCGGCGCTCTAGCCGCGGCATGTCTGCGTCTCGACTGCTCTGGGAGGAGGAAGAGAAGGAGGAAGAGGAGGAGGAGGAGGGGGAGGAAGAGGAGAAAGGCGCAGGGGTGGGAGCTGTTGCCGAAGCTGCCACAGCAAAAGTTCTCTCCCCTCCCCCCCTTCCCCTCCTCTCAAGGCCCCTAGAAAGGTTGGAGCTGCCGCCGCTTGCAGTCAGTGACCGCGCGACTCGGCGCCCGCCCGCGGTAAAGCGCTGGGCCTGGCAGGCCCGGGCCCGGGGGAGGGCGGAGGAGGGGGTGCGGCGCGCGGGGGGAGCGCGCGGCGGTAACGGCCTGACCCCGGGGGGAGTGAGCCGTAGCGAGGCTGGGGGTAGCCAGGGGAGCGGCCGAGGCCGAGGGAAGCGCAGGAGCTGGCTGAGGGGACGGGAGGAAGCAGGGCGCGGATGGTGGGTTGGGGGGTTGAGAAAGGATAATGACGGGGGTGGCGGAGGCGAGAAGGCGGCCTCCGAGGCCTGAGGCGGGTGTCAGAGGTAGGGAAGGAGGTGGGAGGTTTGCAGGGGGAGGCCGGAGGGTGCTGGGTGTGGGTGTGAAAAGGCTAGGGAGACACCAGTTCTCTGTCCGTCGTGCCTGGTGCAGTGCTTTATGCACCGCAGGCCTCAGTCACTGTTGCTGCCGGAGTGTGTTCTTTGGGAGAAGGGAAGGGCAGGGGTTGGAGAAAAGGGAATCCTTGCGGGGAACGTAGTGAGAGTGTGTGCGGGGAGAGAGAGGCCGGAGGGAAAGATGCCGGGTAGGTGGAGGAATGCAGAGGGTGGCGGTGGAGGAGCCTTGAGGAGTCCGGGGGGCGTTCATTGTGCAGATACATTAGGTATTTCGTTATGGAAAGAACTGAAGCGTTTCTAAGGAAAGGAAAGAAGGGATACAAGCAGTTTCCGCGAATAGAAAGGATCGCGTTTGAAGCCAGAGGAAGTGCTAAATTCTAGAGACTATGAAGAGAATGCATGATAGAATAGACAGATGTAGTAGAATTAATAAATGTTGGCCCAAGGACTAAAGAGTTATTCCAGATGGGCCAGGATGGCCTAGTTCTGAACCTGTTTGGGCTCTTCAGTAGATGACATCTGGTAAGTGCGGTCCCGCAGTGGTTGGGGTCACTGAGAATTAGACCTTAGTCCGTAGTTTGTGTCTGAGACGTTTTAGACCTGCACTATTGAATATGAGAATTTCTGAAACAGACGGTAAGAAAATGCCTGACCTACAGGGATCCCCTAAGCCATGAGTTTAGGTTTTAGCAAATTTGAAGTATTGTCATTTAGTAGAGGCCGGGTGAACACTAATGCTGGAATGGAAATTACTTGACTTGGCGGTTTTCTGCCCAGCTTATCTGGTCCAGGAGAACTGATGCCATATTATTAACCCTGGGTTGCAGTACACAGGGTTATAAGTAATGGTGGGGGGAGTCCGTGCACGGTGGCCTTTCTTTGGAGGCTCCTTTTGGAGCCCAAATTAGTCTGATGGGATTGGTTCCTAACTCTGGAGCTGGTGGGAGATCTTTTGCTATTCATGGTTCCTGAATATATACTCTCACTGAGGCATTGTGGTATTGAAGAAAATGCATCAGCCTGCAAAATGTGGGCCTGCAGAATGGAGGATTGAGAATATCTGTTTTGGTCTTAGGTTGCAAGGAGGTCAGGACTGGTTGGTTGTCTTGAGGTCTAGGGGAACCTGAAGAGACTGGATGATTCTAGAGCCAGGTTAGAGGGAATATTAGCATTTCCATATCAGGAAATGAACCAAGGCTTGTTGGATTTGCTCAGCTCCCACCGGACAAGATTTTCAAGAGGGAAATGCAGGCTAGAACCCTACTCTTAAGATACCTGAAAATTACTCATTTTTTATTATTAAGAAAGAATATTACAATGTACACATTACATTGTAATATAATTGAACTGAGGAGAGGATAGTATAAACAATCTTTTTATGGAAGTAGAGGGTGGAAGGATTAATGGAGAAGACAGAAAGAAATTTGGGAAAGGGATGGGAAAATTCAGTCATTCATTTGTTTAGCAAGTATATCTAAAGAAGGATGAGAATTTGGCATTAGATATGAGAGGGACTTTCATTAAAATATTTTAATGGAAATAATCCAGGATTTTTTTTTTTTTAAATTTGGAAAACTTATGTCAGTGCACTTAGGTTTACTCTTTATTTTCAGCGGCTTCACTATATTACATAGTAGGGTGTACCCATTTTTATTGTTATCACAGAATGAGAGAGTCTGTTTTCTTTACTCTCACCTGCACTGTATATTATCACTTAATTTCTGTAGGTTTAATGGACTTAAATATAAATATAAATATTATATTAAATATTTATACTTAAATATTACTTAAATACATACTTAAATATAGTATGTCATTATTTTTCTTCCCTTTAAAATTGTATGAAATAGCATGTGCATAATTAAAAGTAAAATTGTCCTGAGGGAGCATCTAGTGAAGATTAGTAGCCCCTGTCTCACCTGTCCATTGCAGTCCCACTTTCCAGAGGCTACTGCTGTAAGCATTAAGTTTTGTAGTTCTTATCATGCTTTTCATCAGGTCTGCAAGTAATATACATGTACTGTTATTTCTTGATTGATTAAAATGACATTATGAAGGACTCGGAAGACTTCTATGAATGGAAAGTATTTGTGTCCCTGGCATTATCCCCGTTCTCCTCCTTTCAAACCTTTGGTAGTTACTATTTTAGCTTTTTTATTAGCTGTCTTTATATCTTTAATAATCCTTTTTTTTTTTTTTTTAGTATTTATTTATTTGATTGAGAGAGAGAGATCACAAGTAGGCAGAGAGGCAGGCAGAGAGAGAGGGAAGAAGCAGGCTCCCTGCCGAGCAGAGAGCCCTATGCGAGGCTTGATCCCAGGACCCTGAGATCATGACCTGTGGCAAAGGCAGAGGCTTTAACCCACTGAGCCACCCAGGCGCCCTATATCTTTAATATTATTAAAGAGAAAGCGTTTAGAATTAGGCTGGAATTAGACTGGGTGAGAAGGTAGAGGGAAGTTTAATGGACGGACCTGTGAGAAACACTAAGTTGTGGAAAACAACTTCTTTGCAGCATAAAGGTTGCTAGTTAGAGAGGAGTTGGTTGGCAATGATAGTTGTTCATCTTGGAATTAGTTACCAGGTCAATTGTGCAGTGTTCTTTGACAGTCTTCTGGAGAGTGTTAGAGTGGGGGATCTGGGAATGGAGTAAAAAGGACCCTTGACTCTTCTTTCCAGGCTTCTGTAGCAATTCAAAGAGTTGTTAGGAAGGAATGAATTGTTGTAGATAATATGTTTCTTTTTTGTGGAAGGAAGGACTGATAGGGAATTGTGATAAAAGGGGGAAGAAGATGAAGGTGAGGGTGTGATGGAGGTGGTGGTAAATTTGTAGGAGGCTGAAGAGAGGGTAAAGAATTCTGAGGACATTTGGGTATAGTTGATGTGAAGGAGATTTAAATTTACAGTGGTGAGACAGATTTGTGGCAGTTACAAGGAAATTTGCATATTTAAGTCACTAATATCCTGGAAATGTGGTAGAAAAAAGAATGCTGCCCATATATTAGGATTTATTTGTAAAATACTGGTTTTTGAAATTGGTGTATGAGTTTTTTTTTTTAAAGATTTTATTTATTTTATTTGACAGACAGAGATCACAAGTAGGCAGAGAGGCAGGCAGAGAGAGAGGAAGGGAAGCAGGCTCCCTGCTGAGCAGAGAGCCGGATGCGGGCCTCGATCCCAGGACCCTGAGATCATGACCCGAGCCAAAGGCAGCGGCTTAACCCACTGAGCCACCCAGGCGCCCTGGTGTATGAGATTTAACATCGCTAAGTCAGTAGACGGATGGGGAGAATAGAAAGAACTTGCTCCCTTTTTCAGAAGTCTTGTTTAAGTAACCTCACCTCTTGAGAATCTTTACTTTGAATAAGAAAAGCATTCACATGCCGATTATATACTGCTAAATCTTGTATTTGCTTATGGGAATTATTCTCTCTGTTCTGCAAAGGATGGCTTGACTGGAGCCTACTCTGGATCCAAGACTTTTCCTTAATCTTCGGGGAACTCTAAACAGTTTGATTTTTAAGTGTTTAATAAGTACCTGTTGAATGAATGATAGAAAGGAGTGTTCAATGTCAGTGATAATAGTGGGACTGTGTCAAATTGCTGAGTACCATGGGAGTCTGTAGAAAAAAATTTGTGTGTGTGTGTGTGTGTGTGAGAGAGAGAGAGAGTGATGGACAAAAGGGATATCTGACTGTTGAAGCCTTTGGATTTAAGGGAAGAAGACAGAATGGATTAGAATGGGATTGGCACAGTCTTGCTAAAGCATTGAAGCAGTGGGACCAAAGATTCTATTCTAATCTGAGGCTAGTTTAAGATGAGTAGATTATTATTATTGTTATTGTTATTATTACTATTTTAGAGCATGAGCATGGAAGGGGTTGTAGGGGAGGAGGGATAAAGGGAAAGGGAGAGAGATAATCTTAAGCAGTCCTCATGTGGGGCTTGATCTCATACCCTGATATCGTGACTGGAGCCAAAATTAAGAGTTGGACACTTAACAGACTGAGCCACCTAGGTGCCCAAATCTGAGTAAATTTTAAATCTGGATTTGGAGTTGGTGGCTGGTTTAATTTGCATTTTCTTACCTAAATGACTGCTTAGACATTTTTAGCTGTTTTAAGAATCTGTCTGATTTAATTCATTTTTGGCATGATAGTAAAAAAGTGTTAGGTGAAATTTATTTTCTCAAGGAATTTATAGTATTTATATTTTTTTTTAGGAGGAGAAGGACATTTATGAAGTAATTTAGTAACAGTGTAGGATTTCAGAAAGTTGATTTTGTAAAACAGGTATCAAAAATATACCTCCAAATGAGAATTTTTGTATTTTGGTAGTCATTTTCAGTAGTAGCATTCAGAACATTTTTGGATCACCTTTTCTGAATTCCCTTCTGAGCCTCCAGCACATTCTATACAATTTTTCTATTTACTAAGTACCTATTGTGTGCTTTGGGGGGACTAGGTTGTAAACTGGTTTAAACGTGGTCTCCATCCTCAGAGCTCATAGTCCCTTCAGTATGGCAGTTACGAATAGTGCAAGGCATAATGTTATTCTGACTAGTCTCATTGGTGACAAAGCTTTTTAGTTTGAAAGATTTGATTTTTAGAAATGCTGAAGATCCATCAGATCCGACAAGAGCAAATAGAGTGAATGAAGAATAGTTTTGGTTTAAATTAACTTAGTCACAGAAATAGGAATGGCTTTCTTGGTTGACTTACTAACTGACGTTGGAAAACACTCCCTGTGATGAAGTTGGAAATATGCTGAATAATGATGATAGCTTCACTTGTATGTAGTCAAACACTAAGTGTTGGTTAAGTGCATCAGATGGATGGATGGATGCAGTGAATAAATGGGTGAGTGGTAGCCTCCCAAGGTAACTATTTTAAAGAGGGCCTCACTGATTTTAATCAACTGAGTCACGTAGGTGCCCCTAGGACCTCACAGATTTTAATATGTAAATAAATTCTAGGTATATTTGTTAACAAACACTTTAATTACTGTGAACAAGACCGTTTATGATTAAGATCGCAAATGAGTTCTATGGATAGTAAATGCTGTAGGAGTTCAGGGAGTGGAGAAATGAATATTGGCTAAGGTTAGGGGAAAAGATTTAAGTGTACCATACTTTAGCTAGATATTTGAAAGGATTCCTTAGGGATCTCAGGAGAGGAACTAAAGCGCTCCAAATTTCTCTTGCAGCCCTAGAATGAACCTAGAGTCTGGATCTATTTTTGTCTGAATGCTTTCTGCCTATTTCATTTTAGCTACTCCTACTGGTTTGTTCTTCTTCAAATTCTCCTTTGCTGGGTAGATTCTGAGCTCCCTGGAACAAGGAAGGTGTGGGGGGGGTCTGTTTCCATCTATGTCTAGTGTAACTTTTAGTTTTTCCTTTTATGAGCCTGTACCCCACAAATTACTTGGTCTCTGTGAGTGAAGAGCATGAGTCAACTTGGCTCTGCTATCCTGGCATTTTCCTGCATGCTTTTCTCAAAGCTGCTTTCTGAATTACAGAATAGAATAGTCAGAGAATTGAGGGCATATTCTAGTAGACACATGCTTGTTGAATAAATGAATGAAAGTATCAGATAATTTAGAAGCTCTAAATGGCTTATATGTTTCTGATTGTTTCAATTTATTCATAACCTGCCTTTTTTTCTGGAAAGGATTTATTGGGCTGACAAATACGTATACTGTAATATGAATTGAAATATTTGAGGAAGTCTAGTTAAAGAGAAAATGAAAGAAAAATCTGTTTAAAGAATATAAAATCTATTATTATGGATGTAGAGAACTAGGAGTAAAGTGGAAGATAACCAGATGGAGAAGGAAAGGTGTTATCCCACAGAAAGTATGATTCTGAAAGAAGAAAAAGATTATTGATACATTATAGGTTATGTTTAGCAGAAAGCAAGAAAAGATTGAAAGTTTAAAGGATTATTTGAAATGGTTATTTTGGGGAGGAAGATAGTAAGACAATTTGAAGGATAATAGTAAATCAAAGTTTAGAATGTATTAGAAATTGTTTATGATGTGGATTTAAAGCAGTTTTCAGAAAATGATGGGGTGAGTTTAGGCAACAGATAATGAACATTTGCTGTATGTAAAACATTGTTAGATGTAGTTAGGAATAAATCCTTTGGGATTTATATTCTAGTAGTGAAGCTGGACTTGTGCACAAATAACTACATTATATTCAGCATATCTTAAGTACGAAATGTTACGGAAGTTAAAAGTTAGGGAAAGACATTTGACTAGAGGGAAACCTGGGACTACATTTTTAATGGCATACAAATGGCTTTTTAGCTAGTCGTTGAAGGTATGGATAGGATTCTTACTGGTTGGAATTACTGGAAAGAGAGCCTTCCAATCTGAGGGATTAGCAAAAGCAAAGACTTGAAGGTGAGAAGCCAAAGACATGTGGGGAATAGTGAGTTAGTGTTTAAATTTTTTTTTTTTTAATTGTGATCCACAGTAAGAAATATAGGTCATGTCTTCAGCTACTATATGGTTTGAATGTTTGTGTGTAAGTATAAAACAAAATGCTTCAGTAGCCATATCCCTTACTATGTTGGATATACTCAAACATTTTCCATTCTCTTCTATTTGGCCAAAAAAAGATGACTGTCACTCACAAACTGATTTCATGACTAACTAAATAATTGATCACAGCTTGTAGTTTGGTACACAGAGAGTTCATGAATAGGGCATAATGATAAAGGGTAGGAAGAGTCAGTGGGGTTGGGTGGAAAATGGATGGCCTTGAAAGCTAAGCTAAGTAGATGTAATGTGCTTAGTAAGCAAACAGAAGCTGGGTTTTAGTCTTGGCCCTTCCGTTTTACATGTGCTGTGATTCTGGAGAGAATTGCTTCCTTTCTGAGACTCTTATATTCTCTTCAAAAAATTGATAATTATTGGGGCGCCTGGGTGGCTCAGTTTGTTAAGTGTCTGCCTTTGGCTCAGGGCATGATCTCAAGAATCCTGGGATTGAGCCCTGCATCAGGCTCCCTGCTGGGCGGAAAGCCTGCTTCTCCTTCTCTTACCTCTCTCAGTCCCCACAACATGTGTGTTCCCTCTCTCGGGCTGTCTTTCTCTGTCAATTATATAAACTCTTAAAAAAAAAAAAGAGAGACTGATAATTTATTGGGATACATGGGTGTCTCAGCCAGTTAAACCTCTGCCTTAAGCTCAGGTCATGATCCCAGGGTCCTGGGATCAATCCCTGAATTGGGGTCCGTGCTCAACCAGGGAGCCTGCTTCTCCCTGCTTGTGCTCTCTAACTTTCTCTCTGACAAGTACATAAAATCTTTAAAAAAAGAAGAAATTGGTAATTATTATACCTTCTGGCAAGGGCTGAGGCGAGGATTTGAGGATTAAAGTATGTTAACATAGGATTAAAGTATGTTCACACATCATAATATGTAGTTACTCAACTTTTTGAGTAGAAAATGGAATAAAGGCCTGTATATTAAATATCTTAATCTGATGATAGCTATACTGTACAGAGTAGATTGGCGCCAGTGTGGTGGTAGTTACTCTGCCACTATTGGGGGGTGACAGACCCAGTTAGGATGCTACTGGAGAAACTTAAGAACTTGAATTGGCTTGATAGCAGGATTAGAAATGAGGGGGGAGAATGCGATTGGATGGCAACAGGAGGGGAGGATGACTGGAAATTTAGAGCTGGGGTAAAATTCAAAAGGCAGCAACTGAAACTGGAATACATGTTGGGGTAGTTTAGTGGGCTACATTAGGGTAAGTAGTTGCAGTTTTTTGCAGATAGTAGGCCCTCAGTTTTTTTATTGAATGATTAAATATGTAAATTGAATGAATTGCAAGTAGAGACAGTAATGGATAGGTTTGAGAAGGAAGGGTGGGATTGAAGAGTGCTTTTGAGGGACTGCAAGCATTTCTTCGGGGAGTATTTTTGTATACTTACTGTGTAATGTTTCATGGTAGGCAGTGTGAAGGATACATGTTTATGTATGACATAGTTCATTTTTTTTTTAGGAGTTTATCAAGGGACAAAAATGTGTATGCATCTGTCTATGACAGAAGTACTATGGCAGATTCAACTTTGTAGAGAAGTTGGTGTGTAGCTTAGGCCTTGAAGGATGTATAGGATTATAGTAGGCAAATGGTGAGGGTTAGTATTCCAAAAAGAGGGAGTATGATATTAATGACAGAAAAGTTGTGGATGTGTTTAGGGGTTGGTAGTCTAGATTAGCTGGAATTTAGGGTTCATATTTTGAATGGAGGGAAATAAGGCTGTGAAGTAGAGGAAACCTCTAAAAATCTAGAGTAAATGGGTTTTTACTTATTGATTGATTCATCTTTACCTACATAAAGTGCTCAAATCTTAAGGTCACAGAATTTTTGAAGATAGACATTTTATGTAACCACCATTGAGTTCAACATTTCCAACACGCCAGGAGACTCCCTAATTGGTCACCTTCAAGTTGATGTCCCGTTCACTGAAAAGTAATTACAGTGACTCTTGAACAACATGGGTGTGAATTGCACAGATCTACTTACAAGTATAATTCTTTTTTGATAATTATGGTATAGTACTGTGTTTTCTTTATGATTTTTTTAATAACATTTTCCTTTCTCTAGCCTACTTTATTGTAAGAATGCAGTATATATGACATATGACATACAAAATACATGTTAATCTATAGTTTGTAATTGGTAAGCCTTCTGGTCAACAGTAGGCTATTGGTAAAGTTTCTGGGAGTCAAAAGTCATACCTCGATTTTCGACCACTGTGGGGAGAGGTTGACTCTGCAACCTCTGCATTGTTCAAGGGTCAGCTGTACTATTCTGATCTCTGTTACGGCAGAGTAGTTTTATGTTTTTGAGTTTCTTATTAGTGGAATCATACATCTGTGTCTGGCTTCTTAAACTCACCATGTCTGTGAGATTCATCCGTCATGCATATAGCAGTAGTTCATTCTTTTTCATTTCTCTGTGGGATTCCATTATGAACATATCACAGTGTATTTGTTCATTTCACAATTGTTGGGCTATTGGCTAGTTTCTGTTTTTTGGAAGTCTAAAGACTTTTAACTTGACTCAGTGTGTAGTGGGGAACCACTGATGAGTTTTGAGTGGGGAAATGAGGTGATTTAAGAATACATATGTGGTGACCTGTTTTTGTTATGTTTTGTTTTTGCAATGAAGAGAACCTAGTGATTAGGAGACAAGTCAGAAAACTATAACAAAAGTGTGAAGTTCTGAGAACCCAAGTTGCTGTGGTGGTAACGGGAATAAAAGAAAGCAGATATATAGAAGAAAGAATTGAGAGATTTGATGGCAAATGGCTTTTGGGAAACTGGAGGAAAAGAGAAAAAAGGGAAACTGGGGCTTTTCTTGGGTAACTTGAGAATGGTAGTGCCATTAATAAAAATTATTGGATCAGTTAGCAGAACTATTTTGGTGGGGAAGAATACTTACTTCAGTTTTAAGACATGACCAGTGTGTGGGGCACCAGTGGAAGTAGGCAAGGGGAATTTTTTAGCTAGAGTTAGGAATACTGAATTCAGCTGAGGAAGGAGGTCTAACAGAGATTTGGGAATATGTACCTAGAGTTAATAATTGAAGCTACTAATTCTGGATTTGGTAGGGTGCTAATGGCAATGAAATTATTTGGACTGATAATTGAGGTATTAATTGAAGCAATAATTGAAGAATATAGGTGAAAATAAATCATTATATATTCTAGTTCCTAAGAAATAAATTAGATTGTAGCAGTGGGGGATGGTTTAAAGATTGTTTTTGGGAGCTGAGGGTAGCTGAGGAATGAAAATACAGAAGCAATGTTAAGAGATGAAATGCCAAAGGGGAGAGAATTAGAGAAAGACTGAACTTGGGAAAATACCCTCTGTTTAGACTAAGATGAGGACCAGTACTTGTTGCAGATAGAAGCAGCAACTAGAGAGACCACAGTAGAATCCTGTTGTACAGTGACATAAACTCTCAGTGGTAGTTCAAGTGTCATTGCCAAAGAGGGGATAAGGACTTGGATGGTAGGTCGTAGGATTTGGTATATAAAATTTTTTTTTGGTCTTTAGGAGAGCAGATCAGAGAGCACAGTGCATGGGAGTAAAGGCCTGAGTGGGTTGGGAGAATATGGAAACATTGAATGTAGGAATTGTATTAAGTTTATTTTAAGAAGGAGGAACAGCTCTTTTTCCAAAACTGGAGGCAAGAAGTAACAGATGGATGAAAATACAGCATTCTGCAAGCTGTAAAGAGGATTTGATTACAGGTAGAGAAGGTGTGATTTGAAGGAATTTTATGGGAAAGATTGATTTTTGATGGGATTAAAGATTTAAATATGAAAATGACTAGGGTTAGTCAATGAGATAGAAAATTGTATTTAGAATAAATCAGTTGTGGAAGACTTCATAGCTTTCTGGTGGTACTTAACATCCAGTGTGTGGGTGTGAAGAAAACAGATGGTGAAGATTGTCTGTCATTGGGGAGGTGCATGGTAAATATAATGGAAGGTCATGATATTCTGGAGAGGGCAATATTAAATGGCTGATGGACAGATTTAAATTTTGCGGGGAGACTAGGGAAGCCCAAAGGAGGTAAAGAGCAGGCATAGAACAATAAAGTAGTTGTGGTTAAAAAAAAAAAAGAAAAAAGGAGGTCTCTGAAGTTAGAATCCTAATAGTACAGCACTTCCAATTGGTGACCTATTTTCATTATATATGTGTGGGTGGCTGAAGTGCAGCTGAAGGCTTTAGGAGTTGAGGAAGGTCAGGGTGTAGAAGGTACTTCAGCATCATTGTTGAAGTTACCGAGAATAATGGCTGACTGTGGTACAAAGTAGAATTGAAGTCTTTGGGAAAGGAGAGGGGAGGGTATTTTGGAACTTGGTGGATGTTGTAGATGGAATGGTTTAAGTGAGTAATGTAAATTGCAAAGAGATTTTTTAGTAATAGGAGTCGCCCTTTGGAGCAAGAAGCAATTGGTCCTTTTAGCAAGCTGAAGGAGTAGGAGAATGGATAGCTAAGTCACGAGAGAATTAGGTTGTCTGAAAAGAGCCAAGCTTGAGAAAAGATGAAGGGGCAGTCACAACAATCCAGGCAAGAGATGATAGTATCTGATTTATGGTGTGCGATGGAGATAAACAATTTTGTTACGTTTACCTGTTCTTTAAAGTTCTTTATAAGTTATACTTGCAAAATCATAGCCATTCATATGCAAGGGCAAAAAGGTAGAGGTGTACTAATATGAAAGGCAAAGGACACAGGGTATTTTGTTGACAGAAGAACGTTAATAAGCTGATAGAAGCTAGTAAAAGCGTAGAACAGAAATGAATGAAGAGGTTGGGGTTGACCTGAATAGGAATGCAAGTAAGGAGAAGAGGAGAGTCAAGTAACTTGTAGCAGAGAAAATACTGGGAAAACATAATGCTATCTAGGAAATAACTAATGCCAGGAGCCTGTTCCTTCTCTGTGCACATAAGGACAGTCCTCTCCACCCATGATGTTTATAAAAATGGTGCATCATGCAATAAGTATTGAAAAAAAAAGAGCATAATAGAGATACTGACATCTTCTGACCTCTACATGAGTTCCTCAAAACCACATCAGTGTGTAGTGGTAATTTGTATACATTAAACAAACAAACAAACTAGCAACATACATATACATAAAGAGGTTCAAGTAAAAAGTGGGAAGAATGGGCTGGATGGTAGGATATGTCCTGAGGAATCTAAAATGGCCTCTGTAGTTTTTTCTTTTTTCTCTATAATGGCTTTTATCTCATATATTTCTTAGTGTTCTTAGGAAGCTGGTTGGTGTGTTTTCTCATTTCACTTACTACCTATAGAGAGGTAAGTCCCAGATGCACAGTTCTTTTTTTTTTTTTTTTTAAGATTTTATTTATTTGACAGAGATCACAAGTAGACAGAGAGGCAGGCAGAGAGAGAGAGAGGGAAGCAGGCTCCCTGCTGAGCAGAGAGCCCGATGTGGGACTTGATCCCAGGACCCTGAGATTATGACCTGAGCCGAAGGCAGCGGCTTAACCCACTGAGCCACTCAGGCGCCCCCAGATACACAGTTCTAAATATGCTTTCTTGTCTTGTTTTAGTTATCATTTATTGAACGTGTCCAAAGGAGCTGTATTGCCAGTTTCAAAAAGTAAATATAGTTAAACTATTTTGTTTTGATTTTTTTTAAATCTCAGTGCTTGAAACCATCATCATCTTCCATTGATGATATTTAATATCTAGACCAGGCCCTTTATTTTTTGGCTTTGTCTTTGCTCTTAAACTTTTGTTTTTTTCCAGTTTTGCAGTAGTAGTCTATCTTGTCAGTCTTTGTTGTCTATCAGCTTTTCCTTTGTACTATCAAAGGTTTGACTGTTAGTGCTTACCTGACTAGTTTTTGAGTCTCCATCAGTGCCTTGCTGTGGTCTCTGCCAAGTACAGCTTTACTTACAGAATCTAACCCCAGGCCATTCGTTACTTCCTCCTGCCCCCGTCTGCATTAAGTCAGTCTTGAAATTTAATAATGAGGGACCTGTGGAGTCCCAGAGCTTTGAAAAGCCTAAGAGGGCCCAGGGAGGTCACTTTGCCAATCTCACATCTTTGCTGTAGCCTGCCTGATTTGGTCTAGAGTTGTTTCCAGGACCCGCCGGCATGCCTTATTTGAGTGGTTTGTGTGCAGTAGATGAACAATGGATCTTATGGAAGCTGTTGGGTCTGGTTGTAGTGGAAATGGAGAGAGAATGTTTTAATGATAATTATATTAATTTAAAAGATAAGTGACTTTACAAGATAGGGGTTGGATGCCTGAAAATCTTGGTTGGCATCAAGGAGTTTTCCTTTTGAGAAGAGCCAGTATCTGGGGGATTAGAATGAAATACACAACCTGATGTTTTGTAGGGTCCTGTATATGTACATTTGTCAACACATGCACACCTGCATGTGTAGATACATTTAATGATAGACATACTGTGTTAATTCCATTAAATTCTATAATTAGAGTCTTTGGGGAAATGGGCATGGTAGTCTTAAGAGTGAGTTTAGTGAATTGGTAGAGAATGTTTTGGAAAGATCATTGTCAAGTTACTGGGGGTGTGCTTGGGAAATGGATATTTTTAGTGACTGTGATGGCCTCTCTGGAATTGGTTCACAAAATTTGAGGGCACTTTGGGGCAAACCTTTGTGTTAAGTTGGAGAGTGTTCTTTTGGAGGGAATGAAGGAACACACAAAATGCAGTTTCAAAGAAAGTTGTGAGTTGATTTGGTGGGAGCTGATACACATTCTAAAAGTTAATTTGTGGAGAGGTTTTGAGTAGGTAAGCAGGAGATGTAATGGAAGGAAGTTACAAGGATGCATGTTTGTACTAGAAAAGTAAGTTTCAAGATTGGAGAGATGGTTTAGAAAGATTATTTTTGGGGGTAAATACAGCTCTTAGGGTAGAAGCGGGAAGGTAAAGGAAGACTAAAACGAGCAAGTTAAGGTGTGGAGAATCAGTAAGCCGAAGGGTTAAGGAGAAGGTTACAGAAAAATTTTTTTACCGTGCGGAGTGCTGTGTTGGGTACTACTTTTGATGAGTGGTCAGTAAGGGAGGGGGCTTAAACTCCCTTGGTTTGTGGGGGTAGGGATATCAGCGTAAGAGGTTTCTTGAGAAGCCAGGGCAGTCGCGAGCTCCGGGCCGGCTGCGACAGCCTCACGGGCGGACTTTCGCCGGCGCTCGGCCGGGCGGTGGGCGGAGCAGCGGCGCGGGGCTGCGTCGTGGTGGGCCCAGAGCCGCAGCCGTCGCCGCCCCCCGCGCGGCGGAGCACAGCCCGGCGGGCGGTAGGCGCGGCGCTCCGCGCACCCGGGCCTCTCCGAGGGCGCTCCAGTAAGTGAGCAGGCCGCGCGGGCCGTGCGGTGGGGGCCGGGAGGAGGGGCTTTTCCGAGCGCCCCCAGTGGACCTCCGCACGCGGCTCGCACGGCTTCCTTTTGTTGTGTGTGTACGTGTGTGAGAGTGCGCGCGCGTGCGTGAGTGCGCCCTTGTGCAGGGAGGCGGCGGAGGAGCGCCGAGAAGCCGGGGCTTTGCTTGCCGTGGTGCCTCGGCCCGTGGCGGGGCCTCCAGCACCGGTCTTCCGGGTCGAGGCCCGCGGCGCAGGCAGGGCCCCTGCTCGCGGCGAGATGGCAAACTTTGTGAGTGGCTTGCCCGTGGCCAACAAGTGTCTGCCTGTCAGCGGGGACCGGCGAATGTTAATTGACAGTCCCCCTCCCGTTCTTTACTAATCCTGCTTTTTTCAAATGTTCTGTTGGACTGGGTTCTGTTTACCGTCTTATGGTGTGCCGTAAGGTCAGATGGGTAATTTGGTCTACCAGACAAATAAGAGCAAAAAATGAACGCCAGGATCGTATATTGGTTGCGCTAGTAAAGCCTGCATGTTTAGTGGTAAGAACTGTCCTAAGGCCTCTCCGTAATTAGGCTATGGGGTAAACTTTTGCTTTGCAGACGTTCTGGAGCACATTTTACGGTGTCAGGAAAGAACTCCTTGTGTACTAGACTAAAAGCTAGAGTTACTAGGAAATGCAAAAGTTAAAGCCCTTCCCAAGAACTTGAATTAAAAAGAGCTTTTTTGTTTTACATAATTATCATTATATAGTTTGCATATAGTTTTGCAAAACTGGGCATGGAGTGATTTTAAAAAAGCATTTCATTACTTTTAGAGGGGGCAATGGTAAAGGCACCACGCAGTTTTGAAATTTCAACTATGTTAAATGTTGCTATAAATAAAATCCTATTCAGATTTTTAGATTTAATATATCTAAAAATATGTTTGCAGTTGTCCTTTGGGTGCAGGAGGAAGTCCTGGGTTTGTCGTGCTTGTTTCTGGGCAGATTTTCAGTATTGTCAGCATGATACGGGTGCAGAACCTTAATCTGAGTGAATAATTTGCTTGAGATTACCAGTCTGTTTTGCAACTGGGAATAGACTCTGGGTCTCTTATTCCCAGTCTGGTGACCTATCCAAGAATAGACTAAGGAAACTGGGTATTTTTCTGTTTGGTGGAAAATATGGCTGAGTTGATTTTGTAGTGAGTATTAAAGAGCCAAAAAGTGAATGTGTGAACGTTTAATTTTCTGTTGCAACATTTAAATGTTTCTTCTCATGGTCTTTGGCCTTTCTTTGAATACAAAAGGGACTTTAGGATATTACTCAGTGTTAACTTTTCGTGGCATTTGTAGCACATTTATACTTGATTCAAATAGATAGATGCTTATTGTAATTAACTGTTTTCATGTGGATATTCTCTATGGCTGGAGAATAGCAGGTAACTTGAGACTGTTTAGCCTTCTCACAAATGCAAGGGAGAAGAGGAATTATGTTAACTTCATTATCCTCATTTAGAAACCTTGGACACTTTTTATTGAAAATGCTTAGAAAAGTACAGATGGAATACATGTGGGCTTTCCTCAGCTCTCTGTACTATTATACGTATCATTACTATTACTGCATTAGCTACATACAACAATGTTTGGTTAGCCTTTAAGAAAAGAGTACTTTTTCTTTTCATAGTATGTGAGTTGCAATTGAACTTTTTTGTTTTGTTCGTTCCTTAACATCTCTTTACTTATGCCTTTCCTCCTATCTGACAAAAGCAAAAATAGTCTTTTCTTTTTCCTCCTTCCCATCTCCACAAAGAGCCTGGACATTTTTAATTTAATACAATAGTTCACCACTAGGGGTGATTTTGGCAATGTCTGGAGACTTTTTTGGTTGCCATGCTGGGGGATTCTATTGGTATTTTAGTGGGTAGATGCTTTTGAACCTCATATGGTGCACATGCTAGCCCTACAACAAAGAATTATCCAGTGCAAAATGTCAGTAATGTGATGTTGAGAAACCCCAACCTCATATTATCAAGAATAACGTTCTCCCAAATAATTTAAATCTATAAAAATTATTTATAATGTGATTGAAATCTCTGTCACATTGTTATGTATCTTTTTCCAAGTTGTCATTAGAATGATCATGGGTCAAAAGTTATGAAGTATATTTTAGATCACCACTACATGGGATTTTGGAGCTGCAGGATTAAAGTTTTAACTCTTAGTATGTAGATGGGGAAATGGAGTTTCAGAGAGATGGTGACTTACTCAAGTTCTCACAGATAATGCAGAGCTCAGGTCTCCTGTTTCTACTATAATTTACTGAATTAAAATTAATTTCAGTACTGAGGGAAACAGTATTGGTCATTTTTCCTTGGTATGCAGATACATTTAAATAATTAAAAAATAATTGCATTGTGAAAATCTCAGTATTTAGTGAATTATTGTTACTTTTTCAGATGCCCATGTGTTTGTTGAATTCACCAACATGGTTTTGTAACTTGTGTAAATTTGGCAGCATCTGCTTTTTAAAAAAGTGTTTGAAAATTTTAAAAAGACTACATTCGATTTTAAAACAAAACAATTCAAAGTTAATTATGATACATTAGGCTACATTGCAAATGCAAACCCAACTTGTACTGTTAAAACATCTTTGGGTATTTTGAATTGTGTGATGACTGATCACTATAATGGTGAGTTACTGTGCTAATAGTAAATTTGTTCTAGCAAGATCTTTTCAGTTTAACTGTTAGAAAAAGATATTGGAACTTTCAGGTGAAATTAATTGGATGAAATACAGGTTGGGTATTTAGATGAAATATTTTCAAATTAAGCAGTGTATTTTCAGGAAGAAGTATCAGTAGGGTTCTTTTTATCTTTAAATTTTTTTTTCGATAGTGTTACTTTTTTTTTTAAGTTGAGAATTATTCATTTTTATTTATTTGACACAGAGAGAGGGAGAGAGATCACAAGTAGACAGAGGCAGGCAGAGAGAGAGGGGGAGGCAGGCTCTCTGCTGAGCTGAGAGCCCGATGCGGGACTCCATCCCAGGATCCTGAGATCATGACCTGAGCTGAAGGCGGAGGCTTAAACCACTGTGCCACCCAGGCGCCCATAGTGTTACATTTTTTAAGTGAGTAAAACAAAAGAGGATAGAGGATTATATGAGCACATATTTCTTTAAAATCTTTTAAATAAAAAATTTATAGAAAATAATTTGAAATCCATATTAACAAAGAAAAATAAGCTGGAGAAGCTGCAGTTAATATTACAATATATGGCCTTCTTATATTTTCATTAGCTTTTTTATTTTTTAAGATTTTATTTATTAATTTGACAGAAAGAGCGAGAATACAAGCAGGGGCAGCTGCAGGCAGAGGGAGAGGGAGAAGCAGGCTCCCCTCCGCACATGGAGCCCTATGTGATGCGAGGCTCAATCCCAGGACCCTTGGGTCATGACCTGAGCTGAAGGCAGATGCTTAACCGACTGAGCTATCCAGGCATCCTGAAGTCTGATTTCTTTTATTGATCATGTTTTTGGTTCCAAGTCTAAGAACCCTTTTCTTTAGGTCTTGAAGGATGTCACCTGTGTTTTCATCTAAAGTTCTATAGTTTTTTTTTTTTTTTTAAAGATTTTATTTATTTATTTGACAGAGAGAGATCACAAGTAGGCAGAGAGGCAGGCAGAGAGAGAGAGGGAAGCAGGCTCCCTGCTGAGCAGAGAGCCCGACGTGGGCCTCGATCCCAGGACCCCGAGATCATGACCTGAGCCGAAGGCAGCGGCTTAACCCACTGAGCCACCCAGGCGCCCCTAAAGTTCTATAGTTTTATGTTTACATTAAATTCATGATCCACTTTGAGTTAATTGTTATATGAAGTTGTGAGGTTTAGGTCAAGACTTTTTTTTGCCTTTGGATGTCCAGGTATTCCAGCACTATTTGTTGAAAAGACAGTCTGTCTTTCACTAAGTTGTATTATCTCTTGGGCATATTTATGTTGGTTAGTTTTGTGTTCTCTCTTGCATTGATCTGTGTGTCTGTCCCTCTGTCACTACCCCACTGTCTTGATTAATGTAACTGTAGTTTTTTTAGTATATTCTTTTTTTAAAACATACAATGTTTATTCTTTAAACATATAATATAATTATTTGCCCCAGGGGTACAGGTTTGTGAATCATCAGGCTTACACATTTCACAGCACTCACCATAGCACATACCCACCCCGATGTCCATAACCCAGCCACCCTGTCCCTCCCCCCACACCCCAGCAACCCTCAGTTTGTTTCTTTCTTTCTTTTTTTTTTTTTTTGAAGATTTTATTTATTTATTTGAAATAGAGAGAGAGAGATCACAAGTAGGCAGAGAGGCAGGCAGAGAGAGGGAGAAGCAGACTCCCTGCTGAGCAGAGAGCCCGATGCGGGCCTCGATCCCAGGACCCTGAGATCATGACCTGAGCCGAAGGCAGAGGCTTAACCCACTGAGCCACCGAGGCGCCCCCTCAGTTTGTTTCTTGAGATTAAGAGTCTTTTATGGTTTGTCTCCCTCCCTGGTCCCATCTTTTTTTTTTTTTTTTTTTTAGTATATTCCTTAGTTTTAGTATATAAGATCCTGTCATCTGTAAATAGAGGTTCAGTTTATTGCTTCCTTTCCATTGTGAATGCTTTTTATTTAAATTTCTCACCATTTTCCTTGTTAGACTGTCTAGTACAGTGTTTGAATAAAAGAAGTGCTGGTAGGGTGCCTGGGTGGCTCAGTTGGTTAAGCTTCTGCCTTTGGCTGAGGTCATGATCTCAGCACCCTGGGATCGAGTCTCACATCAGGCTCCTTGTGCAATGAGGAGTCTGGTTCTCTCTCTGCCCGCTCTGCTTGCTGCCTACCCCCTCTTGTGCGCTCTCTCTGTCAAATAAAGTCTTAAAAAAAAAAAAAAAGGCAAGAGTAGACAGCTTTGTTTTGTTTCTGGTTGTAGGGAGAAAGCATTCAGTATTTTACCATTCAGTATAATGTTAGATTTTTTTGTAGATGACCTTTATCAGATTGAGGAAATTTTCTTATATTCCTTCTATTGCTAAGGGGTTGGATTTTGTCATGTTTTTTTTTTCATCTGCTGAGATGATCTAGAAAAAAAAACAGATTTTGTCCTCTACTGTGTTGATAGGGTATATTATTTATATTACTTGATTTTTGAATGTTAAACCAATTTTCCATTTATTTTTTTAAAAGAGAGTGAAAAAGTGTGAAAAAACGCATGTGTGTGGGAATTGGGGGGTGTGGGAGGGCTCCTGGGGAGGGCCAGAGAGAGAAAGGGAAAGAGAAAATCTTAAGCTGGCTCTGCACCCAGCTTGGGGCCCATCCCAGTTCCCATGACCTGAGGTCATGACCTGAGCTGAAACCAAAAATTGGATGCTCATCTGACTAAGCCCCCCAAGTGGCCCAGTGATAACCTTTTTAAAATCCTTATCTTGGTGATTTGTGTTCTGTTTCTATTGGTTAGTCATATTAGAGACTTAAAAAATTTGCTTTATTGATTTTCTCCATTTTCCTGTTTCCATTCATTTCTGTTCTCTATTATTTCCTACCTACTGCTTGCTTTATGTTTTTCTTTTTTTAAGTTTCTTGTGTTGGTAGTTAGGTTATTGATTTGAGAACTTCATTTCTTTTTTTTTTAAATTAAATTATATTTATTAACATACAATGTATTATTTGCCCCAGGGGTATGGGTCTGTGAATCATCAGGCTTACACATTTCACAGCACTCACCGTAGCACATACTCTCCCCAGTGTCCATAACCCAACCACCCTCTCCCTAATTCCCCCCCCCCCCCCCCCCCCCACTTTCCAGCAATCCTCAGTTTGTTTTGTGAGTTCAGGAGTCTCCTATGGTTGGTCTCCATCCCGATTCCATCTTGTTTCATTTTTTCCTTCCCTACCCCCCACAATCCCCCACCCTCTTTCTTCATTTCTAATGTAAGCATTTAGTGTTATAAATTTCCTTCTAACTACTGCTTCAGTGCATCTCACAGATTTTGACATGTTTTTATTTTCATTCATTCTTATGTATTTGTGTACGTTAAATTTTTCTTTGAGATTTCCTCTTTGACCCATGATCTTTTTAGAAGTGTTTTTTTCCCCCTTCCTGTGTGTTCCCTGTTGTCATTCTGTTACTGATTACTAGTTTAGGTCCATTATGGTCACAGACTGCACTCTGTGTTATTTTAATTCTTTTAAATTTGTTGAGGTTTGTTTTGTGGCTCAGGATATGGTGTATCTTGGTGAATATTCCATGGGTGCTTGAAAAGTTCTATGGGTATATTCTGCTGTCATTAGGTGGAGTATTCTATGTACAGTTGACATTTGAACCATGTGGGTTTGAATTGCACTTGTCCACACTTAATATGTGGATTTTTTTTACAGTACAGTACTTAAATATGTTTTCCTTATGATTTTCTCTAACATTTTCTTCTAATTTTATATAAGAATGCAGTTATAGTATATTAGAATGTGTGTTGATGGGTTGTTAATATTATTGGTAAGGCTTCTGGTCAACAACTAGGCTTTAGTAGTGAAGTTTGGGGGGAGTCAAAAGTTATACACGGACTTTTTTTTTTTTTAAGATTTTATTTATTTATTTGACAGACAGAGATCACAAGTAGACAGAGAGGCAGGCAGAGAGAGAGGAGGAAGCGGACTCCCTGCTGGGTAGAGAGCCTGATGCGGGGCTTGATCCCAGGACCCTGGGATCATGACCTGAGCCGAAGGCAGAGGCTTTAATTCACTGAGCCAGCCAGGTGCCCCTATACTTTTTGACTTTTGACGATATGAGGGAGTTGTTCAAAGATCAGCTGTGTATCAGTTAGATTCTGTTGGTTGATTGTGTTATTAATATAGCCACTGTGCTTTTCTAAAAAAAGGTATTGTTACAGCTTTTTCATTCCTTTATTTTCAACATATGTTATCAGATTTCTTGCTAGGAACATACAGTTGGGCCATTTAAAAGAATCTGCTCTGCCAGTCTTCCGATTAGTTTATTTAGGCTATTTGCATTTAAGGTAATTATTGATTGGTCACCATTCATGTCTGCTGGTTTTTGTTTTTGTTTTTGCTTTTCTCTGATTCTTGGATTTTGCTTCTCTTTTCTTGCCTTCCTGCAGATTACTGGAACATTCTTTAGGCTTCCCATCTTTTATAATGTGCAGAAGATATATTTATAATGTTTTTGAGTCTCTTGGTGTAGATTTTACAGTGGTTGTTGTAGTTATTTTACAGTATGCATATATGATTTATAATATGCTGGTATCAACATTTTACAACTTCAACCGAAGTGTGTTAACTTCACCTCTATTTTACCCTGTAGACCTTCTTAACTTTTATTTTTTATTTAATATTTTTAAAAGATTTTATTTATTTATTTGAGAGAGAGAGAAGCAGAGAGAGGAGAGAATCAGGCTCCTCACTGAGCAGGGAGCCTGACGTGGGGCTTGGTCCCAGGACCCCAGAAACCTGACCTGAGCTGAAGGCAGGTAACTTAACTGGCTGATCCACCCAGAAGCCCCACCTTCTCAACTTTTAAGCATAATTGTCTTGGGTATGAAATAGTGTTGTCATTTTTGTTTCAGTCATCAAGTATGATTTATAAAACTAATGGAAAGGATAATCTGTTGTGTATACCTATATTTTTCTTCCTGTTTGGAATGTTTCTCCATCCAGTCTGTGTTTTAAGTGTGGCACCTTATTTTAGTTTTTCTTTTTTGGGGAATGCTTTTTAAAAATGGCCCCTTTGTTTTTTCTGTGGTCTGAATGTATTTCCCTAAAATTCATTTGCTGAAATCCTGCTGGGAGTTGGGGCCTTTGGGAGGTGATGAGGTCATGAGGGAGGAGCCCTCATGAATGGAATTGGTGCTGTTACAAAAGAAGCCAGAGAGGAGCTCTCTTGCCCTTTTCTGTCCTGTGAGGATACAAAGACAAGTCTGTTACCTGGAAGAGAGCCCTCACCCAACCATACCGACATCCTGATCTTGGACTTCTGGCCTCCAGAACTGTGAGAAATAAGTTTTTGTTGTGCATAAGCCACCCATTCTGTAGTATTTTGTTGTCACAGTTTAAATGGATTGTTAAATGGATGTTTAATAATTCCTGAAGAATAGTTTCATTGGATATAGAATTCTTGGTTGGCAGTATTCAAAAAGTACTGTTGCCACTTTTCTTGGCCTCTTTGATTTCAGAGATCTGGTGTCATTTGAATTGTTGTTCCATTATAAGTAGTATGTTGTTTCTTTGTGTTGCCTTCTCAGTTTTTTCTTTGTATTTAATTTTGAACATTTAATTATAGTGTATCTTGGTGTAAATTTCTTTGTGTTTATCCTGTCTTGGGTTTGCTCAGTTTTTTTTGGTCTGTAAGTTTGTATTTGCCGCATTTGATCAGTTTTAAGCCATCATTTTTTCAAATACTCTTTTCAGCACCTCCCCTTTCTTTCTGCGACTCCAGCGATATGAACGTTGGATCTTTTGTTATTGGTCTACAGTTGCCCCAGACTTAATTTGTTTGTATTGAGTTTATCTGGTGAGTTCAAATTTTTGTTACTGTATTTTTTTAGCTCTATAATTTTCTTTTGCTTTTTTTTTTAAAATAAATTCTGTGTCTTTGCTGAGATTTTCCATTTTCTCACTTGTTTTGGGAATATTTATAATTGATTGCTGATACAATTTTATCATGGTTTTTTAAAATCCTTGTCAGATAATTCCAGTGTCTGATTCATCTCTGCATTGGCCTTAGTTGATGATCTTTCCTCACTCATGTAGTTACTTCTTGAGTCTTTTCTGTTTTATCTCTAGGAGTCTCTGGACTCTATTTACGTTTTTATTTTAGTAGACCCTATTTAGATTTAGCATACAGATTTGGGCCCACTTTTGTAAGCTGTGTTTCCACTGGCAATTTAATTTTCAGAGTCTTTGTGGTCACCTTAATTTATCTGATGCTGTTGGGCTCCCATTCAGCCCTTGTTGATGCTGCCTGGGGGAGCAAAAGGGTTTTCCCCATGCTGGGCTTCTGGGTTTTACAAGATGGAAGGAGTGAATTGTGGTAAGATCCTCCTACTGTTCATCCCATACCTCCCCATTTTTTCTCTCCCTCCTCCAGTCTCTGGGTGAGAGAGGAGAGGCTTGGCCCAAACTGAGTTGCTTGCTCTGGTTGGGTTCCTCAGTTTTGCCTACTTGTCTCTATCTCTGGGCAGAAAACAGTCTCAGGCCAAGTGGGTAAGGAAGATTTCTTCCCCTGGTCATTGTTATTGGCTGGACTTCCATTTGGATTTCCCCTTTATATTGTAGACGTACTCCAGTTTAATTTGGGGGAAGAATGTGACTTTCTGGTCTGCCTTCTGTTGCTAAGTTGGTGCTCGGGAAATGCCAATCTGGGTTGCCTTTTTCTCTTGGGTATGGGGACTCAAAACACCCTGCAGCTCTTTTGTTTCTTGTCTTCTGGTCCCAGACTGGTTCACTGCCTTCTTATCATTTTCTCAGTTTCCCTCTGGTTGTCTCTTGTATTATTTCCATGGTTTATAATTGTGCTTAGTGAGGAGGAGAGGAGGAAAACAGATCTGTGCCATCTTGTCTAGACAGGGAGTTCAGATTCCTTAATTTTTGTGAACCTACATAATCTCCAGTCAGGTTATATTAGCTTTGAAAATAATAGTATATGGATATATGCTTTGTGAAGTTTTAAGCACTATATAAATGCTTGCTTTGGTTATAAATCGGAGTAACAGACACCTAAGCTTTTGGGAAGTCAGTCCTAACCAGTTCAAGAAGGTGCCAGAGAATAGATACATGCTATTTTACTAGGCATCTCTCACATAAACAATTTTTTTATGTAGTTAATTAAAATGAGGTTATAAATTCTGAGTATTTTTTCAAAGATCGGTTTGTTTAATAAATTATTTGCACTTAAGATGTTTAATAATTCCCGTAGTACATTGTAGCATTTTAATATTAATATTTTCAGAACAAAATGAAAATCTTATAATTTGCAGGTAATTTAACCTGTTTCTAATTCATGGATTGAAAAGAGCAGATAAAATGTCCTGTCCTGCCTTTACAGTTCCTGATTTTCTAATTGAGAATAAATTGGCCCAAATAAGAAAACATCATTCTACGTTAGTAGAAGCACGTGTTTCTGAATGAGTTGACTTGCTAACTCGACTTCTCCTATTTAGAAGAACAGTCTCACAAACATACTTCATAAATTGTTTAAACTTAATATAGTTACTGCAGTTATGTTCACTAGGCTCCTTTGCAGCCACTTTTTGAGGTATTCTCTGAATGACTCTGATAGCAAATCTCAGTTTGCTAATCAGATTAAAAACCATTTGTTTTATGTGTGGGCATAACTCTACATTGTACTGGTGTCTGGTGTAACTCTGGGCATGCATGCTTTCTAGATAGGAGATAAGAATGATTGGCTGTGTGATTGAATAAGATGGAAATTTCAAAAGATGAACTGGCTTTTTGTGGACCATTTGTATGTTTTTAAATGAGAGTTAATTATATTCCATATGAGAAGTAATAATTCCAGTTTCATCTTATCTTGGTTTTTAATAATATTTTAACATTATGTTTTTGTTCACAAAGAATTGACTCTTTAAAAAAAATCAATGTAAATAAACTAATTTTTAAATGAGTATTATAATTTTTTAGGGTTTCCTTGGTTATTATTGGGATAATTTTTGTGTTACAAAATTGATAATTTTTGTGTTACAAAAATTAGTTATTTAATTTTCTTTACTTACATGATAACTGTGATAGATAGCATTTTAATTTAAAATTTTATGCTCATTGATATTATTATATTTCAAATATATAAATATATATACATACATAAATTTTTTTTTTACTCCCAGGACATTGTTAAGAGTAGCATTAAATATATTTTTAACTTGGGAAGGACTTGTGTAATTAACCCCTTGAACCTCAGAGATAAACAATAATACCTGCCTAGGTAATTGTAGGGGGTCAGGTGAAATGTGACAAGTGAAAGCACGAAGTACTTTATCAGAGTATGCTTGTATCATCTTTGAGGACATCATTTGAAAATTTGCTTGTGTGATCTTGATCATCAGAGTATAAAGTTATTTACAAATTATTGTGTATTCAGTAAAAAGTTATGTACAATAGTAAAAGTAAAGCAGCTTTCCTTTTGAGTTTATTGGTTTACTAATCTTTTTTTTTTTAGATCTTATTCGTTTATTTGACAGACAGAGATCACCAGCAGGCAGAGAGGCAGTCAGAGAGAGGAGGAAGCAGGATCCCTGCTGAGCAGAGAGCCCTATGCGGGGCTTGATCCCAGGACCCTGAGATCACGACCTGAGCTGAAGGCAGAGGCTTTAACCCACTGAGCCACCCAGACGCCCCTACTAATCCTTTTTTTAAGAGAGAGAAAGAAAATGTACATGCACATGCATGAGGCGGAGGGGTAGAGTTGGGGAGAGAGAGAATCCCAAGCAGGCTCCACGCCCAGCATGGAACCTGACACAGTGCTAGATCTCATGATCCTGAGATCACAACCAAAGCCAAAACCGAGATGGATGCTTAACCAGCTGAGAGTGGTTTACCAATCTTAAAAATGAATTTCTATTAGTAAATTGGGGAAGGATTAAATAGTTGCTTGATAGTTTGTCATGATTTTGGGGTGGTGTCTCTCCTTAACAGGTAACTTAGATTTCGAGGTTAGTCCTACCTCTTTAGTGGCTTAGAGTCTAAGGAGTTTATAAAAATGCTTGTGGTGGACAATTGGTTTCTTGTTTGACAAACGTTTGTTTTTTAGGTGCTTTGAAAAGGTCAAGGGCAAATGGAAATTTTCAGTTCGTGGTTTTATTTCACTCACTTTGGTGAGTTTTCTTTTAAGAATTTGATTATTCCTTTGTAGTATTTTCATTTTCAGCTGAGCGGATTAGCTACATTAATTGAAAAGGTTATAAGATTTTGGCCTGATTTTTGTTGAGAGTAGAAATGGCAGATAGTTCTAGAAAGACCTGGGCAGGGTAATTTCTGGGATGGTTGGTTTGAAATTTTTGGGCTCTCCTTCCTGTTTGGGAAAGATCTGGTCATGAAAAATAACATTGTTGGACTGTCATTCATATAGAATTCTAATAACTTTAATTTTTACTGCAGCTAGTGTAAATTAAAGAAACCGGTATCTGTGCTTTGTTACTGTTTAGAAGTTCCAACCATATTTATAAAAATCTTTTGCCTGGAACAAGCCCCCACTCCCTTTTAAACATTGAGAAAACATCATTAAATCACAAAAATAAGAACTAATGTAATCCTAGAACTTGACTCACCTTAAAATGCTATGTAGTTAAAAGATGTTAAAGACTTTAAAAGATATTAAAGTTTTTTTTTTGTTTCAGATTCTTATACCATATGTGCTATTACATATTCTTTTATTGCTTTGTGCTTTTCTTGATTACATTTAAAGAACAAGAGGTAGTAGCCTTTTTATTTGGTAGTACTTAGGGAAGCATCAGTAGTTGAAATTTTGTAAGCATTACACATTTCAGTGAAATTAAAAATGAGGGTTTAAAAAATTTTTTTTAAATAAAGATTTTATTTATGTATTTGACAAAGAAAGAGAGATCACAAGTAGGCAAGGAGGCAGGCAAAAGGGGAGGGGGAAGCAGGCTCCCTGCTGAGCAGAGGGCCCAATCTGGGGCTCCATCCCAGGAGCCTGAGATCATGACCTGGGCTGAAGGTAGAGGCTTAACCCACTGAGCCACCCAGGTGCCCCTAAAAATGAGGTTTTTAAAAGAGATAATTAGCCAAGAACTATGGTTTTCTTCAATTAGCTTTTCTAGAATGGTTGTATTCGGAAGTAACATTAGGCTGCGTAATATATAATAAAATACTTGAAACAGCTAAGTTTTGGTTAGATTGTCTCAGAAATTAATATAGACAGTTCTTGTGGGGGGTTTCCTCTCATCTGGATTTTGATCATAAATTCATAAAACCTCATCTATTGCAATCTTACTTTTCTAGGCAAAGATGACAGTTGAAACAGTATGCTAGGCTGAAATACACCGAGCAAACAACATACAGATACATTTTGAAAATATTTAATGAGATAGAAGTTCTTAGGTTTGTAGAATTAAAGATTGAGCATGTGAAATATTTGAAAAAAACTAAAGCTTCTTCTGATCTGCTATAAAGTACATGCAGTTTTTGTAGCTTTTCTAAAGTACTTTTGAAATTCTTTATTAGCACTCTTTTAAAACAAAGGAAATTAGGTAGGATTAAATGGTTCTTTACATTGCTAAGAATGATTTTCTGTTTGCTACAGTGTTTCATAAAGCTTATAGTAAACTCATCAGTAGATTGAATCTATTTTTAAGACCTCTAAGACTTTTTAATAATTTTTTTAAGGTTTTATTTATTCATTTAACAGAGAGGGGAGAGTACAAGCAGGGAGAGAGCAGGCAGAGTGGGAGGGAGAAGCAACCTCTCTGGTGAGCCCCGGGATCCTGGGATCACGGCCTGAGCCAAAGGCAGCTGCTTAACGAACTGAGCCACCCAGGCGTCCCCAGATCTCTAAAACTTTTTAGGGGAGTTTACCAATCTGAAGGGTAATGTTGCCAAAACCTCACTAGTCTGGTTTTGGTATCAGGTTTTGCTGTTTCATTAGGTTAATGTGACTTTTCTAGATGCTTTAGTTTTGTTATCTGTGATTCCATAGTTGAGATAGTGTCCTGTGGTGTTTAAGCTTCTGAAGTTTTATTTCTCTGTTGGAGTGAAGCTTTATATAATCATTTAAAAACTATTAAATATCTACTATGGGCAAGGCACCGTTTTAGGCACTTAAGATGTATCATTGAGCAAAATAAAATTCCTGCCCTTGTGGAGCTTATAGTTGGGAGTAGAAAAATGATAAAAGATCATGAACAGATTACATAGTATGTTGAGAGGTGGTAACTACTATGCAAATTGTATAACAGATTAAAGTGGGATTGGGTGAGTGTATGTGGGGGCAGGTTACAATTTTAAATTGTATGGCAAGAAAATGCCTCTTAAATAAGATGATTGAGCAAAGATTTGAAGTAGGTAAAGGATTTACTTAGGAGTATCTTTGGGAGGAAGTATACCAGGCCTAGAACAGCCAGTACAATATGCCTGGAGACAGTAGCATGCTAGAAGATCTAGGGAGATAAGGAGGTCTGGCTAGTGAGGCTCAAGTAAAGTGAGTAGGGGGAGAATATGGAAGATGAGGTCTGAAAGGTGGTGGTGCTGGTGTGTGCTGGTGGTCGTGGTGGGGAGAGCATAGCACAACAGATTGTAGGGGGCCTTGCAGACCATTATAAGGACTTTGGTTTTGCCACTTACTAGTTTTATAACCTTTGGTAAGTTACTTAACCCACTCTCGGAAACTGAGTAATCATGGTTCCAATCTCCTAAATTGGTTGTTTGGATTAAGTGAGTTAATAACTACAAAGACCTAGGAAGTATATATTCATTGCAATTTTTTTTTAAAGATTTTATTTCTTTATTTGACAGAGAAATCACAAGTAGGCGGAGAGACAGGCAGAGGGGGGGGGGGGAGCAGGCTACTCGCTGAGCAGAGAGTCCAATAAGGGCCTTGATCTCAGGACCCTGAGATCATGACCTGAGCTGAAGGCAGAGGCTTAACCCACTGAGCAGCCCAGGCGCCCCGTTCATTGCATTTTTAAATGTGGAATCAACATTAAAATATTACTTCTTTCTCATTTAGTAGCAAAGGGAGGATTGATTTTCTGCCTTTTTTTTTTTTTAAGATTTTTAATACTTATTTATTTACTTATTTAGAGAACTTGAGTGAGGAGGGGCAGAGTGAAATGGAGAGAGATTCAAGGAGACTCCATGATGAGTGTGGAGCCCAGTGCAGGGCTCGATCCCACCACCCTGAGATTATGACCTGAGCCAAAATCAAGAATTGAATGCTTAACGGACTGAGCCACCCAGCAGCCTGTGATTGTTCTATAATAACTAGAGGTCTAAGTATAGAGGGGTTCAGCTTCAACTTCAGTTATAGCCCTTATCACATTATGTTATTATTACAGACCTTATTTGTTATGTGTGTACTTGCCATCTTTGCTAAATTATTAACCCCTATGGGCAGAGGCCATGGTATTTTATGCATGTCTTAGGAATCTTAGGTAGCATGTTGTATATGCATATCACGTGGTCAGAATGTTGACTTAGTTAATGACAAAAATGTTGGCTTAATGAATCAGCCTACCTGCACACATGCGTGTGTATGTGTGTGTCAATACTGCCAGTCTTTCAAAACTGAATAATGAAGGACAATAATGAAGGTCCCTGTAAAATATTTCATTTATTTTCTTTCTGTACCATAGTTATTAAAATTGGTAATGGTAGAAAATCACCTTAATTATTAAATAAGTGTGAGGGTTCATACTATGTAAAATTAGAAGTCCATATTTACATCATAGTATGGATTTAGTAACATCTGGCTATCTTTGGTTAAAGACAAATATCTTGATTTGACAGCAAAGTGTAATACTCCTGCCTTACAACACGTTTTTTAGTCTTAATTTCACTGTTTACATCTGCACAAGTGGTATTATGAGGAAATATTTAGCCAGCAAAATCTTAAATCAGAGGAATTGCTAAGAAGGAGTATTCACTAACTCCTGATGTGAGGAAGTGAAGCAGGAAAAGAGGAAGATCATAACTGACCTTTAGGTGGTTGTCCAAGTAACTTGATACCTATTTTTATACTTTCAGGGTCTTAGTTTCCACCTTGGTAGGTTCTTTTCTTCTCATTTTTGGGGGAGAGAAATGGGAGAGGAGGAGGAAAGATAGAGACTTGGAAGGAAAAGTGAAATTGGTAGATCATGCTCCATGAATTGAGGGTTCCAGAGACAGAGTCTTTGTGACAGGTGAGTTAGAGGAAATTCTGTGTTTCCATGGTAGAGGAAAGGTTGTGATGGAAATGATATTCCAAAATTTCTGTTTACAGATTTAGACCTTGAGGTTATATTATTCCGTGCATGCGAGTGTGCCTGTGTGTGTGTGGGGGGGGGTGCATGTTTCCTTTTCCTTCTTGCGTTACTGTTTTATTTTTTGTTTCATTCTTTTAACATGTCTAGTTATATTCTTTGATGTGTGAGAGCCTTAATTTAGAGCTTTCAATAAAAAGTGATGCAAGAAGATGAGTAGGCTTTTTGTGAAAATGTTTTCAACAGAATATTAACATTTTGAAAACATTTGTCCAGCCTATAGATTTTACCATATTCTGTGATGGCATATGTAATAATGTCTTGATTGTGAAGTAAATATACCCAATCAACTTTGAAAAAGACTCATAATATAATACTAAAATATATAATTTGAAGGCATTTTTATTTCCTGTATATAGACTTTGCTGTGCTTTTTCTGTTCAGCGTTCCAGTATTCCTATAGCTTTAAAAATTCTAAAAGTTGAACACAGCTATGTGTTCTTCACATAGACTAGTGAATAGCAGTGTAGTGCAAGTACAGTGTTGCTCTATTTGTTTATAATAGTGTCTAACACAGTAGTATAGTTTTATGGCAAATACATATTATTAAAAAATTGTCTACATAATTGAGAAGGTAGCATATATGCTCTTCTGAATTCTTTGAAACAAAACTCTGAGGCACGCAATCAAGAGCTTAGCAGTTTAAAATAGAGTTTTTAGTTTGTAACTATTTTAGCAACAAAGCTACTGACTGGCTGAGGGACTAGAAAGTGCTGTAGTGTTTGTGATGCCTTGATAAAATTATATAAACAGAACTTTGAATTAATATATTGGTTATTTTCTAAAGATTTAAAGTTACTTGTTTTGCTTTTCATTTATAGCTATTTATGATATTTATTGAGCCCTAAAAATGTGTGAGGGCAGCTATATAAATGCTTTATTATTTCTGAATAAAAATTATATTTGGCTTATTCTTTGTTCCTAATAAAATTTCAGCTTTCATTCTTCATTAACTCCATTTCATATGCCAGGGAAAAAAAAAACACTACAGTTACATAAATTGTATGTTTCTAATATCAATGCAATATCAACACAGGGTATTAACTTTCCATATTAGTCTCTGTTAAAAGGTTTAATATAGTATAACATTTAAAAATATGTATAGTCTATTTTAGTATTATTAAATACCTTTGCCTTGAAAATTTTAAATAAATAATATTTTTGTATTTTTAAAAAGTATATTAATGTAGTTGGACTTTTGAGCGGAGGGAAATGTTACTTTGGGGTTTCATCAGGAAATGATATTCTTTGAATGATGGAGAGAATCAACATAAGATTTTAATGAAACACATTTTGTGTTTATTTTTTATTTTTTAAAAGATTTTATTTTAGAGAGAGAAAGAGCATGCATAAGTGGGGAGGAGGGGCAAAGGAAGAGGAGAGGGAGAATCTCAGGCAGAGTTCCTGCTGAGTGCAGAGCCTGCTGCAAGTCTCAGTCCCATAACCCCGAGGTCATGACCTCAGTCAAAATTAAGATTCAGGCGCTTAAACCATTGAGCCACCAAGCTGCCCCTACTTTCTTTGTTTAAGTTATTTAAGATAATTCTGGGTTATTGCCAAGATTTTAAAGAAATCTTAATCCTCGACTAGAAATTAAATTAGAAGAAATCCATTTCGGGTCTCCTCATTTCCTTGGGATAGCATTTACTACTAATTTTATTTAATCCAACAGTTTCTACCAGGAAGAGAATGTTGTTAGATTTGGCATATTTAGATACCACTATTTTACTTAACTTTAAGAACATGTCTAATCCTGGTTCTTCTGAGTGATAACCTGTATTTTTATACTCTTATAAGGTAGAGGGGAGGAATTGGGAGCTTGGAAATTGAGCCAAGTAGTCTAGTGGGATGGACATTTGTTTGACATATTTTATAGGTAATCCAGCATTGTTTTACTCAGTCTTTAATTTTTACCTGTGATAGATGTCCGTGCGTTTGGTATGAACTACACTGATAAACTAATCACAACTGTTGGATTGGATTTTGTATCTATTGGATGATCCCTTTTCCTTTTATACCCACTTAAATATAAGCATGAATTATGTATGTATATATGGTATTGCTATCTAGAGATAATGAATATCTACATTGAAAGAGTTAAAGTTATTAGTTTTATAGGATGTGGATCGTTATTTTTTCTCACTTAGCTGTATTACTTGTATGTCTCTTTTAGGCCCCAGTTCCCTTATTTTAGGAAGATAGATGATTTTCTCCTTTCTTTCTGGCTTAAGTTAGTACATATGTTAGGCCTATGCTTTTATCCTTCAAACTAGTGAAAGAAAATTAAATATTTAACAGTTTTCAGGATATTTACATATCTGTCAATGGCACATAGTCTGGTGTCAATTGTTAATGATCATAGAAATTCTAAAGTTTTTCATAAATTTTGTTTTGAAAATTCTTTAAAAACGAAGATGTGAAAATAATATAGTGGCCATATTTTAAGATTTCTTCTTTTTCCATATTTTCTGATAATTGTCATGTTCAGCATTTCTTATTCCTTATCCAGGTTTATTACAAGAGTATATACACTTAGGCAGTAGAGAATGTTATAAGGTTTAAAAAAAAGAAAAGGTTCTCTCCATTCCTATTTGTGATTAACATTTGTGTGTATGTGTTTATTCTGTCAGACATTTTCTATATATATGCAGACTTTTATAAGTATACCTGTATTTACATATTTTTTACACAAATGAGATCACACTATACATATTATTCAGCAACATGTCTTTTTGTTGTTAACTTCTTTATTTTTGCATATCATTCCTTCTCATTTCATTCTGTTTAGTATTCCAATATTTGGATATACCATAATTATATTAACTACTAACTTATTTATGTATATTTACATTTTTAGTTTTTTTGCTATAATAAGTGGTAATATGGTGAATAATCTTGGGTATATCTTTGTATGTATTTTAAAATATTTCTCCAGTATGAGGGGCTCTTGGGTGGGTCAGTCGGGTAATCGTCTGACTGGTTGATTCTGGCTCGGGTCATGATCTCAGGGTCACGAGATCAAACCCTGTATCAGGCTCCACATGTGGAGTCTGCTCAAGAGTCTCTCCCTCTCACTCTGCCCTTCCCCCGCCAATTCCTGTGTGTGCATGAGCTCTCTCTCAAAAACAAAACAAAACAAAACAAATCTGCAGTATAAATTCCTAAGGGGAAAATTGCTTGGCCTGAGTGTGTACATTTGATAATTAAGTAGATGAATTGCCTAACTGAAAGATATCCCGGTATCGGTAGTCTAGGATAATGGGAGTCCCTATCTCTGTGACAACACTAGCGAGTGTCAAAATTTTAATATTTGTCAGTATTTTGTTGTTTAGTATTGCTTTCCAAAATTTCATTATGAGTGAGCCTGAGCATTTTCCCATCATTGTTGGCCATACATATTTTTTCAGTGATCTCTTTGGTCATATGCTGAGCCCGTACCCATTATTTTCACGGAATTTTTTTTTTTCTTATCCTTAGATTTTGTTTTTGCCTTTGTAGAAGTTTTAATTTTTTAGGATTGAATTTAGTGATCTTTTCTTTTATGGCTGGTGGTGGAGGGTTTCTCTGTAAAATTTAAAAGCTCTTCATCCTTGGTTATAGGACTCACTTTTTTCTCTCTGTTATCATGTCTCTGAATGACGTGAATCCCTGGTTTGTCATAGTTTGACATTATTATTTTCTTCCTTAGTAACCCATAAAATAGCTGTGTATCTTAAGATTGGTAGTTTTAGATTTGGTGAACTATGGTACTTGAGAAAGAATTATACAGGTTTTCTATTACTTTTTTTGGTTTAAATTGCTGAAAATCTTGATGTATGTTGAATATATTTGGTATAAACAAGAGATATAGAGTTCTAGCTTTAGTTTTTTTTTCCAGCTGGCTTGCTGATTGTCCCCATTCCAGTTATTGAATGGTGCATTTCTTTTTTATGTATTTGAAATGCCACATTTATCATATACTGAATTTCCGTGTTTTTGAAGGGCACCTGTCTGAAATAATTTCTGTTCAGTTCGTCTACTTGCCTCTTTGTATACTGAGAGTGTTAAGAGAATTCAGTAATGGAACTGGTTATATAATTAATATACACAAAGAATTTTTTATACAAACAGTAGGGCTTAGAATAGAATATTATGGAAGAAAAAGTATACATTGACAATAACAATTAAAAATATAAAATGCCTGGGAGCGAGCTACTTGAAGAAAATTTTGAAACTCTACTGAGGGATAAAGAAAATTTGAATCAATTCAGATTTTTAGTAGGAAGCTGTGATACAAAGCTGTCATTTCACTATAAAAATCAAATTGATTTTTATTGATTTAATATTTTATGATATTGCTGAACGTATTTCTTGTGACCTTGCTGAACGTGCTTTATTAGTTTTCTTCCCGTCTTAGTTTGTTGAGAGTTTTTATTATGAATAGGTATTGAATTTTGTCAGATGCTTTTTTTCTGCGTCTCTTGAGACAACCATGTGGTTTTTGTCCTGTATTCTCATAATATAGTGTATTACCTTATTTGATTTTCAGATGTTAAACCACCTTTGCGTTCATGGGATATATCCTACTTGGTCATGGTGTATAGGCCTTTTTATATGTTGCTAGATTCAGTTGGCTGATATTTTGTAAGGATTTTTGTATCTAATTTTATAATTGTAGACACTGCTGAGTAGTTTTTATGTGATGTCTTTGAATTTGGTTTCAGGATAACTCTGGCTTCATGGATTGAGTTGCAGAATGTACCGTCGTCTTCTGTTTTGTGAAGGAGATTGTGAAGGATTGGTATTTCTTCTTTAAATATTTGATGAAATTCATTAGTGAAGCCATTTAGGCCTGTTCTTTCCTTTGTGAGAAATTTAAAAATACTAATTCAGTTTCTTTATTTGTTATATTCAGATTTTTCCGTTTCTGCTATAGTCTTTTTAGGAATTTGTCCATTTTATAAAAGTTGTGTAATTTCTTGGCTTAAATTTGTTAAAATATTCCTTCCTTTATAATTCTTCAAACTTTTTTGAGGTATAATTAACATAATTTTTATTAGTTTCGATTGCAGAACTCTTCATTTTTGTGGGGTCTGTGTTACTATCCCCTCACTCATTCCTGGTTTTTGGTAATTTCTTGTTTTTCTCTCTGTTCTTAGTTTGCCTAGAAGTTTGTTAATTTTGTTGATCTTTTTAAAAGAATCAAGTTTTTCTCTAATTTTGTTTTGTATTTCATTAATTTCTGCTCTGATTTTATTCCCCTTGTCTGCTTACTTTAGGGTTTGGTTTGTTCTTTTTCTATTTTGTTAAGTGGAGGCTTTTGTTATTGATTTGAGAACCATTTTTTCCCCCAAATATATAAAGATACAAGCTTCCTTCTAAGTACTGTTTTAGCTGTATTTATGTTCTTTATTTATTATTTTTTTTTCAAATATTTTATTTATTTGACAGAGAGACAGCAAGAGAGGGAAAGCAGGCAGGGGCAGTGGGAGAGGGAGAAGCAGGATTCCCACTGAGCAGGGAGCCCAGTGTGGGACTTGATTCCCAGGACCTTGGGATCATGACCTGAGCCACAGGCAGGTGCCTAATGGCCAAGCCCCCCATATGCCCCCATGCTTATGTTCTTTAAAGATCTTGAGAGAAGAAATGAGAAAAATATATTTATAGAGTCCTTTAACCCACATATTTTTTATTTCTGGTGCTCTTCTTTTTTCTTGTGTATTTGAATCTGTTGTCTTTTCCTGAAAGCTGAAAGCCTGATGGACTTCCTTTAGTATTTCTTGTTAGGCAGGTGTGCTAGCAAAAAAATCTCTAAGCCTTTTTTTTTCTGAGATAACTCTTTATTATGCCTTCATTCTTGGAGGATAATTCTTTTGCCTTCTTGATTGACAGGTCCTATCTTTCAGCACTTTGAATATGTCATTCCACTGTTTTCTGGTCTCTGTTGTTTCTGATTGAAAGTCAGCTGTTAATCCTGTTGGTTCCCTGCACATGCTGAGTGATTTTTATCTTTGTGCTTGCATTATTTTCTCTTTGTGTTGCTTTCACCAGTTTGACTGTTAATGTGTCTAAGTGTGGGCCTTTTTGTATTTATTCTACTTGAGAGTCATTGAACTCCTTAAACTGTAGATTTGATTTCTTTTTAACTAAAATAAAATATGGGAAGTTTTGGCAAGTATTTTATTAAAATTTTTTTCCCCCTGCCCTTTCTATACTATCCTTCTGGGACTCCAGAAGTGTTAATAAATTAGCCTCCAAGGCTCTGTTCAATTTTCAACTTATTTTCTCTCTGATCTTTAGATTGGATAATTTCAGTAGATAGTCTTTAAGGTCATAGGTTTTCTTGCCATTTTAAATCTGTCATTGAGACCTTCTAGTAAATATTCTGTTTTAGTTACTGTGCTCTTCAATTGCAGAGTTTCCACTGTGCTTCTTTTATGTAATTTCTGTATACATTTATTGAGAATCTCTTATTGATTATTTTCATAACTAAAAAATTTAAATATGTGTTCTTTTTACATATCTGTAATAAACATTTTAAAATCTTGTTTGCTTAAACCAACATCTGGGGATACTCTAGGAACTGTAGTGACTGTTATTTTTTGTTATATTTCATTTTTTTATAATCTTATAATTTATTGTTGCAAACTAGGCCTTTATTTTAGGGAAGGAGATAGGGAGAGAGAGCACAAGTAGGAGGAGGAGCAGAGGGAGAGGGACAACCAGACTCTGCTCTAAGCATGGAGTCCAATGTGGGTCTTGATCCCATGACCTTGAGATCATGACCTGAGCTGAAATCAAGAGTCAGTGCTTAACCCGCTGAGCCACCCAGAGGCCCCAGGAATCTAATATTTTTAATGACTTATGGTAGGAAATTCCATAAACTCTTGAGTCTGTTGCTATGCTCAGAAATACTGTAAGACAGTTTGATTGTCTATAGCTAGTGTTCTTCATTTTTATTTTTATTTTATTTTATTTTATTTTATTTTTTGGGGGGGGGGTATGGCATACTGTCTTCCTGTGATTAATGGTTGATTGTACTCATCTTACTGTCAGCTTTTCCTGTCAGAGGCGACCTGGATGATTATGTTTCTATATCTAAATATTTAATAAGATTTTACAACTGTAATTGTTTCTATTGTGAATAAATACATATTCTCTACATGACTAGTTCTGTTATTTGTAAGGCCTGGTATTGTGTTTGCTTCCCTCTTCAGTTCATATACATGCAAAGTAGATATGAATAGTACTGTTAAGTGGTTTTGTAATCTTTACTTTCTCTTTTCTAGCTTTTTAGGTCTGTAACCCTCTGAATTTCCCTAAGCATCACATATCTCTAAAGCTGTAGACTCCAGATTAGGCAAATTATTCTTTTTAAACAATTTTTTAAAAAGATTTATTTGTTTAATTTTGAGAGAGTGAGTGAGCATGGGTGTGTGCATGAGTGGTGGGAGAGGTAGAGAAGCAAACTCCTCACTGAGGGTGGAGCATGATGCAGGGCTTAATCCCAGGACCCCAAGATCATGACCTGAGCTGAAATCAAGAATTGGCCACTTATCTGACTGAGTAGCCCTGGCATCCCTAGGCAAATTATTTTTTTAAGACCAAGGTTATTTCGCAGTTACTACTTACCACTATTTTATCTTTCTAATTTCAAACTTAAGAGCAAGTCATTGTACCAGTCATTCAGGCATGGTTTTCTATTTACAAAGAATGATCACTTCATTATTCATACCAGTTTTTCCATGTTGTATTTGTACAGTATTTTTTCCCTTCATAAGTAATGTATTTTGTTGTGTGTTTTTCTATTTCTTTCTTTCTTTCTTTCTTTTTTTTTTTTTTGTAGGACTTGGATGGCATAAGTGATTAAGGTGGTGTTGAGGGTCTCTGAAGCTTATGAAAGGTAGAAACTCAACCATGATTTCTTTTTCAACTCTACAGCATTTCCTTCCTTGAAGTCTTCATTTTTACCTTAGTCTCAGGTAATGTCAATGCTTGTTTTTCATAATCATGAATAAATTAATTTTTTCAAATATGAAACCATTTTTGGGTGATAGAATTTCATGTTGATTTTTGTACCATAGATTATGTTTTGATGTTTATATCTGTTAGAAACTTGGGATTTTAATCTTTCTCTTGAGAAAATTGTTAAGAGACAATTGAGGAGTAATGATATCATTTTAGATTTTAAGTTTAGTTTAATGCAGAAAAATATGTGTAGCTTATTATGTAACTTAAGTGAAATTTAAGTGGGAAGATGTTTTCTCTTTTAACCCTTTTTTCAGCAGGGTATTGTATTTTTCATTCATTTGCCATTAACACATACAAACCCATGTTAAATTTTTCAGAATTTTCGGGGAAACTCTGTTTTCATACATTGGAAAACTAGTTAAACCTATTATCAAACTCAGTAGTGTTTAGCATATAATTTATAAAACACGAAAAAACATACCAGTTACTGTACATTTGTACATACTGTATGTTTGCCTAATCATTTATATTAGAAATACTAGTTAAAATATAGACTTGGCCACGGTGACAGAGGCTTTAAAGGTAGAAATACATTTATTTAAGAAGTCCATGTAAACAATTTTGAGATTTTATAGAGGCTCTAGAATCACCATGACCTGGATGTCTTTGTCTTGCTCTTCTTAATACGTAGCATCTCTGTGGTGGTCCCAGATGGTTACCATTATGTCTGTCAACAGGAAGGAAGGAAGGATATTTTCCTTCCCTTTAAGAGGAGTTTTATATACCATTTCTATTAATATTCCAGTGGTTATAACAGTGTCACATGACCACAGTCAGCTGTATAGAGAAGGCTGAGAAATGAATCTTACCTAAGTAGCCATGTGTCTCACTTTTTTATTATTAGGCAAGAAGGAGAGAAGAGATTGGTTGCAGGGAAGAAGGGGGAATTTTTTTTGTGTTATATTATGGTTTCTTTCAGATTCACTTTTCATTAACTAGTGTGGATTAACATTAAAATATAATTTTTATTATCTAAATATTAACTCTTGACCTGGGACATACTTTGGAAATTGTGTTTACTTGCATTCTGAGACAGTTGAAGTTTTGTGACTAGTCATCATGCCTTTTTTTTTTTTTTTTTTGACTAAACACTGCTAGTCTTTTTTTTTTTTTTTTTTTAAGATTTTATTTATTTGACAGACAGAGATCACAAGAAGGCAGAGAGGCAGGCAGAGAAAGGAGGAAGCAGGCTCCCTGCTGAGCAGAGAGCCCGATGTGGGGCTCGATCCCAGGATCCTGGGATCATGACCTGAGCTGAAGGCAGAGGCTTTAATCCACTGAGCCACCCAGGCGCCCGCTAGTCTTGATATCAGATGAAATAAGGTATTAAAAGTTAAAATCACCTTGAGATAATTCCTAATTTTTTTTTTTCACTGCCATTAGGGTGAAATGATTTGTCTGTTATTTTACACTCTAAAACAAGGGCATTGGGGTCTTGGATGGAAGGATCTTTTCAGTTACACATAGAGCTAAATGATCTGTAACTAGCTCCTTCTAATTCTAATGAGTCTGTTACTCAAAATGTTTAACTAAGATCAGAACAACTTATCCTCAGAGACATTATACACTTCAAATAGTTCTTTTTAGATGAAAAATACGTCATCATACATTGTATTTTATGTTTCTTGTCCTGTTGTAAATATTGTATTTGGAAACAAGTACCAAATATTATATATTATAGAATTTATTAAAGTGTTGGAAACCAGGTATCAATTTTCCACATTATTTTATGTCAACATATTTTAACCTTGGTACCCTTTTTAAAAGACTTGTGGTAACAGTTTTGATAAATTTATGTACTTACATAGAGCATTTATAGTAGTCCTGTTGACTTAAGTTTATTCCTGAATAGGGTAAGACATTATAGTAGTGTTTTTGGTATTGAAGGTGTAAATACATCCTTAGTTCATACTTAAAAAACAGGGTTTGTATTATTAAAATGAGAGCATTTATCTAAGTTTAAAAACTGTTGATATTAATAGCACTTTGCTGTTTTGAAATAAGTTTTGGTTACTATGTAGCACATTAAAAATAACTTAGGTCTTTAATGTTCCTAGTGTACAGGGAAGTTTGTTTTAAGAAGTGTTTTTGATACTCCTTTTATTATACAAAACTATAGAAAATTCATAGTTTCTTAACAGAATAAGTGTTCTTAACATTAGTGTTTGAATTGTTGATAATTGGCATAAGATGTGATGGATGAAACAACTAGATCCAGCAGAATGTAGGGTTCTGTTTTGTTTGGACCTTTTTTTAATTCTCCTTCCTCATTTTCAAGATAATTTTACAGCTATTTCTTAACAGTGTAAGTTGCCAAAAATTCGATGTTTTAATATTTTTAAATATCACTATTTTCTTGTTGTTACATTGTTTTAGAAGACTTCGGTGATAAGTATTTGGAATACAGAATATGTTTAGATTCTGCTTTATTTGACAGGGGATGCAAGCATATAGAAATGCCTGTTAATTTTGACTTATAAATATTTACAAATTATTTTTCTGTGGTTAAGAAAGGGTCAGATTTTCCTTTGCTTGTTATATTATATACAATGACGGATCTTAGCTTATATTTTCTCTTATTTAATGTCTTTAATTGTTTCTAGCACTGATCAGAAAGACCATTTTGTCCAGTTGCCATTATTATAAATGATGCTTCTGTTAGAATGTTTTGAACTAGTAGTTATTTAAAAATCATCAAGGAGTGTAGTTTACAAGATATACTTTATAGATGCAAAATGGTAGTTATACAGAGGTGTATCTGAAGGAGTTTTTGAATGTAGAATATACCTAGACAAGAAGTAGACTTTGTTTTTAAATTAGAGATGAAGCATTTTTTTGCATAGATAAAACCATTCTTTTGAAAGATGAAAGAGAATAGGAAACTTCTTAAGAATGACCAGTGGCAAATTGTTAATCCATATTGATCTTGGTTTGCTTTGTCTGACTTGTTGGTCTTGAGCCTGACTGATACTTGTGTTTTCAGTCCTGGTATTTTTTAAGCTGTAATTTCTCACTAACTCATACATAGTTGGAAATGTTACTATCCAAATTAATATAACCAGCATCCTCCAGACAGCAAGGAGTTTGCTTTGGGTCAGAAATAATTTGTAAAACGTAGTTTTTCTGTTTCAGAATAGGTTCCTTTGAGTACTTTTCTTCTGCCTTTAAGTGAGGTTTATAGGTTGAATGGGTTCTGGTACAAGGCAGGGTATTGTTGATTTGGGAGAATATTTTGAGTTGGAAATTATACTTTTTATAGAAAAGAATGATGTTTAATTCCCAAGCTTGCCTACTATAATCTGTTTTGACTCATAATGTTGAAAGCTCTACATTGTTCAATAAAAGTTGGTGGAAAATAATATACAACCAAACTATCAACAGAAAAGCAGTATCTTTAAATGAGAAATATTTTTTTCATGTTTGAATGCAAGATTTAATTAATGGTGATAAAGTGGCAGGTGAATATTTGTGTACGTTCTAAGGGGGAGCTAGGTGCTTCCAAAAATTTTAGAGGATTATGGCAGAAGTCTTCCAAATCTGTTTTCACCTTAAAATGTACAACCTTCTTTTCTTGGAATCAGGTGTTCTTTAGAACCTCTCCTATATTTATCAGCCATACTTAGGATTATTTTGTTTGATTTCGAAGTGAAAATGGTTAGGTAAAAGAAAGGGAGTTTCTTGAAGTAGCTTGGTAAAAGTTTGAAGCCTGCTTCCCCCCTCTCTCTGCCTGCCACTCTGCCTACTTGCGATCTTGCTGTCAAACAAATAAGTAAAAATCTTAAAAAGAAAAAAAATGGTAAGATTAAGATGGTATATGTAAGCCTATGCAAAAAAGAATGACAGTGAGTGGTAGTGGGAAAATAGCAAATGTAGGAAGTGTCCATTTGCCTTCCAAAGGCAAAAATGAGATTTTGTGTCATAAAGTTCTCCTGTGATATCATGTGGTGGGAATAGTCAGCTAAGGAGACTTAGATTGCTTTACCAAGCCAAGCAGTGGTGACGCAGTAGCCTCAGAGTAGGTGATCAGTGAGAAGAGGAGGAGTTTTGTGAGTTCTGAATGTGTTCATGTCCCTTTTCAAGGGGGAAGGTTAGTATCCTAAGGCAAAAAGTGCACTAAATCTGCTAAGCCCCTTTTGAAATGCCAGTGTACCTCCTGGCTATGACTTGGTGTAAACCCCAGTTTATCTGTTAAATGGGGATATACTTTTATTGTCTTGAGTGTTACTATACGTGTTAAGTGATATAACATATATAAATGTACCCAGCACAGTGTCTTCTAGCTAGCAGATCTTCAGCTTATATTAGTTGTCCTTCCTCTCTAGGTAATGATAATCTCTGAACTTTATAATGCAGACCCAAACCTACTAATAAATTCAGAAAGGACTTTTCCTTATTAATTGCATAGAGGTCCCTTAAAAAAAATAAGTAGGCACTTTAAGTGCCTTGCAGAGTTGATTAAAAATGAGTAGTAGTGGCCAGCTTGTCCATATGTTATGCTTCTGTTAACTTGTCTTCTGAAAGCAAGCCCAAACAGTCCCCTCAGCTTAGAAGTAATTATCGCAAATGCTTTTATTAAAAGCCCATGTGTTTAATTCCTTATTGAAAACCCTGACTCAAAGCTTATTTACTCCATTTCATCTTATAAATCTATAAAGCTTACTTTTTAATTGCTTGCACACAGTTGATTAGAAGCATTAAATTAGAAGGTGGTGACAAGGAGAGTCAGCTGTCCCTTCTGGAAGACAGGAGAAAGTGATGGCTAATAATTTATGTTCTCTTTGAGTAGAGCATTGCCGTTAGGCTTTAATGACTAGGGGCTACCTAATTGGCCACAATTTGAATTATTTTTACACAGCTGAACCAAACATTTTTCATTAGGAGAGGATGGTAAGGAGTGTGGGGGAGACAGATCATTGAATGGAGCAGGAAACTGTATTGTGGTGCCCTAAATGTCCCTGTTGCTGTACCTGTCAGCTTTTTTGACACACAGAGAGAGAGGGAGAGAAAGAGAGAGAGAGAGAGAGATGGAGATGAGGGAAGAATAAAACTTGGAAGGGAGAAAGAATGTAGTTTGAAGTAATCTGCTAAAGGGAGATTTAGGAGAAATTGGCCCGAGGTAGGCTGGCCTCTTCCTCTTCTCCTCTCTTTCGCTATGTTCTAGTTTTTAGTGATCTCTGTTCTGGATAACTCTGAACTTCAGAAGAAAGGGCTATCCCTTTAGCTGAATTAGCCCTATGACATCATTGTCCATC
Source organism: Mustela nivalis (assembly GCF_964662115.1). NCBI lineage: Eukaryota > Metazoa > Chordata > Mammalia > Carnivora > Mustelidae > Mustela > Mustela nivalis. The sequence goes on from NC_139020.1 coordinate 116,347,743, forward strand.
TTGTCTTGGCTCTAAACAGCTGTGCCGTTTTATACTCTTTGTCAGCTGCCCATGGTCCCTTACAAAAAAATTTGTCATCACAAGGAACTCAGGGTGACTGGCTGCTTATTACTCCACCTAGCCCTTCTTTTTTCCTGGTTGGACAGAGGCTCCTGGGAACATAAATTGTTTCTTTTTTTCTTCCAGAGCAGGCTTTCATGTAAGTGACATGATTTAAAGGAAACATTATTTCTTTCTTCCTCTCTGCTGTGTAATACCCCAACACCTACATTTCCATTAAGTGTATAGATGTTTGGGTCAAAAAGCATTAGTTGACTTTTTGACATTTTAGCATTTAATGTTCACTTTTTAACATGGATTGATTATATCAGTTTCCTTTCTTTACTCCTGACTGATCCTCCTTGGAAATAACTGAAGTTCAAGAAGCAAAGTAGTCTGTGTTAACTTGTGTGCATAGGACCTTTTGTTGTATTTGGGCTGTTGAATGTGCAGTGAAGCACTTGAGAGCTTTGACTGAGACCATGCAGGAGTTAGAAGGGGGAAAGTTAAAGATGGTAAGTGAATGTTAAGAGAGTTTCAGAGGCAATAGAAAATGGACTTATCATTTTTCTTGTAGCTTTGTCCTTTTTCTTTTACTCTATGCTTGGTGAAATTAACTTTATTGTTTGAGAACCATATCTAATTTCCTGTTCAGCGTACTCTGCCCATTTACTAGTTGAGATGTATGGTAGAAGTAGGGTTCAATTTATATGTCTATGTGTCTTCTTCTTGCTTGTTTTCACCTAATATATCTCAGAGAACTTTTCACCTGTTACATACAGCAGCCTCATTCCTTTTAATGACTGCATGTGTTCCATTGTATGGTTGAATCATAATTAATTGAACAAGTCTTCTTTCAGTTGATGCTTAGGTTGTTTCCAGTCTTTTCCCACTGAAGGGTTGCACCAGACATCCTTGTACATATATCTTCAGTTAATTTTGATGAATTACTTTATATGATTATGTATATTCTTAGCAGTGAGGTTGCTGGGTCAAGGGGGCATACAGTTTTCATTTTGATATTTCCAAGGCTTGCTTTAAACCCTTGTCAGAGCAGCATTCATTGATACTGAAATCTGTATCTTAGTATTTTCTGGTGTTTCAGGGAAGTTGTCTCAAAACAGTTTCTCAGCTAGCCAGTAACTCAAAATATATGGCTTAATTTGGGGGTCACAGGAATAAGAAATCATATGTAAAAAAGGAAGAGAGATTCCTTTTTCTGTGTTTGTGGCCTGATTTCAAGCAGATTTTGGAAGAGGTCATATTTGTCTTTTATTTGGTCTTTGCCACTTCCTTTTCCATTTGCTCTCTCTATATTGGGTGTGGTATCTTTCTTTTCCAAGTTCCTCACACTGGCACTTAATGTAAGCCTACCTTTTTTCCCAAATAGTCTCTGTCCCCAAAGTACTTCGACTTCCTCAGTACTTATGTTTTAGCCTCATGTTAGGGATAAGGTTAGTAAAAAATTATATTTTAATGTTTATTTTCATATGTACATTTTATGTTAACAGTATTTTAGGGGTATAGTTTTAAATAGTATGCATATATTAGGATATGCTCAATTTTTAAAAAGTGATGAGGTGCATGATCATAAAAAGTGGAGTTGGGGACCGTTGCTTTAGGGAAGTGTAGACCTTGTGTCAGGTTAACAAGTCAGCTTCAACTTTGGCACTTTTTCTTTAAAGTTATAAGTTCTGTCCTAGGTCAGTTTCTTTAAGTTGACCTTTTAATGACTTCTTCTTCTACATCTCCCATATTCTTTAAAAGCTCCTCTGTTTTTTGTATTTTGTTTTTAATAACAATGTGACAGTAGCAGCTGTAGCAGCAGTGAAGAATTGCAATAAAGGGTGGCTTTGTATATACATAATTCCCTTCTAAATTAGGGACTTTCCACATTCTTTAAGGAAACAGTAAATAGCTTAGAAGAGTGTAATTGATTTGGTATGAACCTCCAAAGAAATGGCCAGAATAAGCAAATTTTAGCCCTGTAGGACTTCAAGTTTCACCTTCTTATGGGATAGTTTATTTTCTGAGAAACGTGATAAGTAGAATATTAGAAGAGGACAGCTACTTGGAGTTTTATTTAAAATCTTTGTCCTATAGATTTTTTTAAAGGATTTTAAATATTTGAGAGCGGGGGAGCCAAGCATGACTGGGAGAAGGGATTGGAGGGGGCAGAGGGAGAAGCAGACTCTTCTGAGCCGGGACCAGGATGTGGAGTTTCATCCAAGTTTGCTACTTAAAGATTGTAAAAAGTAAAATCAGGTCTGGGTCCTTTGTTTTATGTATTCTAGACTGCTAATACTGGTACCAGGGAAGATAAGTTTAGTAAGTAAGAATTATATTTTTTGTGTTTTTTAACTTTGCTGTTTATGTGGGGTTTTTTTTTTTTTTTGAGCTGTTCATTTAAGTACTAGTTTTTCAGTAAATGATAACCTTAGTAAATGAAAGTGTATTTAAATTTCAGTATTGTGTTTGAATGTACCTGATCATTTTTTTTTTTTACCTCTGAAAGCTATGATCAGGGTACTAACCATTATCTACCTGATTGATTTGAGAAAGAGGTAACCAAACTGAAACATAGTTAATGCATTTACTACTTGTGGACCCTTCCCTTTGGGTAGGATATGTATGTTAACTTTACACAGTCTGACAGTAGAAAGTGATTTTGAAAAACAAACTTTGTACCAGTGCTTTCAGCCTCTTTGAGATGAAATTTCTTTGGATTTCATGATTGTTATGTTAGATCCTACAGTAACACAGTTGAATTTGAATTTACAACAACCAAAGTTAGAGTGGCAGATGTAATATTGCCTGTTTTTTTTCTAAATAATGGAGTAAATAAGGTAATGTAATTATTTGATTGTGTGTAGTTCTTATGACCTATTAAATTTACTCATGTGCTTTATTTAAAATGATATTAGTAACAAGTTTCACTTTTATTTCATTTTAATGAATTTAAAAAGTGTAAAAAATAAAATTTTATTATAGTAAGTTTTCAAATTAGAGATAAATACAAATATAGAAAAAACTTATGACAGTTTCACCACCTAGTGATAATGTTAATATTGTTAGCATTTTAGAAATCTACATTCAAACACACACACATTTCCTTTAGTATATTGGGATATTCTCTTACATTTTCAAATATATTTCAAGAATACATACTTTTTAAGATTTTATTTGTCAGAGAGAGAGCAGAAGCACAAAGAGCTGCAGGCAGAGTAGGCAGAGGGAGAATCAGGCTCCCGCTGAGTGAGGAGCCTGTGTGGGACTCCATCCCAAGACTCCAGGATCGTGACCTGAGCAAAAGGCAGACGTTTAACCAGCTGAGCCCACCAAAGCGTCCCTTTCAAGAGTATTTTTATTGTATACATGTTTTTCTGAGCTTCAGCAGATGTATTGAAGTATAATAACTGACAGAAGCATGCACATACTACAGATGTACAACTTGAAGATTGTAAAATGAAGTACACCTGTGCAGTCAGCATTCAACTCAAGAAAAAATATTGCTGGCACCTAGACCTCTCCCATTTCCTACCTACTATCAGCAGCAACCCTCACAGGATAGCCGTTATTCTGATTTTATTTTTAAGAATAACTGTGAGATATAGTTTATATATGCTAAAATCCACCCATTTTCAGTGTTCAGTTCAGGGATTTTTAATAAATTTACTGATTCATAAGGCCATCACTATAGTTTAAAACATATGTATGAATATATTTTAACCAGTTTCATTTTGTTGAATGCATAGTTATTTCCATTTTTTTTGCTAATTAAATAATCCTGTAGTGACTTTTCCTGTATTAACTTTTTATGCATTTTCTTTCATCGGGATAGGTTTCTTAAAGTATAATCACCAGTTTGAAGAAGGTGTGCATTTTTATGGCTTTTGATACATAGTACTATATTACCTTTGAAAATAATTGAGCTAACTTATTTTCTTACTGTTAGGAAATGAATGTGTTTTTTTTTTTCCATCTACCTCAACATGGGACTTTTTTTTTTTTTTTTTTTTTCAAAGAATCACACCAATTTGGTGGATGAAATCTGGTAGCTCTGTTTAATGCTCATTTCTTTGATTACTGCTATAAGTGACTTTTATTTTATATATATAGTGATTTGCCTAATAGTGGTTTGTCTATTTATTTATTAATGAATGCACTTTTTTATTTTTTAAGACACTTTAATATGTTAAATGATATGAATCCTTTGTTATAAATACTTCCCCCAGTTTGCTTTATGTCATATTAATTTTTCATAATGAAATAGATTAAGATTTTATGCCATATTGTAAAAAATGAAAATGTGTATTCTACTCTACTAGCCTTTGGAAACTTATCTTGGTAATTTTAAAATTGGAGATGATAATGAATTACATGAATAAAATTTTTCTGTTAAAGTGTGTACCTTTCATAATTGAAATTTAAAAAGTATCAAGTAGACGTATAAAACTAATTTATTATGCTTTGTTGCCAAACTTATTCTAGGCAGTTATACTTAAGCATGAACATTGACGACAAACTGGAAGGATTATTTCTTAAATGTGGCGGCATAGACGAAATGCAGTCTTCCAGGGCAATGGTTGTAATGGGTGGAGTGTCTGGCCAGTCTACCGTGTCTGGGGAACTGCAGGAGTCGGTACTTCAAGACCGGAGTATGCCTCACCAGGAGATCCTTGCTGCAGATGAAGTGTTACAAGAAAGTGAAATGAGACAACAGGATATGATATCACATGATGAACTCATGGTCCATGAGGAGACCGTAAAAAATGACGAAGAACAGATGGAAACACATGAAAGACTTCCTCAAGGACTACAGTATGCACTTAATGTCCCTGTAAGTAATTCCTTTATAAGATTAATATAACTTATAGTTAGAAATATAATTAATTTTGTGTTCAGTAGTACTTCAAGTCATTGAGGAAATTTCAGAAAATACTTAAAGGCTTAATAGCTCAAATGGATGTTCTTGAATAGGTATGCTAAATGTTGACAGAAATCACATTTGAAAAAGCAAAGTTAAGTTTTTGTATTATATACATTTTAGAAACTTAATCTTTTTCCAGGATAAAGTTTCTCTATCAAGACTACTGTATATTAAATTTTAAGTGCTTAAATTTTAAAGATTTTGTTTTAACTTCTGGGTTTCCTTGAAGAGGAGAAAGATTGAATCTTAAGCATAACTAGGAAAAGATCAGACACTTGAGGGTTTTTTCCTTCAAATTCTGTAAGTTGACAATTCCTGGTGTGTCTGGTTTTTTTCATTACCTTTTTAAAAGGTATATGAGCTTTTTAGTTTTTGAGCTTTTTTAGTTATATGAGCTTTATTAGTTTTTCCTGTTTATCTTGGATGTCAAGTATTCTTTTGTAGGCACCCATAACTTTTTTGCCATCTTGTGTGTGTGTATGTTTTTTTTTTTACCTGATAACCAGCAAAATCATAACCATAATGTAATCTTCAGTTCTTTTTGTAATATTAAACCTGAATTTCTTTCATTATATCTAATATACTGTGCTTTTACTTTTCCTTCAGAACCTTCATATATCCTGCTTACAGTATTCCCTTCAGGCATACCCCCTTTCTGTTTTTTATTTTTATTTGATTTATTCATGTGACAGACAGAGATCACAAGTAGGCAGAGAGGCAGTCAGAGAGAGGAAGAAGCAGGTTCCCTGCTGAGCAGAGAGCCTGATGTGGGGCTCGATCCCAGGACCCTGAGATCATGACTTGAGCCGAAGGCAGAGGCTTCAACCCACTGAGCCACCCAGGCACCCCTAAATTTACTATTTCAATAGCTAAAGCCCCCTTCCTGTTTTTTTTTTTCTTTTTTTTTAAGATTTTATTTATTTGTCAGAGAGAGGGAGAGAGAGCAAGCATAGGCAGACAGAATGGCAGGCCGGGACAGAGGGAGAAGCAGGCTCCCTGCCGAGCAAGGAGCCTGATGTGGGACTCAGTCCCAGGACGCTGGGATCATGACCTAAGCTGAAGGTGCTGCTCAACCAACTGAGCCACCCAGGCGTCCCCTTTCTTGTTAATCTAGATAGTGGTTCATCATTCTCAGCCTTCCCCTTCTGTTTAGTCCAGGCTGAGTTCCTGCAATAAGGACAGTTACTTATCCAGTGTCTATCTCTCTAATAAATTGTAGGCTCTATGAGAGGATGAATTTTTTTCTTATGTTCCATTGTATCCCAGGTGTTGGCACGTTGTGTGAATGAGTGAATAACACTTATAGTTGTGTTCTCATACATGTGCTCACCAACTTTTTCCTAGCCCATTGTAGTAACCTTTTCTTTTTTTAGCCTGTTCATGTGATGGATTATATTAATTGATTTTTGAGTGGGGAACCACCCTTACATACCTGTAATACATCCCACTCAGTTGTGGTATGTAATTCTCATTATATATTGTTGGATTCAATTTGCTAATAAGTTGTTGAGGACTTTTGTATTTATGGTCATGATACATATTGGTCTAGTTTTCTTGTAATACCTTCATATCTGATTTTGATATTAGAGTAGTCCTGGCCTCATAGAATGATCTAGGAGTATCCCTCTGCTTCTAACTTCGGGAAGAGAGTATAGAGAATTGGTATAATTTCTTACATAAATGTGTGATAGAATTCACCAGTGAGTGCATATGGCCTGGTACTTTATTTTTTGGAAAGTTACTACTTACTGACTTAATTTCTTTAACAGATGTAGACCTCTTCAGATTGTTTATTTCTTTTGTGTGAGTTTTTGCAGATTTTGTCTTTTAAGGAATTAGTTCCATTTCATCTCGATTATCACATTTATGGGCCTAGAGTTGTTCATAATATTCCTTTGTTATCCTTTTAATATCCATTGTTGCTCAGCAGATCTCTAGAGCTGTTTCATCTTTCAAAACTAAATCTCTATATCCTTGGGGTAATAATACATTATATGTTAATTAAAAAAAAACCAAACTGAATCTCTATACCTATTAGACAAGAGTTCCCTATTTTTCTCCAGACCCCAATAGAAGCTTGCTGATTTTATTGCTAGTTTAAGAGACAGCTTTTTCATTTTCTTTTCTTTTCTTTTTTTTAAAATGATTTTATTTTTATTTATTTGAGAGAGAGACAGATAGTGATGGAGATAGTGAGAGAGAACGCAAGCAGGGAGGAGAGGGAGAAGCAGGCTCCCGCCAAGCAGGGAGCCCTACACAGAGCTCCATCCCAGGATCCTGGGGTCACCACTGGAGCGGAAGACAGATGCTTAGCCAACTGAGCCACCCAGGCTCCCCCAGCTTTTAGTTTTCTCTGTTGATTTCTAGTTTTAAATTTCACTGATTTCTGCTCTAATTTTTATGATTTCTTCTGTTACTTTGGATTTATTTGCTTTTGTTTACTAGTTTTCTAAGGGGGAAGATTTGATGATTGATTTTAGATCTTTTCTAATAAATGCATTTGATGCTATAAATTTCCCTCTAGGCACTGCTATTACTGCATCTCATGAATTTTGATAAATTATAGTTTTATTTTCATTTAATTCAGTATATCTTTTAATTTCTCAGATTTCTTCTTTGATCCACATGTTGTTTAGAAGTGTGTTGTTTAATCTCCAAGTGTTTGGGGATTTTGTAGCTATTTTTCTGTTAATTAATTTCCAGAATAATTCTGTTGTGGCCTGAAAGCATATATTGTATAACTTCTGTTTTCTCAAATTTGTTAAGGTGTGTTTTATGGCTCTGAAAGTGGTCTGTGACTGCTCCATGTGAGCTTGAGATTATGTGTTTTCTTGTTGAGGATAAAGTGGGTGGTCTGTATTGCATTAGCCTTTTTAAATAGGATTGACTGTCCTGTAAATGGTAGATTGACTTGTCCAATCTATATTTCATATAGTTTCCATAGTGATCTTTCTGAATGGGATTTATATTTCTCACTCCCCTGGGAAAACTTCAGAGGTTCCCATTGCTAAACAGCTAAAATATAGCTTATTGCAGAGGCAGAAAGAGCCCGCATAATCGTAATCACATCTTTTCTAGCAACCCTTTAGACAGTAGTTCAGTAGCTTCTCTCATCTGTTTATACTTAAGCATATCAAATTACTTTAGTTGCCTGGCTCCACTATGGTTTTTTCTATTATTACTTCTGTATATGTTGTATACACTTGTATTATTCTTTGGCAATCTGTTTGTTTTTACTTCTCTGCTGAAAAGATTCCTCTTGTTTGATTTTCATTTTGAAAACTAACATTTTGCATCTCTTTGCTTACAAGACTGTAAGGTCCCTTTTCCGTATCCTGCCTTCTACTTTTGTGTTCTCAATTCCTGGGCTATAGTAGGCAGTCAGATATTTTTTGAGTGAAAAAAAAGTTTATGCATGTGTATGTGTTTGTGTGTGTATATTTTTTTTAATTGAAGAGACGTTTAAGGTGAATGCTTTTAGATGCCAAGTTTAAAGTTCAAACTGCATACACTTGTATAACCTGCAGCCCATTAAGATACAGAATATTTCTGTCATCCTAGAAGGTTTCCCTGTGTTTCTTCCTGATCAGTCCCCTTGAGAACTTTATGTAGATAGAATCATATATAACTCTTGTGTCTGGCCTCTTTTGTTCAGCACAGTGTTTTTGGTTTATCTTTGTTGGTTGAGTGTATCCATAAGTAGTTCATTCCTTTTTATTGTTGATTAGTATTCTGTTGTGTTATTGTCCTAAAATCTGTTCATTCATTTCCCCTTTTACAGTCATTTTATCTCTAGTTTTCAGCTTTTATGGATAAACTTGCTATGAGCTATGAGCATTTTTGTACAAGTCTTTTTTCACTTCTTTGGGGTACTTCTTGATATAATTAAGCCATTTCTAAATTAAGCCATTAGATTGAGCTAGAGTCTATCTTTGTATCAATAATACATTGTCTTTTTTTTTTTTTTTTTAAGATTTTATTTATTAATTTATTAGAGACACAGCAGAGAGGGAACACAAGCAGGAGGAATGGGAGAGGGAGAAGCAGGCTTTCTGCTGAGCAGAGAGCCCAACATGGGCCTCGATCCCAGAACCATGGGATCATGACCTGAGCCAAAGGCAAACACTTAACCACTAAGCTGTCCAGGCGTTGCAGGATTTCACTGTCTTGACTGCTGAATCTTGTATAATAAATCTTGAAGTCAGGTAGTATGGTCTTCCAATTTTGTTATTTTTCTGGCAAGACTGTTGTGACCATTTAAGAAGGTTGTTTGTATTTTCACATAAAATATAGACTTAGCCTTTCAGTTTCTATAAAACTGGGTTTTTGGGGGATTATATTGATTCTACATATTTACTTGATAAAAATCAACATCTAAACAATAGTGGCTTCCAATCCATGAACATGGTATATTGCTATGTTTGTGTAGGTTTTCTGTAATTTATCTTAGCCTTGTTCTTTTCAGTGTAGTTATTGGAAATATTTTGTTAAATTTATTCCTAAGTATTTCATGTTTTGGATGCAATTGTAAATGGTATTTTGAAAAATTTCAATGTTTAATTGTTCATGACTAGTATATAGAAATGTAGTTGATTCTTTTTATATTGACAATGTATCCTGTGACTGTTATATGTATATATAAGTTCTAGTAGTTATTTTGTTGATTGCTTAAATTTATTCACAGTCATATTGTCTGATCATATTATTCATGCATTTTACATTTTCCTGCAGTGTTTATCTCCCCTTGCTCCCACACCCCCACTCCTCCCAGTATATATCTCTTCTTTTTCTTGTCTTACTGTATTGACTGGGGCCTTCAGTACAGTGATGAATAGAGGTGGTTAGAGTAGATATCTTTCCCTTTTTCCTGATCTTTAGGGGACTGCATTTAGTTTTTCACCTTTAAGAATTATTTTAGCTGTAGATTTTTTTAATGGATGATCTTTATTACATTGAAGAAGTTTTCTTTCTAGTTTGCTGAAACTTTCTAAAATAAATAAATTTGTAACTCCAAGTGCTTTTTTTTTTTTGTTTTCAAATGCTTTTTCTATGTCTGTTACGTGATCATGATTTTTTCTTATTATCTTAATACGGTGAATGATATTGATTGATTTTCAAGTATTAGACCATTCTTGTATTCCTGGGATAAATTGCTCTTGGTCATGATGTGTCATCCTTTTTATACATTGCTAGATTCAGTTTTACTAACTTTTTAAAATAATTTTTAAGTGTACATTTATGAGAGATACAGTATTCTTGCAGTATCTTTGTTTTAGGTGTGCTGGTCTCATAGATGGGTTAGGAAGTATTTCCTACTGCATTTTCTAAAAGAGTTTGTGTAAGATATGTCCATCTCTACTTTACATATTTGATAGGCTTCTCTACTAAAGCCAATCTGGGACTGAGTTTTCTTTGGAGAAGTTTTAAATTCCAAGTTCAATTTTTAGAACATATTTAAGGTTTCTCAGATTTAAAAAATTTTTTTCCTGTATCCATTTTGATAAGTTGTACTTTTCAAGGAATTTGTCCATTTCTTCTTGTTTAATTGAACAGAATTTTTCATAATTTTAAAATTTCTTTTATTGTCTAAAGATCTATAATGATTTTTTCCTTCTTATTCCTCATAGTGGTAGTTTGTCCTTTTCTTGATTAGTCTGGATAGGGGCTTATCAATTTTATTGTTCTCTTCAAAGAATCAGGTTTTGGTTTTATTGATTGTTACTATTGTACATTTCAGCTTTAACATTTCCTTATTTCCTTCCTTCTGCCTACTTTGTTTTTAATTTGCTCTACTTTTTTCAGCTTTTAAAGTGGGAGGCTAGATGACTGTTTTAAGCCATTCTTCTTTTTTTTTTTTTAAGATTTTATTTATTTATTTGACAGAGATCACAAGTGGTCAGAGAGACAGGCAGAGAGAGAGGGGGAAGCAGGCTCCCCACTGAGCAGAGAGCCCGATGCGGGGCTTGATCCCAGGACCCTGAGATCATGACCTGAGCTGAAGGCAGAGGCTTAACCCACTGAACCATCCAGGCACCCCCATTCTTCATTTTTTATATAAGCATTTGGAGCTATAAACTTCTTTTAACTTCCTTGGTGATTTCATTTTGACCCATGAGTTAATTAGAAGTTTTTTTGCTTAACTTTGCTTGCTTTGAAACTAATGTTTCAAAGTTTTCCAGGTATTTTTTTTGTCATTGATGTTTAATTATTGTGGTCAGAGAATATTCAGTGTATGATTTCAGTCTTTTAAAATTCATTGAGGCTTGTTTTAGGGCTTGATTAGTCTGGATAGAGATCTGGATGTATGGTTAGTTGGTCAAGGTTTTATACTCTTGGCTGTGTATTTTGAAACTTATTGGGTAGGTTATTTTATAAATATCAATTAGTTCAAGTTAGCCTACTTAAGATCTTTGACACTTTTTTTTTTTTGAAAGTTTTTATTTTAATTCCAGTTAGTTAATTAACACAGTTAATCTTAGTTTTGGTTATACTGTATAGTGATCCAACAATTCATACATCACCTAGTGCTCATCAAAGTGCACTCCTAAATCCCCATCATTGATTTAACCCATTCTTCCATCCCTCTGCCCTCGGGTAACCATCTGTTTCTTGATTTGTCTCTCTCTCTCTCTCTCTCTCTTCCCCGCCCCCCACCCCGCCTTTTCTCATTTGTTTTGTTTCTTTAATTCCACATGTGAGTGAAATCATATGGTGTTTCTTTCTCTGAGTTATTTTGCTTAGCATTATACTCTTCAGAATCATCGATGTTATTGCAGATAGCAAGATTTCATTCTTTTTTGTGGCTGAATCATATTTCATCATGTATGTATACTATATCTTCTTTATCCATTCATCAGTTGATAGACACTTGGGCTGCTTCCATATATTGGCTGTTGTAAATAATGCTGCAACAAACAGGGTGGGCGTATATCCCTTTGAATTAGTGCTTCTATATTCTTCAGTATTGTGATTGCTGGATCATAGGATAATTCTATTTTCAACTTTTTGAGGACCCTCCATATTGTTTTCCACAGTGGCTGTATCAGTTTGCATTCCCACCACTAGTTCATGAATGTTCCCTTTTCTCCACATCCTTGCCAACACCTGCTGTTTCTTGTGTTGTTGGTTTTAGCCATTCTGATAGGTATGAGGTGATAATATACTGTAGTTTTGATTTGCATTTCCCTCATTGTAAGTGATGCTGACTGTCTTTTCTTCTGTCTTTTGGACATCTGTATGTCTTTGGAGAAATGTCTGTTCATGTCTTCTGCTTATTTTTTGATTGGATTATTTGTTTTTTGGTTATTGAGTTTTATGAGTTCTTTATATATTTTGGAATGGTCTTCAACATTTATATCCTGTACTGATCTACCTATTTTCTAACAGTTAAAGTTTACTTGTAAAAAGATCCAGTTGAAAACTACATATTGCATCAATTGACACATCTCTTTAGTCTGCGTTAGTTCCTCACTTTAAAGTTTTATGATCCTAATAATTGAAGGTTAATAGACCATTTTTTTTTTTTTTTAAGAATGTTTCTCAGTTTAGGTTTATCTGATTTTCCCTCTTAATGATACTTAAGTTACTATCTTTGGGAGGGGTTATCACAAATAGTGATGCTATGTCTTCTCTCTGCATTGCATTCTAATAGGTGGTAAATGATTTTTATTTGCCCCATTCTGATGGTTCACTCTGATAAGTTGATTAAGGTGATGGCTGGTAGATCTTGTCACTGTAATCTTATTCCTCGTCACACTTTTTAATTTATTTGTTTATTTGTATCAGTATGGGTTTAGGAGTTTTATTAACTGGGTTAAAGTCTATTACTATGATTGTTTTAATGCTTGATTTAAGATTTGGCCAATTGGATCCTCTTCAAGCTGACTTCTCTGATCTTTTGACATGTCCCATCAGTCTTCAGAAGTACATGCTTGCCTTCTGTTACAAGATGTTTTAGGCCTGTCTTGTGTATGTTTTCTGCTGCCTCACCCCTGGAATCAGCCATTTCTCTAAGGAGTCCTTGTTCATTTTAGTGGATGGCATTTAGAAGGCAAGATCTGGGTGCCTAATGTGCTGCTCATTGCTTTTGAGGTATAGCTGCTTCCAGGACTCAGTGGACAAAGCCAGAGAGTATATGTATGTATGTATATAATTATATACATACATATGTATACATATACACTCACTTCTATCTATAATTATCTCCATATCTATCAGTATTATAAAACTATGAGTCACACTGATCCCTCCAATTACAGTCCATTACCACAGAGTATATTTTAGTTTTTTCCCTTCTGTATTTTTTAACTCCCTTCTTAGACAGTGAGAAATCTGGCTTTCTTAATCATTGGTGTATTTCCTGACTTGATCAGAACCCCCTTGCCATGTGTAAACCATTCGTCACCGCATCTTCCTGTGCAGAGGGCCTCTTTCTCTAATCCTGGTCTATGCCTGGTCTGCTTCCTCCATGTGCTTTCACAACTTGCACTGGACCTCTTTACCATATGGAGCCTTCCTTCTGTACTGTGCTGGTCCATGCTCACCCTTGGTACCTTTCTCACTCCACTGAGCTTCTGACACCTTGCTCCAGGTTACCCTTCCTCTATAACGTAGACCCTTATGCTGCTTGGGTTTTGACACCTTACCCTGAGCTGTCTTCTGTGAAGAAGCTCCTTACTCTGCTTACATCCAGACATCTTTGTGCAACAGTTGCCCACTTATCTTGTCTGGGATTTTATACCCTTTTATGCTTCAGCTTATAGCTTTAGGAATGAATGGTTCATGGAGAACAGGTGAATAGGGGCAGGAAGAGGAAGGGACAAGACTTATTGTCCTTTTACTTTTGTTGAAGCTTAATTTTGGAATTACATAGATTCGTAGAAAGTTATAAAATTAGTAGAGAGGTCCCATGTACCCTTCAGCCAGTTTCCTCTATTGGTTAAATCCTACACAATTATAGTACAATCTCAAAATCAGGAAATTGACATTGCTATAATATGTCCAGTGCTGTATACTTTATCACACATGTAGATGTGTTTAATGACCATCACATCAGGAGACATACTGAATCCATCATGACAAAGATATCTGTGGTGTGACCCCTTTGTACTTGCACCTCTTCTCCCACCATGTCTAACTGTTGTTGTCTTACTTTTAATTGATTTTCCACCTTTGTGTCTTTGTCATTTTGAGAATGTTTTGTTAGTGGACTCATAGAGTATGTCATCTTTAGACTTGATCTTTAGATCTTTTGACTTTTTTCAGTTAACATAATGCCTTTGAGAGCCATCTGAGTTATTGTGTAATTTGTTCCTTTTTATTACAGAGTAGTATTCCATGGTGTTGATGTACCACAGTTTAACCATTCACCTCCTAAAGGACGTTTTAGTTGTTTCTACATTTTGGATATTACAGATGTGCTATGAACGTTCATGCATAGGTTTTTGTGTGAGCATAGATGTATGATAAATACCCTGTCATACTCCCACCACCAGGTGTACACTCCTGTAACATTTTGGTATATGTACTAATGTGCTTTTTTGATATGTATATCAGACATAGAATCATGTTGCTTTTTATAGACTGTTTTCATTTACCAGCATATTTTGAACTTTTCTTAACTTCTTACTCTTGTAATACTTCTTAAATGTCTGTTTCATATTAAATACGTATGAGTAATTTGTAATTGAGTCCTGCTACCCCTACTAGGTAATGATAAATTTGAGTGCATTTCGAGAAAGAGTTAATGAAAAGTTTTCTCATACTATATACCAGAGGGCAGAATTTAGGATTTTTGTAACATTGCTCTATAGTGGAACACAACAGACACAAGAAATCATAATCCCTTTTTCTTACTTAGGCATTCCCACTATGGCACATATTCCCAATATGGCACAGTGGTGAAGGGTAAGTCTTGGGATCATGAATATATATTTTTGAATTAAAGAGAGGACATTGATCTAGAACAATATGATCCAGGTCCCCAGAAGAAAACTTAAGTTACTAGGCCTTTCATCCTCTTTAGATTGTGTGCTAAAGACTTCTAAAAGTAGATTTTGAGCACATTAATGATTTTCTTCTTTTATTTGCTCATTCATTTGGAAGCCACAAAGAACTGAAAAATTAATTAATTAATTTATTCAGTTAATTTCATATTAACTTCTTTCGTTAACTAAAGCTAAAGTTAAGTTTGGGTTTTCTTAGATTGTTAATAACAGTTAAGATTCTGTAGCCTATGTAAACTCTCCAGTGTTTTGTGACAGTTGAAGTAAAAGTTCTTCATTTGTGGTAACTGCTAATTTTCATTTTATCTTAATCTTACTCTAAATCAGTCACCCAAACTCAATGGCCCTCCATTTTCAGCAGCAGTCTGCAGACCACCTTTTGAAATGTCTACAGTTTACTTATTAGAACTTTGTTTTCTAATGTGTTAGAAACTTGAATTAAAATGAAATAAAATAAGTCTTTCAGTCTCATTAGCCACATTTTAGGTGTTCAGTAGCCACATGTGGTTAGTGGCTTCTGTTTTGGACAGCAAAGATAAAGAACATTTCTAACATTGCAGAAAATTTTATTGGAAACACTAGAAAGCTTCTTAACTCAGGAACTAAATTTATTTTAGAACTGTGAAAAAAGTATTTGGTTTATTCTTTTAATTCTTATATTCATTCAGTAAGAATTGAGAAATCATAACTCTCTATGGTCTTAGTTTTTCCAGTTGGATGGGGTAAGCATGTTCAAGAATAAAGACCTGTTTGTGTTGACAAATTGCAGCAAATTGTAATTCATAATAATATATGCTACATTGTTTTTTAGAAAACTGTTAGATTGTATCACTTGAGCAAAAGGATTTTGAATTAAGAACTATACAAATTCATGTTCTAGTCATATAATAATAAAATCAAATGTAAAATATTTCAGGTACTTATAACTCCTGAAAAAATACATGTCAGCATTTGTGTAGCATTTTATTTTAGTCATGAATTTCTGTGCTATAAAACAGCATGAACAAAATTATAGGAATACTTTCATGTATTTCCTATTTATAAATATTTTGTTCAGTGACCTAGGAAACTCAAAATATATTTGGCCATTGGTGTAAGAACTATGTTGGGTTTTTTAGTTTTTAAGTTTTCTTAAATCCTGTTATTAATTTAAGAAAGGCTATATAGATGTTTTCCCATATGCCTCTTGTTCTAGTCAGTAAAAATGTAACATACAGATGCCAGCAATTTGAGTATATATCTTGTAATGGGTAACTTTCCCCCTCTTATTAAAAAAAGAAAAAAGAAAAAAAAATCAATCCTAACCCATTTCAGTGGTTTTAAGTTTTTTTTTTTTATTTTTGCCATATATTTTGTACTCTGGTGTAATTCCAGAATTGGACTGGATTTATTGGTGACAAATGTTCTTTCACTAGCATCCTGGAAGGTGAGAGATCTGTTTGCTATTATATTTATTTGCTTAAATAATAATTAGTAGGATATGTTTCTTTTTGGCTAATTCCCCAACTTATTATCCCCATTGTGTTGTATACATTTTTTAAAACAGTTATTTATGACCTGTAGCCAATTCTTATTACCATTACATTTCTTTCAGAGTTCATCTGAGGGATTTAGAAGCAGTTTCGTTATGTTCATTGGCTGTTGGGGTCCTGTAATTGCATTGGTTATTATTGGAGCTCTGTGTTTTAAGAAGTGTTTTTATTCTTCCCATTCAAATACTTTTTACTTCAGCATACTCTTTGGATATCTTTTTCAGAAATAGATTCATTAATTGAGCTTATTTTAAGAAGAGGTGGTAATTTATATCAATTCAAGTTTTTTGTTTTGTTAAAGATTTTATTTATCTATTTGACAGAGAGAGACAAAGTGAGAGAGGGAACATAAGCAGGGGGAGTGGGAGAGGGAAGCAGTCTTCCTGCTGAGCAGGGAGCCCAACATGGGGCTCAATCCCAGGACTGTGGGACCGTGCCCTGAGCCGAAGGCAGATGCTTAATGACTCAGCCACACAGGTGCCCAAGTTCTTGTTTTGTTTTGTTTTTAAACCATATTTTATTCACATGCTATATAGATCTTAGTACCATGTTTGGTAGGAATCAATATATGAGCAGAAAACCTGGCATAAGTAACCATACTTCATAGTTTGTCCTGGTGTGAATCATGCTACTGCTTATTTATTATTTCAACTTACTTGAAAAGCAGAAGACCGAAGCTGTCCTTTTTAAGAGATTGTTTTAGGGCATCTGGCTGGTTCAGTCAGTTATGTGTCTGCCCAGATCATGATCCCTGGGTCCTGGGATTGAGTCCTGCATTGGGCTCCGTGCTCTTCTGTGAGTTTGGATCTCCCTCTCCCTTTATACCCTGCCCCCCATCCCCATTCTCTCTCTCTCTCTCTCTCTCATGTTCTCTCTCTCTCAAATAAATAAATAAAATCCTAACAAAAAAATAAGAGTTTGTTTTAGGGAGCTAATCCACAATGATCTATTTTTTTATATGTATTTTGTCAACTTTTTAAAAGATTTTATTTATTTATTTGACATAGAGAGAGAGATCACAAGGAGCCAGAGAGGCAGGCAGAGAGAGAGGGGGAAGCAGGCTCCCCGCTGAGCAGAGAGCCTGATGTGGGGCTCGATCCCAGGACCCTGAGATCATGACCTGGGCTGAAGGCAGAGGCTTAACCCACTGAGCCACCCAGGCGCCCCTGGACATAAATTATTAATAGAAGATTTCTTTCCAGATGACTTTAATAATATAGCCAGTCTCTAAGTTTAATACAGTTCTATCTGATCTTTGATGTTTAATCTGGAATTGTGAGACAGTGGTACTGAATGAGTGTTACACTCTCTTACTTAGGACAGTAGTACACAAATTGAAAATCATTATGGACAAGGCTATAGAGTCAGCCTATCTAGATCAGTCTCAGAGAGATCTGCTTTGGTTTTCTGATAATGGTCTTGATGTAGGTTATTATGAACGATCACATAGTCATTGTAAACATTAAAATAGTTCAGAATAAAGTAAAAAGTAAAAATTGTTTCCACCACTTAACTAATTTAATTCCCAAAAGATAGCTAGTAATATTGACAGCCTTCTGGAAATTTTTAATTTATTAACAAACATGCAGAGTGTGTATGTGTATTTATTTCTATATAATATGGTTTTAAAATCTGTTATGAAAACCTGCATATGTTTTGTTTTAAGTAGATTAGATGATAATGTTGTTTATATGCTTTTGAAATTAGCTGTGTTTATTTAAAACACATCCTATAGAAATTTTGTAATTGTCTATGGAACTTATTTTAATAGCTGATTAAATGGTGTGCCTTATTTAAGGCAATACTGATGGATATTTATGTTACTATTAGATCTGTTTGAACGAAGTAATGGTGAAAGGATCATACTTTTATATATAGACATAGATGCCTATATATATGAGCATGTTTCTTGTACTTATATCTGTATGTACCTACACATTTGTAATAACTCTTTCTCTAGGTCTATGTCTTTTATTGAAGTATAACATTTTATACAGAAAAGTACAGAAATTGTAAGTGAGAAATTTTATCAAAAGTGAACATAGTTGAATAACCACTGCCCAGATCAAGGCATAGAATATTACTAGCAGCGCAGAGGGCCTCCCCATCTTCTTAGTCACAACCATTTTTTAATTTCTGAAGTTAACCACTACCGTAACACTTCTAGCGTGGCCTAATATTTTTACCAGATTTTGTACTGATTATAAATAGACTCATACACTCTGTAGGATGTGATTTCTTTGGTTCAGATTGTGAGATGTATTCACATTTTGCAAGTACTAGTTTATTCTTATTTGTACATAAGCATCAGTTGTGTGAATATATCAAAATTTATCCATTGTAGTATAATTGACGTATAGGTTATTTCCAGATGTGGACTATTACAAAAAGTGCTGATGTGAATATTCTTGGATGTGTCTTTTGGTGCATGTACATGCTCATTTTTGTTGGTTATGTACTTAGGATTGAATTTGCTAGGTTTGCATATGTTCAGCTTTAGTAGGTACTGGCAAAAGCTTTTTTAAGTGGATTTACCAGTTTATATTAATTGTCCATATCCTTGGTACTTGGTATTGTCAGTCCTTTTAATTTTAGCCATTATGATTGGATAGTAGTCTTGCAATGTGATTTTTAGGTTAGGTTTCACTGAAAACAAACAAAATTTAGTACTGTTTCATACTTGCAATTTGGGTATTATTTTTTGGTAAGGCACATGTCTATTTTTTGTCCATTTTTCTATTGTGTTTCTTTCTCTTACAGATTTGTAGTAGTTCTTTATCTGTTTGTTGGGTATCTGTTTATCTTTGTGTATATATCTCTTTTTCATTCTGATTTGCCTTTTTACTCTTGATGAATAGAAGCTGTTGTTAATAACATTCAATTTATAAGTCTTTTCCTTTTGGTTAGTGTTTGTGTATCCTATTTAAGAATTCTTTGCCTGCCGTAAAATTACAGAGATACTTTGTTAACTTCTGGAAGCTTTATGGTTTTTCTATCCCATTTAGATTAATAATCCATTTGGAATTGATTTTTGCTGATAATGTGCAATAGGGATCAAGGTTTATTTGATGGCTTCCCCCCCCCCCCCCCCCAATCACAATAGAAGTTTTTTCAGTCTCACTTCTCTGGCTTAATGTTTTAGTTCTTAGAATAACTGAGTATGTTAAGTTAATGATAAACAGGTTTTTTTCATTGATGAGTACTAGGGATTTATACTAACACTGGAGTTAATATATTTTTAAGATTATAAAGTAATACATACATGTTGAGGAAATGTAAAAATTCTAAAACTATAAAGCAGATAGCAAAAAATCGCTAATGTCACTATAGGATGATCACTACTAACATTTGGTTGTTAGCATTTTAGTGTTTGCTTTTTGTTTGTTTTTCTGTGTATGTATTTGTGTTTGTATAAAATTTGCTGCATATGTATTTGTGTGTTTGTATAATATTGTAAAACATATTTATCTACATAATTATATATTTACTCCTCACCATGAGCATTTCATTATGTCATTAATATTATCCAAAACTAAGATTTTTTTATAACTGTATAACGTCAAATAGTAGTGTTGTAATTTACCTTAGTCCTTATTACTGGATACTTAGACTGTTTGCACTTTTGTTTTTACTACCATAAAGAATGTTGTTATGTTATATGTAGACATTGTTGTGCCGTGTGAGTTTATTTCTTCAGTGTAGATTTCTTAGACTTTTGATATGTCCTGGTCAATTTGTAGACCATAACAGTTGACCAATTATTTTTCCTCTAGTAGTGTATGAGATTTCCAACTTAATACCTTTATAAATGATCTAGAGTAGGAGCTAGGAAATCGAATTTCTAGATTTGTAAATGATGTTGAGGGAAATAAAAACAACTGGACTTGGTCTTGGGTTGGCAGTGGAGAAGAAAATTAAAAGTCGCTTTTAAACAAGATTGAGGTAATATAGCATATTGCAAGGCAGGGAATTTGGAGGGAGGTTCTTAATGTGAAATACTGATTTAGATAATAGGATGTCTAGGCGGAGATATTCTGTAGAAATTGGTAACTCATCTGTAAGTCTATGTTAATTAATAGCCATAAATATTTGTTTAGAAAATGAAAGTTTTCAAGGTGTTCTTGATGTAATCTCATTAGATATTCTGTTGTAATCCCATTTGATTTTCTGTTGTGTATATGCTGGATATTATTACTACCATGATTAAGAGATGAAGAAATGATTATGATCATTAGTGGCATCAAGAATCTGTCTGCTATCAACTGATATGTTTTGTAGTTGATGCTTTACATATATAATATCTTTTAACTCTGCAGAAATTCTGTGAGGATTATTTCCTCCATTGTATAGGTGAGGAAGGTTCCAAATGACTAAATTTAGTTCAGCCTTACACTGGTATTAATATATTTTGGAATTGGGTTGTATTTCCTTTAACTCCCTACCTTTGCTTTTCGTGTTTTTCCATATTTTTCCAACTAGAAGCCAGGTTCTTCCAGATAGTAATTAGAGGAGGTAGGATTGAAACTCAGGTCCTATGCTTCACCTATATATTGATGATATTTTGTCCATTTTGTTGTTTGTTTGTTTGTTTGTTTGTTTATTTATTAAATTTATTTTTTAAAAGGTATTTGTTTGTCAGAGAGGGCATAAGCAGCAGGAGTGGCAGGCAGGGGAGGCAGAGTGAGAAGCAGATCCCAGGACCTTGGGATCATGGCCAGAGTTGAGGGCAAGATGCTTAACCGACTGACCCACCCAGGTGTCCCTCACTTTGTTATTTTTAAAATTATTTTCTCTCCCTTTTATGGTAGCCATTCTAGAACCTCTAGAAATTTTTCCACATTCTGGCAGCAAGCAAACTGTAGTTCCTATTTCAAAAATAAAATTTTCACATAAAAATTATTTTAAAAGCAGTTTTAATAATTCAGATTTATTAAGAAGCTGTTACAGTAGTGGAAATAACACTGAACTAAAAGACACAAGATCTTGGTTTAAGTCCTAATGTTGAAATATAATAGTTTGGGTAAGACACTTCCCTGAAGTTTTAGTTTTCTTATTGGTAACTTGAAGGTAATAATTAATTCACCAATCACAGCTGTTAAGATTTTAGTTGCTAGATTTGGAAGACTTGGATTTCAATTTTGATTTTACCCTTTTAATTAATGGGATTTTTAGACAAGTGATTTAACTTTTCTGGGCCTTAGTTTTCTTATTCTTAAGATGGGATGAAAATAATTTTACTGTGAAACTGAGATGACCTGTAATAGACTATATGGGCTAGAGAGCATGTGCCACCTGCCTCCCCCTCACCCCCTGCCCCACAATCCTGTAGCCTTAGCACCTAGGAACCTAGAACAGTGGACAGTGCCCAGTACACAGTAAATGGTAGATGAATCTTTGTTTATCAGGCTGAGGAGGAGAAACTACAAATTTACAGAAGACCAACATTACTGAGGTATAATTCACAGAAGATCTGCACATATTTAATGTATACTATATGATAAGTTTGGGGTGCTAAGTATTTTTGTAGTTAGAAAAATCAAAATTTTCTTAACTTTTATTTTTTAATAGATTTAGATTCATAAAAAGGTTGTAGAAGTAGTTTTGAGTGCATATAAACCCATCACACAGCTTCTTCTCATATCAAAGCTTATTCAATCATAATGCATTTATCAAAACCAGGAACTTAATGTTGGTAAAACTAAGGGCTTATTTGAATTTTATTTGTTTACCCCTAATGCCCTTTTTCTGTTTGAGGATTCAGTATAAGATCCTATACTGCATTCAGTTTTTGCTTCTTCTTCTTCTTCTTCTTCTTTTTTTTTTTTTTTTTAAGATTTTATTTATGTATTTGACAGAGATCACAAGTTAGGCAGAGAGGCAGGCAGAGAGAGAGGAAGAAGCAGGCTTCCTGCTGAGCAGAGAGCCCGATGTGAGGCTCCATGTGGGGCTCGATCCCAGGACCCTAGGATCACGACCTGAGCCGAAGGCAGAGGCTTTAACCCTTTGAGCCACCCAGGCACCCCTTGTTTTTGCATCTTCTTAAGTCTCCTGCATTATGAGACAGTTCAGTCTCTCCTTGTCTTCTATGACCTTGACTTTTGATACTTGATGAGTATTGTCAGTTATTTTGTAGAATATCTCTCAGTTTGGGTTTGATGTTTTCTCATGATTAGGTTGAAGCTCTGCATTTTTTTAAAAAAGATTTTATTTATTTATTTGACAGAGAGAGAGAGAGAGCACGTGCACAAGCAGGCAGAGAGGCAGGCAGAGAGGGAGAGGGGGAAGCAGGCTCCCTGCTGAACAGAGAGCCCAATGTGGGGCTCGATCCCAGGACCCTGAGATCATGACCTGAGCTGAAGGCAGAGGCTTTAACCCACTGAACCACCCAAGTGCCCCGAAGCTCTGCATTTTTGACAACCCTAAAGAAGTGATGTTGGTACAAAATTTGGTATGCCTTACTACTGGTGATACTAACCTTGATTCTTTGTTTAGGTAGTATCTGCCAGTTTTCCCCAGTATAAGGTCGCTATTTTTCCCTTTGTAATTAAGATATCTTTTAGTTTTGGGGCGCCTGGGTGGCTCAGTGGGTTAAAGCCTCTGCCTTCGGCTCAGGTCGTGATCCTGGGGTCCTGGGATCGAGCCCCACATTGGGCTCTCTGCTCAGCAGGGAGCCTGCTTCCCTTCCTCTCTCTCTGCCTGCCTCTCTGCCTACTTACGATCTCTGTCAAATAAATAATAAATAAAATCTTTTAAAAAAAAAGATATCTTTGAGTCTGTTTAAATACTTGATTTCTCCTCAGATTTCTACCTACTGGTTTTAGCATTCATTAGTGGACCCTGCCAGTTGTAGTTAATGTGGTGTTTACCTAATTGTGATTTTGTATTTTTCTCCTTCTTGCTATATTTATGTTAATCGTAGCTGTCTCTTCTTTATTATTTTTTGCCAGTTACTTTAGTTTTTCTCAGCATGGGTATTCATTTTATTCTACGAGTTCCAATCCAGTAATGTTATTACTTTGTTGCTCAAGTTGTTCAGCTATGCTGGTTAAGAGCTCCTCCAGACTGGTTCTTGTGTCCTTCGGACACTTGTTCATCCTTTTTCTAGCTCTTTAGTTTCTGGTACCACAGGATGTTGTTTTTCCCTGGACGAGTTCTGGAATCATTCACTTCTCCAAGGAGCCCCAGTTCCTCTTATTTGGATAATGGTGTTTAGAACCTAAGTTCTGGGTGCTAAGTGTGTTAGATATTGTTGCTCCTTTGTAATCTCATTAGAGTGAGCCAGGAAATATATGTATGTCTGCTAACTCATACATGCACCCATCTGTACTCATTTCTTTATGTTGGTGGAGTCCAGGTACCTATTAAAAGAGAGTGAATGGAGAAGAGGAAGGGAACACAAAATATAGTTAAGATGTATCTAGGTCAGCAGCTCTCAAAATTTCTGGTCTTACAACCCTCTTGCTCTTAAAAAATTGTGAATGCTCCTAATAACTCTTGCTTATGTTGGTTATATGGATCATTATTCACCATTTTAGAAATTGAAAATTTTATTTATTAATTTGTAAATAACAAATTGCATTGCAAGTTAACAAAGAATATACCTTTAAAAAATAATATTGGGAAGTTGTCCACTAATTGGTACCCACCAATTGCAGTATTTTTCTGCCTTCTAAACGAGAGGTTTTCTTTTTTCATTTTTTTTTGTTGAAGCGTAGTTGGCACACAATCTCACATTGTGTACCATTGATTCAGGTGTACAGCATAGTGATTCTCGACAGCTCTGTGTATTATGCTGTGTTTACCACAAGTGTAGCTACCATATGTAATACCATGCAATGCTGTTACAATACCACTGACTATAATCGCTGTGCTGTATCTTCTATTCCTGTTACTAATTCATTCCATAACTGAAAGCCTGTACCTCCCACTCCTCTTCACCTGTTCTGCCCCTTCTCCCTCTGCCATTTCTGCTGGCAGTCACCAGCTTGTCTCTGTTTTTGTGGATCTGTTTCTTCATTTTTTGTGTGTGTGTACGTTTGTTTCTTAGATTCCACACAGAATTGAAATTATATGGTATTTTTCTTTCTCTGTCTGATTTATTTCACTTAGCATAATATCCCATAGGTCTGTCTATATTGCAAATGGCACGATCTCATTCTTTCTTTATGGCCGAGTAATACTCCATTATGCGTGCATGTAGCACATCTTTATCCATTTATCCAGCATTGGACATTTTCATATGGTTGCTTCCATATGTTGGCTATTATAAATAATGCTGCAGTAAATATAGGGGTGCATATATGTTTTCAAATTAGTGTTTTTGCTTCCTTTGGGTAAATAGCCAGGAGTGGAATTACTGAATTGTAGGATATTTCAGTTTTTAATTTTTTGAAGAACCTCCATACTCTTTTCCACAGTGGCTGCAGCAATTCAGATTCCACTGACACTGCATGAGGGTTTCTTTTTCTCCACATCCTGACCAACACTTGTTAATTCTTTTCTTTCGCTTCTAGCCAGTTCGTTAGCTATGAGGCAATATTTCTTTTTTCTTTTTTATTCATTGTAGTTTTGATCTGCATTTTTCTGATGATTAAGGAGCACCTTTTTTTGTCTTTTGAGCCTCTGTATGTCTTCATTGGAAAAAACATTGATTCACGTCCTTCACCACTTTTTAATTGGATCATTTGTGGGATTTTTTGGTTTGTTTTGTTTTTGGTATTGAGTCGTGTAAGTTCTTTATATACTTTGGGTGTTAGTCCCTTATCAGATATATCTTGTGCAGGTGTCTTCTCCCTTCAGTAGGTTGCCTTTTCATTTTGTTGATAATTTCTTTTTTGCTGTGCAAAAGCTTTTTATTTTGATGTAATCCTTATAGTTTACTTTTGCTTTTGTCCTCGCCTGTGGAGATCTACCTAGAAAAATGTTTCTCCGGCCAGCTGATGGCAAAGAGGTTACTGCCTGTGTTTTTGTTTGGAGGTTTCATAGTATTAGTTTTTACATTTAGGTCTTTAATCCATTTTGAATTTATTTTTGTGTATGGTGTAAGAAAATGGTCCAGTTTCATTCTTTCACATGTAGCTGCCTAGTTTTCCCAGCACTGTTTATTAGACTGTCTTTTCCCCATTGCATGTTCTTGCCTCCTTTGTCATAGATCAATTAACCATATAATTGTGGCTTTATTTCTGGAGACTCTTTTCTGTTCCATTGATCTGTGTGTCTGTTTTTGTGCCAGAACCGTACTGTTTTAATTACTGTAGCTTAGTAGTGTATCTTGAAATTTGGGATTGTGATACCGCTGGGTTTGTTCTGCTTCCTCAAGATTGCTTTTGATACATGGAGTCTTTTTGGTTCCTTACACCTTTCAGTATTATATGTTCTAGTTCTGTGAAGAATAACATATAACATTTTTAAAGAAACAAAACCTTGTTTTCTAAAATGAAAAATTTAGAGAAACGTTGTTTACAATTTTATTAATATGCGTATTACCTG
The DNA here is from genome assembly GCF_964662115.1 of Mustela nivalis. Taxonomy (NCBI): domain Eukaryota; kingdom Metazoa; phylum Chordata; class Mammalia; order Carnivora; family Mustelidae; genus Mustela; species Mustela nivalis. The sequence goes on from NC_139020.1 coordinate 116,373,737, forward strand.
GCTTATTGTAACATAACTGGATTCTCATACTTGCTAATACATTCACTCTGTGTTGACATCACATGTTAGCTTCTGAAAAATGCCACTATGTATTCATGAGAGGAGAGTGGGAAAAAAAAGTGGTATGATTATGGAAGTATTTCTGATCTTATGGACAGCCCAAAAGGGCATCAGGGACCTTCAGGAGTCCCTGGACCACACTTTGAGAACCACTGATAAAGATTTACTGAAGATATGTATAGATATATATAGATATATATAGACATGTATATATATATAAACATATACATATATCTAATATATATATAGATATATATATTAGAAGGATAGATTCAGAAAACTTCCATGAGGACTAGGAGAGAACTTAAGTCATGATTTTATGGAAGTTGAAAGAATGGAATGCCCATGTAGCATTGGGGGAAGTCAGCACTGTCTCAGGTAAGAAAACTTGCTTTGAGCACTTCATCTACTTGTCTTAGAGTTAACTAATTTATTAAGTTGCTAGCATTGCAGCCCAAATGCACATTTATCATAAGAAATATAGAGGAACAGACTAGAACATTTGCTGTGAACTATGGTTCCCTAAACCCTTCAAAATCAAAAGATGACTTGTCAAATCCTGACAAATGTACCTCCAATCAAAATTTTGAATGCACTCATGGGCAGGCAGAATGGAAGGTCATAGTTCATGAATCACACAAAGGGCCATCAGTGTGCTGCTTCCTCTCCTTGCCCTATTCTGTGACTTGGTGAGTTTAGAATTAGAACTATTCCTGTTGACCAGTTACATTTAACTGTTCTTGCCAGAACTATCCTGTGAACACACACGCACTCATACACACTCATACACACTCATTAACTCCCTCTCTTTCTCTTGGTCTTAACTTTCCTTAACTTTCCTATTCCAGATTCTAGGAGTATTCCTCAGTGTAGCCAACATTCTTTCTTTAGGCAGTATATTTACAGTACAGTTAATTTGTTTTATCTTTATTTTTATATTCAAGCACTTGTTATATTTACAGTCACCTTGATTTTGTTACCTGGATGCAATACTTTGAAACAATTCCCTTCTAGTGATAAACAGATCCTTTTTATATGGCTGTGTATTACTTTTACTCTCAGGAATAACCATTTCTCTAAATTTGGGGGCAGTTATTTTGTTGCTATTCTTTTTTTTTTTTTTTAAGATTTTATTTATTTATTTATTTGACAGAGAGAGAGAGAGAGAGAGATCACAAGTAGGCAGAGAGAAGGAGAGGAGGAAGCAGGCTCCTGCTAAGCAGAGAGACCGATGTGGGGCTTGATCCCAGGAGCCTGGGATCATGACCTGAGCCGAAGGCAGAGGCTTTAACCCACTGAGCCACCCAGATGCCCTGTGTCAGTATTCTTATCACAGATTACTCGTTGTAAAAGTTTGGCCATAAGAAGAAGGAAATTGTTAGAAAAATTGTGGTTCATGAGAAATGATTTTATAGAGGAAATATAAGTGTGCTTTTAGGTAGAGAAGATGTAGCTGGTAGAATAAGGAAGATTATTTTAGAAAGGCAGTGAAACAGCAGAGCCTTGGAGATAGGAATTGAGTCAGTAGCACAGAGTACAGAGGAAATTGAAAATTGAAAGGAACATATGGCTCCAGAAATAAAGAGAGGTGGTAAGGAGAACTACTCCTGCCAAGTGACCTGGGTCTTTTCTGTAAAGTCGATCATAGAGAATCTTGAAATCTGAGCTGGAGAGAGTATAATTGATACCAGGGCAGCTATTGTAGATTCCTCACTGGGGAGATGACAGGAAAACCAGTTTTGTTTCTTTTTTTTAAGATTTTATTTGAGAGCGGGGGAGAGAGAAGTACACGCGTGCGTGTGCAGTGCACAGGAACAGTGGGGACAGGACAGAGGGAGAGGGAGAAGCAGACTCCCCACTGAGCAGGGATTCCCAATGCAGGACTCAATCCCAGGACCCTGAGATCATGACCTGAGTTGAAGACAGACTGAAGTACCCAGGTGCCCCCCAAAATAGTTAAATATTAATTTTTTCATGGGAGAACATATAAGGGAGATGATAATGTAAGGCAGCAAGGTTGATAAAGTTAGAGTGAAGTGGATGTTGCTGGATATGAATGTAGACTACTGAGAATGAAGAAAAGGAAGAGTCTAAAATAAACCTTCTTACCTGGGAATTATGGGTAGAGGGTAGCCCAAAATGTGTAACCCAAATGAAATATTTATCGCACACTGTGTCTGGCAAATTTATTTTAGCACATTTCACATTTGTTATATCACTTATTAACATTATTGAGTCTGGAAGAAAGAACTTGGGAAGGGTAGCAGGGTTGGAAGGCAAAAAAATAAAAGGGGGATATTTATAATAAACCTGCAGCTCTGGTTAAGTCTCTTATTTGATTCATGAAGCCTTTTGTGGTTACTTCCAATCTCATTAATTTTCCTTTTGATTCCTGCCCTTATTCTCTCTGCCTAATATGTACAGTCTTGAATTGCTAGGTGGTTTTGTTGTTGTTGTTACGCGTCAGAACTCCCTGTGTACATTTTTAAGGCCTTTGAAAAAGGGACCTTATATTTAGGATGAATTTTTGGATTCTAGAATTGTGCTCTGTACATATTAGAATTTCAGTGAATATAAAGCTTTTGTTAAATTATTTTAGACTGAGTTTAGCATATTGCAGACACTTAGTAGCTGTTGCATGAATAAATGAGTAAAGCTACTATGGGAAATACCAAAGAAGAATATCTTACTTGTGGATAATCAAGATAATAAGTGCACGAAATAGTTAAATGTAAAAGTAGGATAGTTTGTTTTTATTTTTGGGCCAGAACTGAGGTAAGTTTTGAAAGAGTCATTCTGGATTCTGGGCTCGAGTTACTAGTGATCATGGGAATCAAGAGAGGGGTATTTTTCAAGGTAGAGAGGCCTCTTTATATTTAGGGTCAGGAGAATGAAGTGAAAGATTTAAAAAATGAAGAAAACATCAGGATAAGAGATACATTTTAGAAGTAGCAAGAAAGAACCAGCTTGGGTTGTGGCAAGGGGTGAGGAGGTATGGCATTATAGGATTCTATCTCTTCTCAAGGTGTTGGGGAAGAAGTTTGAGGAGGAGTATGGAAGGTAGATACGATATGGCAGTCATGCTTGACAGTTTTCCCTAATCTCAAAGTGAGAGACCTAGAGGGGGCTTCAGGTTTTAGATGGAGAAGAGCCTGGGTTTAGTCAGATCTTACAAAAGAAGGATAGTTAGACTGATTGACAGTTTGATGGTATTTCTAGGTTAGTAGTGAGAACAGCATTGAAATTCAGGTCTCAAATGTAGACAGGTCCATGCTGGCCATGGAGCCCACTTTATAAAAAACTGAAAACTTTTTTTTAAGAGTACAGTTGTCTTCTTAAAACCAAAGGAGACTTAAGTTTTCTCAGACTTTTTTGCAGTTCATTCTTTTTAGCTGACTTATTACCATACCTGTCTATTCTTTATGGTTTAGAGTTACCTTCATCTTTTCTAAGCACCTTAGGCTGGATCTGTGTACTTTAGTGCGTGGTTATGTTATATATAGAGGGGTTTAATTTATTCCATTTATGGGTAATAAGCTTGTTTGTGCATTCTAAAAATGTAACTTCCTGTGTGCCTGACATTCACAATGTTTTGATTCTTGATACTTCCAGGTTTGAGGCTGGGCTTTCATATGTTAAAAGTGTGCCTTATATTTGAGAATGCTAGTGCAAATACTTCTTTCCAGGGACGCCTGGGTGGCTCAGTCGTTAATTATCTGCCTACCCCTTGGGTCATGATCCCAAGGGTCCTGGGATTGAGTCTCACATGAGGCTCCATGCTCGGCGGGGAGCCTGCTTCTCCATCTGCCTGCCGCTCGCCCGCTTGTGTGCTCTCTCTGACAAATAAATAAATAAATCTTTAAAAAAATTAAAAAACCACTTTCCATATATGTGGAAATAACTGAAAGGTTTAGATACACTTGTTAATCTTTTTCAGTGTTTATACATAAAGGCTCTTCGTTGGTTTGTGAATATCTGCTAATTGCAGAATTTATTTGTGAATTTGTCTTATACTCTACTTGGCACTTTTGCTAAAAATAATTTCTCTGTTTCCTACTGCTGCATGTTACATTTTCATGGTTTCTTTGCAATTTAGAAACTGATGGAAATATTGGAACTACTTTTGGTACCCCTGCAAAATGGGACAGAGCAATTCAGCAGCTGCTTATTACATAGTCTGTAATCATCTCTTCTGTCTCACACCCAACCCAAATTTTGTATTTCAGTACATATCACTTCAGAGGTGGCAACATATCTATATTCCAAAGCCTTGTTGGTGGTGATTTCACCATTTTATTTTATGTTCCAAGTAATGATAACAAAAGAAGCCATGGGAAGGTTCGCTAGTATTATTCTATAACTTGATAGAATTATTAGCCCAATAATCATTTACGTCTTGTTCTTGTGCCAAGGTTCTTCTTGATTTGTGATTCTTGAAATGTTTACACTTCAGGAAGTTATGAGAGCTTCCAGTTCCTTATTTTGTCAGCCTGAAATCCCTGCTTTATGTTCCATTTTCTTCATGAACCCTTTCTACACAGCTGTCTTCCAACTTTACACTGTGAATCTGTAAGATGTTTATAATGTTTTGCACCATTTCTTTAGTTTGTGTTTTGAAAAATGTAGCCACTTGTACATGGTACTTCCTGGATTGTTTTTAAGGAGTTATTTATTTATTTTAGCTTCTATTTATTGAACAGAGATTTGTTTCTCACAGCTCTGGAGGCTGGGAGTCTAGGGTCAGGGTGCCAGCATGGTAAGGTGAGGGCCTTCCTCTAGTTGCAGACTTCATATGTCCTTACATGGTGGGAAGGTTGAGGATGTTTAATGTGGTTCATAGCCTATTGAGTTGAAAGGTTTTTTAATTTTAAGATTCTTGTGTTTTCATTTCAAGGAGAGATGGAAAATGTAGTATGAAAGAGCGGATGACTAAGTATGATCAATTGTGATGAGAATTGGCACTACTGTTAGTGATGTAAGAACCTTTGTGCGTTTCTATTTTTTCTTTTCTTTTTTTAGGACAAGTATCTCTCTTCTTATCTGTGAAAACAGAGAACTGAAGATAGGATAACATTTTTGTAGTTTTTATTTGTTGTGTCATTAGTATCCTGCCTTGTGCATAACAGTGGCCCAGAACCATATCCAGTTCTATAAACATCTTTACTTGGTGATGATTTGATGTATGGGCCAGGAATGTACAGGTTAAGCTAAGATACTGTCAGAGTGTTGAGTTTAAATTTTCATCGTTTGTCTTACCTTTGTTCTAACGTGTTTACCTTTTAGAATTTTGTGTTGCTTCATATTTTATAAATGGCAGCAAAGCCTACTGTGAAGTCTGAATACCCTTTATTCCCTCCAATATTTGACTGGTTTTTCAAATTTAAACCTCCTTTTGTGCTTTTAACTTCAGCATCAGTTTCCTTAAATGTGGGGGCGAAATTGATCTTACTTTGTCCTGACTTCTACTTTATTCTTTAGTCTTAAAATCTTTTCCCATGATATCTTCAATCTTCTTTTCCAGATATCTCTTAGTTTATATACTCTTGACTCTTACTACTCTATTGCCTGTTAATGAACTCTTCCAGCATACTATTGCACATACACAGACACACACACACACACACACACACACACACACACACACACTATTATTTTGGAAGCATCTATATGTAGGTTTAGCAAAGAATTAAACATGCAGTGGCTTTGTCATAATGGACTTTTTATTTATTTCTAAAATTGGCTTTTTTGTTTTAACAGATAAGTGTAAAGCAGGAAATTACTTTTACTGATGTATCTGAGCAACTGATGAGAGACAAAAAACAAATCAGAGAGCCAGTAGACTTACAGAAAAAGAAGAAACGGAAACAACGTTCTCCTGCAAAAGTAAGAATATATTAAGGTGGTGGTCCCTAACCTCCTAATCCCAAACTTTTGGTTAATCTTATGGGCAGGAACCTGGCTGGACCATAAGGCAAACATTAAACATCCCATGTGGCATAGTGAAGTTGGAATGCTGTATCAGAATCTCCAGGAGGATGGGATACATGTCTGCATGGAGGTGGTGGGCCATTGATTTTAATTTTTCTACTTTTTTTTTAACCATCTCTTTTTTCTAAAAACAAACTTTTCTTTTTCCATGTGTCTCTTTTCTGCCCTTGCTTCTCATTCATATTAGTTTTACTTATTTTAATATTACGATTTCAAGAAAATTCAGCACCAGTTATTTGTCAGGGAAAGGTTGTTGGATACCTATGCTAGAATGTAAGCTCCATGAGGGCAGGATTATGTTATTCACAGTTATATCCCAAGAGCCTGGAATGGTAGGCATAATTGGCCCTTAATAAATACTTGATGGGTGAATGAATAGATCAGTAAATAAGTGACTTAGTAAATACTAGTAGTAATTGCCTGCTTTTTTCCTCTTTGGTATGGTAATAGTTGACTGTAGGTAGCATTTTGGTATTCCTAAGACATCTCTGAATTCTGAGTGGTAGGTTTACATATTTATAGTTATTTTTCATCTTTGTTTTCCCTCATATAGTGAAGAAGAATTTTTTTTTTTAGTCATAATATAACATGACCTTTTAATTTTGATGGCTCCTTATGTTTGCATTTGTGATTTAGATCATCATCATTATTTATATAATTTGTCTATTTTTGGACTCAGTGATGGGCTGGAGCCAGCTTGAATTGGCTTGCCAGAGCTTGCCAAGTTTATAGGAATTTTGCAATCCAGTGCTAAAATCATTAGTAACTTAAAATTAGCCATAGTGAGAATATTTACACCTTGAATATCAACAAACACTTCCTACCACCTTACTCCTTACTCTGTTGGTAAACATTAACAACATATCATAGCTTTTGGGATATATATGTATACCTACTATAGAAAAATTTGAAAAATATAGAGACTATAATAACCCGTAGTCACATTGCCAGAGATAGCTAACATAATTTTCTGCCATATTCCCTTTTTGTATTCAAATTTGTGTACATAAATTGATTGATTAAATGTCCTAATTTTTTAACAGTGTGTAAGCAATTTTTACATTCAAAGTTATTAATGGCTTTTTAAAGATTTTTAGGTTTTACCAGCTACATAATATTTTATGATGTATCACATTATATTTGGTGATGGCTATGTTGTGGGAAGTTGTGTTATCTTTGCCTTCATTTTAAATCATGCTGCACTTAAATTGTGTGTAGAATCAGTCATCAGTCAGAGGGCATGAATCTTTCAAAAGCGTTGATGAAGTAGCTCCTTCCAGAAATGTTGTACCAGTTACATTGTTACTTGTAGTGGACCTGAGGTGTGGCCTGTCTGTACTTTCAAGTGTGAGACTTCGTTTTTTGTAGCTTAAGATGGACATTTCATTATAGTTTAAATTCTAATTTCTTTAGTTAATAGCCATACTAAACTTTTTTTTCTCCCATAATTATTGGCATTTTATATTTCATGGTTTGTGAAAACCCTCCCTTCCTTTCTCCTTCCCTTTGTTTTCTTGGGGTTAATTTTTTTTCTCAGTGACTTATCTTACTTTTTTGTTGTTGTTTTACATTGTTGAGTAAATCAAGTTTTTAGCATACAGAGCAATACACGGTTTTGAGTAAAAATTAATTTATAATATTGCAATAGTGATTGTTACTTTGGGTTCACTGCTAATCTATGGGGAATAAAGTCTTTGAAAAAAAAAACTGTATGTTCTACATTTTCCATGATATTTTATTGCCATTTTTTTTTCTGGTACTATTCTTGAATATAATGTATCCTAAAATTCTGACTAAAACTTAGATTATCTTCTAGTAGGGAGTTACTTGAAGTATTTATTTGGTGCTATGTTCTAGGTGTTTCTAAGTGCATATCAGTTTTTTAGGGGTTTAAAGCTATTTTGCTTGTCTAATTTGTAGATAAACTCATAATGTTTATGAGTTAATTCTAATGCTTAGAATATTTTTAAGGGTATTATGTAAATTTATATCTATAATTGCTAGGTGAAAGATTTGGCATATTTTAAGTATATTATGTAAGAATGTTTTGGGAAGGTCTTTTTAGGGAATTCCTAGGAGAGTGAAATAACTAGAAATAATATATGGAAGATGAGGGGTTGAGAATAACAAAAACAATTATTTTTAAGCTGCTCTGACACATTAAATGTAACAGAGAATGGTTGTGACTGTTCTAATACTGGTCTGCAGTGTCCAGATGAATGGTTTTGGTGTCTGGCGTATTAGAATTTGAGGCAGAACCACTGAGTTAATTTACATTTTCTCAAGTATTTTAAAAAAAATTTTACACTTCATATTTTTCATTAAAGTAACTAGTTCTGTCTTTTTAGAAGAAGAGAAAGAAAAGCTTATCTCATTTATAAATCAATGTGTCGCTTGTTTTAAATTCCTTAAAAACAGTTCTAGGTTTCATAAAGAATTATAATTTAGTATGTTTAGAGGACTCTACTCTCTCCCCAAATCTTTCCCAGACCTTGAATTTTTCCATTATGAATATTTTAGGTGTGTGCCACCATTGTGTAATGTTAGATTGGGGATCTGTACAGAAAATATAACTAACATGATAGACTTGTTGTTAAAATATTAGAGCTTACACATCCATATATACATCCATGTGACTCTTTTCAAGAGCAGTGAGCAATACAGTGAGAAGTACTGTATTGTTATGTCATCATTAGTGGCCATGGATTTTAAGTAATAATTGCTTCTAAGCCTTTATTGTATGGCAGAAGTAGATTTGAAACTTGAAAATTGCCAAAATACATTTGGCAACGTATCTGAAGAAGAGGATAGTCAAGCTAGGGAGTGTTAGCTAGGTCAAGGTATTTGGTGCTGTCATGGATTAAGCTGTTTTATGAAAGTAAATTTTTCTATATAATAAAATCTTTTTAATGTCATTTAATTAATTTTAACAATTTTGTTGGAAATCTTTAATGTGTTGTGTTCTTTTTAATATAGTGCATTTGAATGATAATGTGTAGTCTAATGTCTGTGTTGATGATGTAAACATTTTTTAAAAAATTGTATGTATTATAATGAAGCCCTTTGGAAGGACTGAGATATTAGGGCTTTCCCCGCTTCTTACCCCTGAAAACTCCTGACTGGTAGACTTTAAATGGGATTTTTTTGATGCTTATAATTGCTTCATTGTCTCATCCTTAATGACATGCTATTCTTTTTTATATTGCTATACTTAGTTCCATTGCCCCTTTGAATCTCATTTTATTGTGAATGAGCACTGTGAATAACTAAAGTTATCAGAAATGTGTGAAAAGTTTTAGTAAACATAATTCATTCTCTGTGCATTCATGTCAGTGCATCTCCTCCTGGCTCTTACTAGAGTCACCTATGGGGCTTTTCCAGTTATAAATATCCAGGCCCTATCCTTGGGGATTCTTATGGAGGGGATTTCTATTTATACTTTAAAAGAGTCCAGGGTGATTGTGATTTATGTTTATGCTTGAAAATCCAAAGTCTTAATACTAGAAACTTGTGGAATAAGAAGTAAGGAATGAGCTATTACCACTTTACTTAGATACTGACTTGTTAAGTGAATTAGGAAGTAACACAGAGGTTTCCGTGAGGATTATTGAGTCAACCTCAATGAACTCTGAGAATCGTTTTAAGAAAAATGCGTACAACAACATTAATCCAGTATTGTGTACATTGTATAGGTCTTTTTCAAATGTCTTAGTAACTGAATGATTAGGGCAGAGTACTTTTAATTCCTTACTTCTTATTCAGAAATATATCTTTTTTTTTTCATTCCCTTAGCAAATAGTTTGGGTGCCTCTGATGTGCCAGAATCTCTCATCAGGAGCTGAAGAAAGGGGCTGTGTTTGTTTGTTTTAACATTTGAGGTGGTCTGAGTAGAAACGGATTATTCAAAGTTGTGCTGATCTCAGGAAGGATAAGAGTATTCCACAGATCAAATAGATTGTAAATGATATAGAGAACCCTTTCTTAGCAATTTATCATACACCATTTGTTCCCAGAAAAGATTTGTGATTTGGTATAAAAAAGGCCTTTAATTGAATTTTTCAATCAGGAAAACTTAATTAAAGGGGACAAGAAATAGATAATGTGTCATACTTTCTCTTACACGTTGACTTCAAGCTGAAGAACTGATTATAAAATTGGGGATGGAAGTACAGAATAGTACTTATGAGAAAAATGAAGAAGAACATTAGTAAAAGAATGTGTTAGTATTCTACTTTTCTCTTTTAAGAATTTTATTTATGGGGTGCCTGGGTGGCTCAGTGGGTTAAGCCTCTGCCTTCAACTCGGTCATGATCCCGGGGTCCTAGGATGGAGCCACTCCTCAGGTTCTCTGCTCAGCAGGAAGCCTGCTACCCTCTCTCTCTCTGCCTGCCTCTCTGCCTACTTGTGATCTCTGTCAAATACATAAATAGAATCTTAAAAAAAAAAAAAAAAAAAAGAGCACTGCATCAGAAACAAGAAAATATAACTTATAAAAAAAAAAGAATTTTGTTTGTCAGAGAGAGAATGCACCAGCCAAAGGGAGTAGCAGGCAGAGGGAGAGGGAGAAACAGGCTCCCTGCTGAGCAAAGACCCTGGGATCTTGACCTGAGCTGTCAGTATACACTTAAGCGACTGAGCCACCCAGGCATTTTATTTCTCTCTAATTTTCTCAGAGATGTGTTTTGAGTAAACAATTTTCTCACAAAACTGAACCCTAATTTAAAAAAATATTTTGATGTAAACCTTTCATATATTTTTTTTGCCTAATATTTGGGAAACCTAGACAAAGGAAAACCTAGCCTAAAACTCAGTGTTACTATGCTGAGCATTATTATTGTACCATGCCTAAAATATAGTGACTTTTGTGTTCTGGCACTGTCAAAAGCTTGTCATTTTAAAATGAAATTTGTAATACATAAAATCTAGTATGGAGAGAGAGTGAAAATTCTGAAGAATGAGAGTGACAATGTGAGGGTGGGATATTAGAAGTAGTTAGGAGGGTCAAGATAGTGTGCTGGTTATTGCTATGGATATGTGTTATTTTGTTGTATGTCTTTGGGATGGCACTGTTCTTCTGTTTTTAATTGGATTTGAAGAAGAAAGAGAATTTTAGAAGATCTTATTCTCCACCCCTCCCACCCCCGTTGCAGTAAACTGACTCACAAATGCAGGAGAAAGTTAAACTCTCTCCTTTACATTGTCTTTTGGGTTTTGGTGGTTTACAAGGTGATTTAGGTTGATTTAGGGATATATGATAAAACCTATAATCATTACCTCAAAGTATACTTTAATAATTTTAATAGTACATAACAGAATGGAGAAGATAATTTCTGTCTTTTAAGACAGCAAAACTTTTCCTCCCTGAAGGATATTAGGTTGTTCAGTGGCAGTGACCCTTGAGGAGTGAAAAATCTTTAAATTTAATAGAACTTTGTTAGTGCCTGATGGAAATTGATGTATTATTTAAGATAACAGATTTGGGTCAGATCAAAAAATATATCTAATGGACCGTGAGATTAAGAAAGCGGATTAATTGAGGCGTTCCATTTGGTTTTGAAATTTTTTTACTGAAAAATTCTGTTTTGAATTTATAAACTGATAAGAAAATCAAGTATATTAAGTATTATTTAGACTACTATTAACTTCTCCACTCTTGATAAAGCCCAATTTCTTGGTCTTTATAATATACCAAATTTCTCCGAAGAGTAGGGAGTGACAGGAAGCAAGATAAATCATGTGCAGGTAATATAGCAGGCATCTTAAGATTTAAACCTTGAAATTTAAAATCTTCAGTTGTAATAGTGTTAATAAATTGAGGGGGAAAAGAAAAGCAAAAATATTTTACGGTACAAGTTATAGTAGCAAGTGAGACTGCTAATCTCTAAAGCAGACACATTTAATTGGTAAATTACATTCCACCAAAGGATCTTGAAAGGGTGTGAACAAGAACAGAAGCCATATCTATACCAAGGAAGAAAATTTTGCTTATGGTAATGTGCCATTTCTTTTCCACTTAGGGCCTTTGTTCTTTGCATAGCCATGTCACTGTGGCACTAATAACTTCAAAAAATTGAAAGGTATCACTTCTGGCAAAAATTTTGAAAAAGAATAAAGTTGAGTCATAAGGATGTTTGGTATGAGTAGCAGACAGCCATGTTAGAAATTTATAGAGTCTCACTATGCTCCAGACACCATTTTGGGCACTGGGGTTATAGTGGTATAACTGGCAGAATCACGTGGGTATATTTAAAAGAGATTATAGATTGGAAGAGCCACTTGCTGTTCTGAGGCAAGATGGATTTTACTTAGTGTCCTTTATACAAATATGTTTGCTATTCTGCCCCCCCCCCCAAAAAAGAGAGAGAAATAGTAAAATGTCTAAGAATGTGATTTTTCTGTCTTTGATCTTATAAATGTGCTAGATTTTTCAGTCTTCTTATTCACAAGCCAGTGTTTTGCTGTTTCATCCATAAAATCCACCTTCAGTTAAAGCTTGAATCCACAGTGAAAGGCAGCATTACCTTCAGTGCCTGAAAACAATGACCTAGAACTCCTTAACTCTTTATAAGAGGGCTTTGTACAGTCAGGGATCACATCCGTTTCCCATCAGTCAGTAACTTGGGCCGGATTCATTCCTCACAGAGACCCCCCCCCTTGCAGTTGCTATGCCACGGAAAGCTGTTGAGTTGCCATGTGTTTGGCACTGGATCTTCTTATTTGTTATCAACATATGCGTGAAAAAAATACCTGGGGCTATCTTGTTTTTAGTTCTGTTTTATATAAAATTTTTAACATCTTTTTGTTACTTGTTTTATGATAGAAATATTTTGAATCTTCCTTGAAAAGATTTTGTGGTTTTTGTTTTGCTTTGCATAGTGTTAACTTGCATGTTATTTTGTGACTTGGAGGGGTCAAAACATTTAGAGGGACTGGCCAGAGATGAAACTTTCTATTCTCACTGACTCTCATCAGGAAGCTGTGACACCCACTTCCATTCTTGTGCCAAATGTTTCTCTTTATGACTCTGGTGCATAGACTTTGAAGCATTGTTGACCCGCATTGGCAGTTTGCCCAGAACCCAAATATCCTGTATAATTTGCATAATAATTACCATTGATTTACATACAGTACCGGCTGAGTTGTCTTCCAGAATTTAAAGTAAAAGAATGTTTTAAAAACTAAAAGCCTTTAAAAACTAAAGCCTTTTCCCCCTTACCTCTCCTGTTTTCTAGATTTGAGAAAGGGGGTTGTTGCTGTGTGTTTACAAGCCCTAATCAGTTTCACAGGCCCTTGTATTTCCCAAGATGTTTTCTAGATTTTTCTGCCCTGTATGGGACGCGGTTTCATAGCCCCTACACTGTATGCCCCTACCTCCAGTATTGTTTCCCTCTTACTTGCCATGCTCTAGTGATCTGATTTCCTACTGGCTTTCTTTGCTTCTTATCTTCACATCATCTTCTGCCATTTCATTTCTAATCTCCCCTATAATGAAAAAAAAAAGATCATTTATTATTTTTACTCTGCTATGTGTCTAATGAGAGAGACAGTTTAATGTTGCATGAGGAACAAATGGTTGATAAGTTGGAATACATGAAGCCCAAAGATGAGCTGCTCTCTCTGGCACTGTCCAAACCAGGCCCATAATATTCTCAACCTCAGGAAGCCCAGGACGATATGATTTCTTTATCACCTGTCTTCCTTGCCTATATCCACTCTTGATTTATTTATCCAATAAATGTTTTTAGGAATATGCCCAACAATGGTTTAATAACCCTAGAATAAGTAACCTTAGAGATCCTAGAGTGAACCAGACTCCAAATTCTATGCCAGATGACTTAAAAACTTAGATTGCTTTTTCTCTTCAGCAAAAAGAAAGAAAGAAAATGTAATAGATAAGCATTTATGTGATTAAGAAGAGTATTTAAAATATATAAGTATATTTTAAAGTATAAACAATGTGGAGTCCCCCTCCCACTTTATCTCCCTTCTGCCCAGTTCCCCAGCCATCATAACTCACTGTATGTGTTCCATGTGTATCTTTCTTAAATAGTTTTTGTGCATATACAAATAAATATGTATCTTGGTATGTACTTTCTTGTATACAAAAATTTGCAAAATTATGTACTGCATTTAAACCTTGCATTTTTTACTTAATAAATCCTTGGGCTTTTTCCATATAGGTCTATAGCTTTCTCGTTTTATTTTACAACTACATAATATTAAGTTGCATTCATTTTCCATGATTTAACCAGTCCTATACTGATTGATACTTAAGCCATGTCTGTCTAAAACATAAAACTTTCATCTTGCATATATGAGAATTTGAAATTGAAAATAAAGTTATACTCACCCCAGCAGAGAACACTTAGGGACTCGGTTAGACGTCACCTTTGGAAAGGAGGGGATAGAGTGCTGAGATCTTACCAGCTTCCAAGGTTTTATTAGTGATTTTTACCATTCTGAGTCACCTTGTACTTTCCTACAGTTAATGATAACCTTATTCTTACAGCCCTTTCAAAATGAGGAAAAAACTTCTCATAATTTCTGGTGTTGATTGTTTGCATTAAAAGGCATTACCTTTTTTGTAAGTTAATATTATGTTTTTAAAACTTCATTTTTGCCTTTTTTTTTTTTAACTAGATCCTTACAATAAATGAGGATGGATCACTTGGTTTGAAAACCCCTAAATCTCATGTTTGTGAGCACTGCAATGCTGCCTTTAGAACGAACTATCACTTACAGAGACATGTCTTCATTCATACAGGTATTTCTTCAATTAAAATGGACTTGTGGCCAGTAAGGTTTTTGTTGTTGCTATTTTCACCTCGTGTGAATGTCATCTATTTCTAAGACTGTAGCTAACCTTGTATTTTATTTTATTTTATTTTTTTAACCTTGTATTTTAAATCAGAGATTTCCATAGGCCAGAATGTCAGAAGGAAACCAGGGAAGAACTTTAAATGAGAAAACAATGAGCAGGGATGTGTAAAATTAGTTAGTCTTAATTGGACACTTATCTGGCTTAATGTGTTCTTTTCAGCTAGAGAAACAGTTAAAGAATGTATTATTAAAAGCCTATCAACATTTATATTCCTCTGCAAGACATTCAGATAGAGTTTGAAATACAGATTTGTGAAATATGAGTTTCAAATATTAAAAAATGATAATAACATGACATTGCAGAGAGCAGACCTAAAGACTAATCACAGATCCTTGGGGAAACAGACTAGACACATAGGTTAAATTAAAGGGTGTGGGTGGAGAAGATAGAGTGGTAGGGTAGGTTTAATGAAGTAGGAAATAGAGTGTCCCAGAAGTTAAAAAAAGAGTTCCAGGGAAGATATGATCAGCAATGCTACAATCTTCAGAAAGGATAGAGAGGGATAGAGAACTGAGAAGAAACCATTGAAATAAATAGCAAAGAGATCACAAGTAGTTTTTAAGAAAGCAGAATGTAAGGGTTAAAGCACAGGTGGGTTGTGGAGAATTGAGACATGAGGTTAACTACTCTTAAGAAGGTATGGTTGAAAAGGAAGGAGAGAAAGTAATAAGGTAGGAGTGTTTTTCAGGATTTCTGGAAAGATTGTTTGCATAGAGCAGACTTCAAGAATACTTAGAAGGAAAGTTTCCAGCAGAGAAGGGGGAATGATTGAAGAGGTCAGATTGGGGGGTGGTGGGGGAGGTCAGGAGGAAGATGTTTGAAAGTTCTGAAGGTTCTGGAGAAAATAATTGAAAGGGCATAAAGGGAGACCAAGGTGGGTGGATCTTCTTTCAGATAAAAGGAGAGAGGAGCTGTTTACGACACAGATAACCAAGAGTCCTATTTAGCTTTCTGATTTTTAAATCATTTTAAATTGTTTTCTTCCTTCTTTCCTTCTATCCTTCCTTCCTCCCTTCTTTCTTTTGGATATAGAGGGATTTGATCTCATCTTTGTGTGATTGTGAGAATGTGCATTTTATAATTGTGGGGGGAAATTGAGGAAATAAAATTCTTTTAGATTAATGAACAGTATAAGACTATACTTTCAGGGATCATTTCTATAGTTTGTTACTAGATTAATGAACAGTATACATATATTGTGTAGATAATTTGGAATTTTCCAGAATTTGGGCTTCTAAGATTTATCTTTCCTCAGAAATAGTAACTATAAACTGTGTTTTATCCAGTAACTAATTTGTGGATGTGAAATTATTTTAAGGCGAAAAACCATTTCAATGTAGTCAATGTGACATGCGTTTCATACAGAAGTACCTGCTACAGAGACATGAGAAGATTCATACTGGTGAGTGTTGCCCCCTTCTTAGGGTTGTTAAAATTATCATTCCAAATATAGGGAAGAATTTTTAACAGGTAGCAGGAACTTGTTGCCACTGTTAATCAGTTTTGTTTCTTAAAAGTATGTATCAAAGCTCGTATTTTTTCTTTGAATAAATCAGTCTTCTTAACTGTTAAGACTTGGCTTTAATGTCCAAGCCCAATAAATTACTTTGAAATAGAGTTTCATAACAACTTAAAATGTATTTGAAATGGCAAAAGGAGATTTTTGTGAAATAGCTGTTTCCTAAGATGTTTAACAAGTTTAGGGTTAGGTAAAATGATCATTCTTACTCATTAGTCTGGGGAGGAAGCAAAGTGCTGCCTGAGCCCTAAGATATTGATACCATTCTTCTTTCCCTTACTGTTTCATGTATATAGCTTACTATATTAAGAGAATTGTAATCCTGATAAATTGGAGACTTCCAGTTTTTCAGTTAAGTTGTTAATGATTTAGAAACAAGTATTTCGGAAGATCGCTTTAAAGGAACCCATACCTTAAAAAGTTAAGTCTCTTTTTAGAGCAAACATTTACTTGCTTTTATTTTATTTTGTTTTTTGACAAGTGTAAAACCAAGTGTTATATGTAACCTTGATTTAGTAGACTTTCAGCTTTTGACTTTGGTATCTGTAAGCATGGTGAAGAGTGTTTCTTTAGAACTTATTTCTAGTCTTTTGCCTTTTGTGATGGAATAAAAACAGAGTTGGTGTATTTGTATCACTTTGATTCTTACATTTAAGTAGAATTGAGAATGGTGGTGATACTGAAAATATTAAAGTTCTTCCTATTTTTCTGTATTAAGTACCGAAGCAGGAACCTGCCCAGTGTTATTTAGATGTGTTCTCATAGTACCTGCAGTACACGTGAAAGGGGATCCTAGACAGTTTGCCGTATAAAAGAAGCAACTGCTGCCTAGTAATATGCCTTTCTTTGTATCTCCCAAAGAAGCATGTATGTGGCTGGTCTCCTTAAATACAACTTCAACTGTGAAGCACATCTGTGTGCTCTAAAGTTGTACTTTTCAAAGATTGTTATGCACAACAGCCATTTCAGTTTTTTAAGTAATCATGTATCATCACTTCCAGATGGAAGGGAGTGTAATAGGCACTTCAGGAGAGAGAACAACTAAATATAAATTTAGCTGGTAGGAGACCTCCAGCTAAATTTATATTTCTATACAGTAATAAAACTTGATCAGATAATGATTAAGTGGTTAAAATTTTTTGTATGTTTTTAATACCTATTAGATTTTGATGATTTACTTATTAAAATATTACTGAGCCTTCAGCATTTTTCAGGTGTCAGAAATACAGAGATAAAAAAGAAGTTTCCTTGGAATTTATATTCTAATGGGAGAGACGTACATAGAAACAAGCACAGCCTGCTAAATGTTGTAGAGTTTTACAGAACATGCTCTTGTGCCCTTGAGCAAGAGCCAGCTGTGTTAGCTGTTGAAGGTTACATAGAGAAGGCAGCACAGGAAAACTGCAGGAGGCTTAGTTGAGAAAAAGACAGCATGTGCGTGTGAGTGAGAGAAGGAGAGAGAGAGAGAGAGTGTGTGTGTGTGTATGTATCTGACAAAAAAGATTTTTGAAACAGTACTTCCCCTTAATTGCACTCTGTATTTTCTGTTGTTCTAGTAAATTCTTTTTTTAATGTGCTGGTCACACATCTGTAATCTTACTGGAAAAACAACTGTGCTAAGCCCAAGGGGATCCTTGGACTTTAAACAGGTTATAATTAAAAGTTAATAGTTAGAATTTAATAAGACCAGATAATGTGCTAGATATTTAGTAAATATCTCATTTAGTTCTTACATTAATCTTGAAAGAGAGGGGCCATTACTATTCCTACTTTTTAGGTAGAGAAATAATAAGCACACAAAAAGTTGAGAAACTTTTCTAAATTTATATATAAACTAGCATATATATGATGGAGCTAAGTGAGATTCCAGTCTAAGTCTTTGAGTCCAGATACACATGTGAGATCATTAACTGCAGAATGGGACTAGAAGCATGAGTTCTTTTGGCCTTTTTGAGTTTTTCTTGTTATGCCACTAAACCATAATTGGGTTTAGCAATATGTAAAAGGGATGGAGGGAAAGGCTGGTAGGCGGATGTTCTCATGATATGGAGAATACAGTTAGAAGAAAAGAAATTGAGAGGAACCAGGGCAAAACAGTCATTGTGGTTCCTTAACAGAGAAAAGTTTTTTCGAAGAGAGGCTCAGTTTTGCTACACTGCTCATACCACCTCAGTGCCCCATGTGGAACTGATATAAAGGAAATTGATTATCCTTCATTTTCTTGGTTCCTTCTGTGGACTCTTTGTGAAGACGGTAGTGTATTTTTGTCTTGTAACCAAGGGGCGTATGTATTTAGAACTGAATATATGTTCTCCAAAGTTTATTACTCTGTCCCTTACTGTCCTTCCACATTTTAAATGGCTTTCATTTTTGGAGGGGTTGGTAGTGTTCTAATGTTTACCCATGTTAAGGCTTTCTCTCTGTAGGTTCTTAGTTTAGAAGAATGCATCACAATAGTTAGGGCTGTAAAAGAGACTTTGCATATGTTTATCCATTTTTAAATTGTCAAGAAGGTAATGAGTCACTTATGAACCGATCCTCAAAGGTCCTATCTGTGAGAACTGCTAGTTCTTACAGGCCCCACTTTCCTTACAACCTCCCTCATTGTAATGACAGTATAATAAGACTGTCTCCTCCAGTCTCCCCAACCCTTAAGCCTGTATTCTCCTCCATTTGCAACGTGATTAAAAATCATTACCTGCTTGGCTACTTTTGCCACCAATCAAGAAATCTGTGACTTAAAAACCAAGAACATAGTCTGATTTGGTTTTCAAATAGAAAATTTTAAAACTCAGCCCGGACAAGGTTATCACTTAATTATGTTTCCAAGATTTGACTTAGCCTATAAAATGTCACTTTAAGGGAGAGTACTTTTTCATTCAGAGGCTGATCCCTGAAATTCTGGTTAAAGCTTTATTTCTTTAACCTAAGGCACTGAAAATGGCAGATATTCTTGGGACTGATGTTTTTGGCAATTATGGGAAATTTTATCTTTTTGTGAATGTATTATAGATCTCTTATGTATGGTATGTTTGGATATGGGATATGGGAGAGAAGGTGAAGACTTGAAGCCAAGGTTAAAGATAAAAATTTAATCGATCATTTTGTTTAGGGTCAGGTACATACCAAGGTTAAACAAACACTCATTGTCAGTGGCAGATTTATGATGTGATCAGGTGTTTTTATTTTATCTAAGGTGCCTCTTCCTTTGCATATTCAAATACATGTATAGGCTACATGTTAAAATGACATACACCTGATTGTGTTCTTTTCTAGTCACTTTGTCACCATTTTACTCTAAGAAAGTACCAGTCTTATTGCCATGGGAGAGAAGGTTTGGGTTTGAGAAGTAAAGAAATACAATTTTCAGTATTTTATTTTTTTATTAGTTCTCTAAATTCCTGTAAATAGTAAACCACAGAATACCTCTCTTGATATTCTGTTTTAGCAAATTATGATTGTATTTTACAGTGTGGCAGATTTCACAATTTTTTATTTTAGTAGTAAAAATGTTATGAATCATTTTTGTATACAGGTAAGATTTTATAGAAGGATCTTGCTCCCCAAAATAAAAAGTATTTTGAAAATAAACCAAATCATTCAGAGTTAATCCATATTCATTGGTTTCTGCCCCCAGCCCCCCCCTTTTTTTAAAGGCTACTAAAGCCTTAAGAACTATCTTAAGAGCTTTTTTTGTTGTTTGTTTTGGTTTAGTTTTTAAACATTTTTTATTTATTTGTTTGACAGACAGAGATCACAATTAGGCAGAGAGGCAGGCAGAGAGAGAGGGAGGGAGAGAGGAAGAGAAGCAGGTTCCCTGCTGAGCAAAGAGCCCCATGGCTCCATCCCAGGACCCCGGGATCATGGCCTAGGCCAAAGGCGGAGGCTTTAACCCACTGAGCCACCCAGGTGCCCCTCTTAAGAACTATCTTAATGCATACAATTGTGTATATACAAATAAAAGAAGAAACATTGGAAAACCTATTGCCCAAGTTAGCACTCACCCCAGAAAACATGTTGATCTTCTTTTCCTCTTGACTGTGACTGTTATTCACAACCATGTTAAAAAAAGCTGAACAGTAGCTTTTTTTTTTTTTTAAACCAGTTGGGCTAGTGGGGTGGAGTTAAGAATGTTGATTCACCCGTGACTAAGTTAGCTCAATACTGTATTTCCTTCGTTATAGTTCAGTTATGAATAAAATGTAACAGTTTTCCTCTCATTATTTGAATCTGTAGTTTATGAACTTTAATAGAGAGGTCTTTCTGAAAGAAAATGTTCCAGACCTAGTTAGAGTGTATCTTATTTATGGAGATGAAGGGACTGAATACCGTTCCTCCTGCTGAGCATGTTGCCTGCACCAGGAGCTGCTGGCATTCTGACTGCTGAGGCTGGCTAGCGCTGGCATGGCCAGACCTTGCCAGGAAAGATTAACCAGGGAACTACAGATTGCTGTGACGGACATTCTCTGGTTTAACAAAGCATTCAGGAACCACATTTTTTTTTCCTCTGCCAATCTGTTGGTAATTCATGTGAAATGATTTGATTGCATATAAAATACATATAAAAGGCCAACACTGTTTAACAAAGTATCTCAGTAAAGATGTAGAAAAAATCATACACCCTCACCTATACATGTAAACACACACACACACACACACACACACACACACATAACTGTATTTCCTTCGTTATAGTTCAGTTATGCATTAGTGCTGAAATATGGAGAACCAGAGGGTATAAGGAAAGTTGCTTGGTTTTCAGTTGTGTATATATTTTGTGTACTTGAGTAGTACCCCTTCTTCTGAAATCCATATGAAAGTTTTTTGGTAGTTCTTAGTGTCTGTAGTTAAAAAAAAAGTTTATCATTTTTTTTTTAAGATTTTATTTATTTATTTGACAGACAGTGAGCACAAGCAGGGGGAGTGGGAGAGAAAGAAGCAGACTCCCCGCTGAGCATAGGGTCTGACATGGGCCTCCATCCCAGGACCCTGGAATCATGACCTGAGCTGAAGGCAGGTGCTTAACTGACTGAGCCACCCAGGCACCCCTGCCGTTTGTTTTGACAAGTCTCTAGTTTAACAAATTGGGAATTTCTTGAAGTGGATTCATTCTTACATATGTATCATTGTTGAATGAAGAACATGTGAGTGACATGACTCACAATTGGACGGACACATTCTGTACAATAGTACAGACAACCTGCACTTTAGGTGTCCGGTTGGAATAGACCAGTGAGGATTCAGATTGGTGGCCTCATGGAAGACGTAGAACTTAAATTGTCCTGTGAGGTTCGGTTTAGACTTTGTAGTCCCTGTGTTACATGGCGGTTAAGTGTCACCATGGAAGTATAGGTGGTAGAACAGAAGCACGATGAAGCGAGGACCAGGAGAAAAATTGGGGGTATACTGAAGTTGCGAATGTTTGGGCAAGTGTAGGTAAGCAGGTATGCAGCTGATGAATTCAGCAACCCAGAGAGAGTAGCTAGTTAAAAATCTGACAGGTATCAGGACCATTGCAGATGCTGGATAACAGAATAACAAGTAGTGTGTCACATATGCGAAGTTAAAAGCACCAGAAGGAGACAGATACTTTGAAGTTAGTTAAAAAAGCTAGAAATTCCTAAGAATTCAGTTTCATCAATGTAATGATACTGTCAAATAAATTTGAGTACCTTTTTGGTGCCAACCACTGAATTAAACACAGTATATAAGTCATCTCACGTTATCCTTACAGTAGTCCTGTGAGGAGAGGGGATTGTTACTTCTTCTTCTTCTTCTTTTTTTTTTTTTAACAGATAAGGAAACTAAAGGTCAAAATGATTAAGTACTTGCCCCAATGTGTGCATCTGGTTAATGACACAGTCCAGGTCTTCGAAGATCTCATGCCCTAACCAATATGCTATTGAAAGGGTAGATCAGCACCAAGAAAATTTAGAGTCAACGAAATTTTTTGTTTGTTTGTTTGTTTGTTTTAAGAGAGGGAGAAAGAGGGTGGAAGAGAGGGGCAGAGGCAGAGACAGAATCTTAAGCAGGCTTCATGCCCAACCTGTGTCCCAATTGCAAGGCTTGATCTCAGGACCCTAAGGTCAGGAGTTGGGTGATTGACTGAGCTACCCAAGCACCCCAAAACTGTTGGTTTCAAACATGGAGGTTTTATTTTGTTCACGGAAGAGCAGAACTTCTCCCGGTCTTGTGCTTAGAGCTTGCAGGTTGCCTGGGTATGCCTTGCTTGGGTTGCAAGGGTATGCCTTGCTTGGGTATGCCTGCCTGAAATGAAGTCTGTGGTTGTAGGGGTACAGAGCAGATTTCACCTGATAAGGAGTAAACAGAGCCAAGATGGACAATGTGTAAATGACCATTCTGAGTAGAGCAGAAAAGGCGGGGGTGGGGGGTGTCAAGTGGATATGAGAAGATAAGACTAGAAAGCTTGATTTTAGAATCATACTGTTGGATTTTGATGCCAAGTTAAGACGTGCCATTTATTTATAATCCAGTAAGCATTATAAAATATCAGGGCACATAAATGCCATATTGGAAGAATATTATTGGTTTGTGAAGAAAACTGGAAGTTCGATGAATGTGTTTCCTTTTTGTTAACAATAATTAATATGAAGAATAATTCAGAAAATAGCAAGATTATTAATCAAGTTTACTTTCAGATATTAATAAAAGTTTTTTAAAGAAAGCAACACCGTTAAGCTTCAAGAAATGTAATATTGGGGGCGCCTGGGTGGCTCAGTGGGTTAAACCTCTGCCCTCAGCTCAGGTCATGATCTCAGGGTCCTGGGATCGAGCCCCGCATTGGGCTCTCTGCTCAGCAGGGAGCCTGCTTCCTCCTCTCTCTCTGCCTGCCTCTCTGCCTACCTGTGACCTTTGTCTGTCAAATAAATAAATAAAATCTTAAAAAAAAAAATATTGCTTCAGTTTTGACCAGTTTGTGAGAAGTAGGCAAAACTTGGAAACCACTGAGTATTAGAGTAAAACAAAGTTAATGTTTTTTGGACTTTAGATCCTCTTCATTTTTGAATGGTATAGGATGCACTAATTTTCAGGAAAAGAGCCGAAAAGGGACTCCCCGCATTTGAGTTAACACATAGAATTTCCTGAATTTTTTAAAGTTACTTCTGGGAGCAGTTTCTCAGTTTTGTTTGTTTGTTTGTTTGTTTGTTTGTTTTTAAATCATTTTCAGTTAGTTTAGAAGATGTTGTTTGTCTAGAACAAGGCAAGTTCCTTTTTCACTTGTTAGTTTGTCTTCCTTTAATGTGAGTTTTTCCCTAACCGCTTGTACCCCCAATTATTTCACACTTGACAGAAGATAAAGCATTAAGACCGTTGAATCTAGATCTGATGCTTTGGGGTTTTCTCCAAGTTCTTTTGGAAAAATACCCAATTACTTCCTTGAATTCAAGTATGTGGAGACCTTAAATATGCTCCAATATTTGAAGCTGTCTTTTTGACAACTACTGCTTATTATTCTAGAACCCAGTTGAGTGGATGGCCAACACTTATGCCTTTCACATCTTTAATTCATTTAGTTTTCAGATATCTGGACTGGCTGACTAAATTTTTTTGTTGTTAATAAGTTTTTCATTTGACAGACTTCGAATGACACATAGTTTCAGAATTCATGTATTTATTTGGGCCTTTGGTGGAAGAGTGACTGACAAAATGTACTGTCTGGGACACAGGATGAAGAAATAGGATTTAGAATATTTAAGGCAGGGACGCCTGGGTGGCTCAGTTGGTTGAGCAGCTGCCTTCGGCTCAGGTCATGATCCCAGCGTCCTGGGATCGAGTCCCACATCGGGCTCCTTGCTCCGCAGGGAACCTGCTTCTCCCTCTGACTCTGCCTTCCACTTTGTCTGCCTGTGCTCGCTCTCGCTCGCTCTCTCTCTGACAAATAAATAAATAAAATCTTAAAAAAAAAAGAATATTTAAGGCAATCTAAATTTACTTATCAAGGTCATTCATTCTTATTTTTCTGAATACTTTGAAGATCCTTAGTTGTTATCTCTGAAGAGTTTCTGTTCTTCAAAAGTTCTTAAATGTAATCATTTTCAATTCTGATTTGAATTTTATGGAAGTGTTTTGACGTTCTTTGAAAGCAGCCACAATAATAGTAACTGCTTCTACATATTTTATAGCTTTACTCTTCTGTAGATCTTTTGGAGAGTCTAACTTCATGATACTGTTAAGCAACTATGATAGGATTGACATCCTAATGTAGTTATTTCTCTCCAGCTTCATCTCCTGTGCTGCTTTTATGCTGTTTGTACTACTGATTATTGATGGAAGTACTTCCTACTCTTTATTTCTTATAGGACTCGCTATTGTCTCTTCCTCACAGCTGTGTAAAGAAGTTGATAGACAAATTAACTAGAAGTTTATTGATTCCCCCTCCCCCATCTATTTTCATCTGTCTGTAATTTTTTTTTTCTTCTGTAAATTCTTTACAGGACTTAGCTGATTCTTCCTTACCTACATTTCATTATCTGTTTTGATTTTGACTTTCTAAGGGCACATAAAGAATAATTGCTAAGCAAGAATTTTCAGTGCACATTTTAATTATTCTAGAAAATATATTCAGTTAACTCTTAATTACCTTGGGGAATTAACTTGATTATAGTTTTTTTAAAAAGATTTTATTTATTTATTTATTTGAGAGAGAGAGAGCACGAGACAGGGGGAGGGTCAGAGAGAGAAGCAGACTCCTCTTCAAGCAGAGCAGGGAGCCCGATGCAGGACTTGATCCCAGGACTCCAGGATCATGACCTGAGCCAAAGGCAGTTGCCCAACCAACTGAGCCACCCAGGCACTCTAGATTTTTTTCTTAAAAGATTTTATTTATTTGAGAGAGAGGGTGTGAGCAAGTAGGTGGGGAGAGGGATAGAAGGAGAAGGAGAAAGCAGACTCTGCTATGAGCAGGGAGCCCGATGTGGGGTTCAGTCCCAGGACCTTGGGATCATGACCTGAGCTGAGAGCAGACGCTTAATGGACTGAGCCACTCAGGTGCCCCAGATTAATTACTTAAAATTTAAAAAGACAAATACAGTTGTGAAAAAATAAAATGAATACCAGCACAAAAAGAGCAGTTCATATTGCTTTTGTTTGAAGCTACATAGTATTCTATATATAGGCCTGTTACACTTATATAATGGAAGAACTGTCTTCATCCTTAAAATTCAGTTAGGTATGTTCTTGTCTACCTCGCCTTTTAGTTCTATATCATTGGATAGAGGGGGAGGGGCATGGAGTCTGATTAGTGTTGACTCTGGAGTTTTGAGGTCTAACTTTTATCTCTGCAGAAAAATCTGCCTGTTTAGATGTTTTATTTTTCTAATGTCAGATTTGGGAGGAAATGGAGGATGGGCTCATGGGAGCCTGGAACTGAAAGGTATTAATTTAAAATGTTAGGATTCAGTGAAAACTACAGAGGTTTTCCTTATGCAGAAGGCATGGGCATAAAAAATTAGGGATTAGGCAGGAGACATTTGAGGGGCTTTTATTAAGGAGATGAGATGTTAAGCAGGGATGGAGAAGAGAATGATTGTTACAGGAAGTGGGGGTAGAAGTTACCTACTGAAAACATTTTTTGATGTTCTGCTTAAATATTGAGACTTCTAGATTATTATTTAGAAGGAGAATTTGCTCAACGGCTAACTGGTGTTATATAGGTTTTTTATGATATAAAGAGTAATATCTTAATATCTTATTAAGAGTACTCTTATTAAGAGTAAGATTGTAGCCAAGAAATAGACAATGGTAACAGACTATTTTAGCAGAAAATAGGATTTTTTGGTCATTTCTTCCCATGTATTGCATGTGATATTTTGTATTTCCAAGCTGTTATATTTACTTCGCCTTTACATTTTGGATGAAAGTTCTTGAATGGTAAATATGTGCCTGAATATTGTGTATAAATCAAGTTTACATTAAAGCATTACAGCGCTGAATTGGAAAGTTGAAGCTGCTGCTTCTTTTAACAGTCTGAATTTATTTGCTCAGCAGTGTTCGGGTTTTAGATTAATTAATTAGCTATTAAAGTTTCTTTTCCCCTGTAGGGAAGTAACTTCTGAAACTAATTCCAGTCTTTCTTTTTTTCTTCTCTCATTGCAACAATTGCTTTTATAATGAGATTTCTTAGGAATACTACTATCATACTCTGGCAAAGTAATGAAGGTTGAACTTTTGAACAAGGCATTAAGACTAGAAATTGAATGAAATGGCTATGAAGGATATTTTAAGGAAGAATAAGGATAGATGAAATTTAATAGCAGTTTAAATGGCAGCAACTAACAGTGAAAGTAGTAAAGGCTAATGGTTTTTAAACTTTTATTATGGTACCCTGGTTTTCAAATGAAATCCTGCATGGAGCAACATCAGTAGTCAATTATAAAACAAGACAAGTAATTTCAAATGGTTTCCTTGGCTCTTGATGAGTTGACAGATGTTACCAGTACTACCCAGTTGTTATTTATTCAAGGAGACAATGCCAGGTTTGAAGTGACTGAAGAATTAGCTTTTGTGGAACAACTATAGGCAAGAATATTTTCAAAATGGAGTAATACACTTTAAATGGTTGAATTGCATGGTATGTGAATTAAATCTCAATAAGATAGTTTTATTTCCTTAAAAAGAATGCATGAGAAAACGTTATTTCAGTATGTAATCCCAAGTGGACTCCACTAAGATGTGTTAACAGCTGATGGTGGGGGAAGTATGTGTAGAGCTGAAAATGTTCAGTTGGACTAATTTACAAAGCTTGAGAAAATGTAAAGCATTTAAAGTTTATGGACTATTCATTGTATTACATGAGCAGTACTTTGTGGAAAACATTTGAATTTATTATGTGTCCATGAACCAGTAGTGTCAGCAATAATCTGTTTGGTCTAATGGATTTGACCATTATTGCTCCCATGAATTTTTGTCTGATACAGAAGTGAATATCCTGACTTACCGACTGCACAGCAGTTTAATATGTTAGAATTGGTCAAGTTTCATTGGGAGTTTTTCAGAATGAGAAGAACTACTGTCAACCACTATTTTATAAAACATTGGAAAATGGCTTTGGAAATAAGCTTTTACTGAAGATTTGAAAATGTTTCTTAGTTAATACTATGAGGGGAAAGCAATGCTTATAGTTAAACTTCTATTGTAAAGTTGTTTTCACAGCTGCTAATGTTGAATCACAAAATACTGCTTTATACACTTGCTAAAGTTACAAGAAGCAAAATCTCCATTCCCACACACCTATGGGGTGGATAACGTTTTCCAGCCTTGAACTTTATTTTCATCCGATTTTAGACCTTGATGTCAATGCAAAAGAAATTTTCATATGTCGCCCCCATTAAACCATAATTCTACCTCCTCTTCAGTAGGATGTAATTAATCTGCAGTGTAATGGCATGCAAAAGGCAAATATCAAGAAAAGAATCTAATAGAGTTCTAGAAATGCCTTCCAAGTGATGAATGACACTTTAATTAAAATTAAATTTTTCTGGATTAATGTGAGAGTTTTTGTGACAAAACAGTTTTAAAGAATATGTAAAATCTCATTACAGATCAGCATTAGCAGATAAACATTTGTAATCAACTTTGATGATAGGGAACACTAACTTTGAACCCCAATTCAGTGATATGCTATGTCCTCCCATAAAGAATAATTCCAGTCTTATTATTAGTACATCTGTGAGGCCGAAGTTATATTCTGATATTATCATTATTACCATCATTCTGCTTCACACTTGGTCATACCTTAGGCTAGTGGCTACCAAACCTTAATCTCTTCCTGATTTGTTTCTCATTTTCCAAGCACTGCCTCCTATCAATTCTGCTGGTGCCTTCTTCTACTTAGTTTTTAACAGCCTTTTGTCTCTACTAGGACCTATAATCCAGTGATTCTACCTCCCTTTCACTAGCATTCCTTTTCCTCATCATCTCTTTTCCTTTTCAGTTTAAATTCTGTCCTCATTTATCATAACCATTCTCTTACTTACACTCAACACCTTTTCCTCTCTCTCTCATATATAATACTCACTTGGCTAAATCACAACTTCGGGAAATTTAACTTACTCAATCTCTGGAATAAAATAGAAAGCTATCCTGAATTAGGGTCACTTTAAATGTTAAGCAGGACCCTTAATGCCTGCTGGAAAGCACGTAGTTCCTTAGTCCAGTCATCTAGATGGGGTCCATATTTCAGCCCAGGGGGCAGTTTCACCTGCTTCCTGTTAATTATAATTAAAATTGTATCGAAACATAGCAATATCCATTCCTTTATGGAATATCAGTGGCGGTTTTCTCCCAACAAGTAACAGAGTTGAGTAGTTGTAACAGAGATTATAGGATTTTGAAAGCCTAAAATATTCACTATCTGATCTTTTACCGAAAAAGTTTGACTACTTTTCTCTCAAACGAATAGTTCGTACCTTCTCCTTTTCATAAACTTCCAACATTTCCTCTTGCCCTCTCACTTTCAGCTGATTGCCTGATTATTGTTTCACTGAGAAAATCAAAATAATCAAGAGAGAACTTCAGAGTTAGTTCCTAGTACCAATGTTTTCATCAATGAGTTGGAAAGTTTTGATCTTTTGGAGGAAGATGGGCTAATAATAGTGATTTATTTTGCAAAATAGCTTGGAATTTTTCTAATGTTTTATACAGATACACATTTAGATGTTTAAATTTACATTACCTTTTTCATCTTAAGGGAAGTATGTTTTCTTGACTTCAGACTTCTTTTTTAAATTATTTTAAACTAAGGTACAATTTACATACAATAGACTTTACTATTTTTTAGTGTATCCAGTATGTATACGAATGTATAAATATATACATTTGTGTAAGCACCACCACAATCAAGCTACAGAACAGGGAGTGCCTGGCTGGCTCAGTTGGTTAAATGTCCGACTCTTGATCTCAGCTCAGGTCTTGATCTCAGGGTCATGAGTTCAAGTCCTGTGTTAGGCTCCACACTGGGCATGGAGCCTACTTAAAAAGGGTGGGGAGCCTGGGTGGCTCAGTAGGTTAAAGCATCTGACTGTTATTTTCAACTTAGGGTTTTACAATCGAGCCCCATGTTTGGCTCTGTGCGTGTTAGGCATGCTACGCGTGGAAGCTGCTTAAGATTCTCTGCCTCCCTCTCCCTCTGCCCACCCCTCTCTTGTGCTCTTGCTCTCTAAAAAGAAAAAAAAGATACAGAACAGTTCCATCACTCCCCAAAACTCCTCCATATCTTTCTAAGGTTAACCCCTCCCCAATTCCCATTCTTTACCTGTTTCAAAATATCCTATAAACTATATGGGTGGTAACCTTTGAGTCTGACTTCTTCCACTTACTGTAGTGCACTTGAAAGTCCTCCATGTTGTTAACGTATCAGTATTTCATTCTTTTTTATTTCTGAACATTTTTCTGCTGTATGGATATACCACAGTTGGTTCATTCATTCTCCAATTGAGGTATAGTTCGGTGGTTTTCTAGTTTTTGGTGCTTATGAATGAAGCTTCTGTAAACATTTGCTATAAGAATTTGCATACAGCTGTTTAGTGAATATACTTTCACCTCACTTGGGAAACCACCCGGAAGTGGAATTATGGGTCATATCGTTAAGTGTATGCTTAGCTTTTGTAAGAAGCCACTAAACTGTTTTCCCAAGTGACTATACATTTGGCCTTCTATAGTAACTTAAGAGCCTTTCATTTCATCTGTATCCTTGACAGCACTTGTCATCATCACATTTCATTTTAGTCATTCTAACAGGCATGTACTTGTCTCTCATTGTGGTTTTAACTTGCATTTCATTAAGGACCAAACATGTTGAGCATCTTTTTATGTGCTTATTTGCCATCTGCATGTAAATATATGTATTTGGAGGTGGTTAAGTGTCTCTTTGATTCTTTTGCCCATTAAAAAAGTTGGATTGTTTATTTTTATTGTGCATTTTGAGTGTTCTTTATGTACTTACTGAATATCAGATATGTGATATGTAGTTTTTTCTCCCATAAACTTGTTTTTTTGAATTAATAGAAAAATCATTGTTTTCTTGAAAGACCTCTTGGTATTTTCCAAAGTAATGTTACATTTAATTTCATTTTTATATACAGTATTAAATTTATATTTCTAAGTGTAAATATAAAATAAAAGTAAAATGATAATGAATCTACATTAGTTATTTTTGAAATATGCAGAAATCCAAACTAAAAATTTGATAGAAATATTAGGCTTCATTTTTTTGCCTATTAATATGAAATATAAGTTTTATTACATATTTCAAATAATATGAATACTTTTTTATATTCCGTGGGTAAGATTAGTGTTCTTACGTAACCTCTATTATTTAAAAAACTGGTTAAACTGAATTTCACATCAGTGTTTAATACCAGACTG
Source organism: Mustela nivalis (assembly GCF_964662115.1). Lineage (NCBI taxonomy): Eukaryota > Metazoa > Chordata > Mammalia > Carnivora > Mustelidae > Mustela > Mustela nivalis. The sequence goes on from NC_139020.1 coordinate 116,404,570, forward strand.
AAGCACTAAAAGAATTTAATTTACATCATAGGGAAAATAAATTTCCTTTGGAAAATATTTTTAACATGTAATTTATTTGTATTTATTCTAATATATAGAATGTGATTTGGCAGATTCATGCTTTGCAACAATTAAAATGATGTTAACACATTATGTATTAAATAAATGGCACAATCTCAGTAAGCAATGATCCTCATTCACAGTGAATAATCTAAAAGTCCATAATGAAATTCATAGGGACTTGGTACTATTAGAACAGATTATATAAAAATTTAGAAGTACTATTGTAGAAGTATTGTAGGTGCTACTAAGTTTTAAAGCAGTCAGGCAGTTTGCTGTCACTGGCCATTTTTTGATGGTTGACAGGAAATGGAGAAGAGAAGAAGCATTTCTTATTTTGAAAAGCCAGAATCTTGGACTTGCTATAAAATAACCCCATCTCAGACTGGCCTAATCCATTTGAGGATTTAAGTTCTCAACCCCTACATAAGTGCTCAGAAGAAAGGGTGAACCCTCTTTAAGAGACATTAATATCATCTAGAGCCTCTACAGTTTTTCATGCATAGTGTTTTGCATTCAGTGCATACCAAATAATAGGACAGAATCACAGAAAGTTAAGAGGAAAAATAGAGACAATAAAAACAGTCTCTGGCTGAGGTAGTAAGAGTTAGTTGAAAAGGGCTTCAAATTTCACGTATTTTTTTTAAGGATTTTATTTATTATTTATTTGACACAGAGCACAAAAAAAAGGAGCAGCAGGCAGAGGGAGGGAAAGCAGGCTAACTGCTGAGCGGGGCACCTGATGTGGGGCTTGATCCCAGAAACCTGGGATCATGACCTGAGCTGAAGGCAGACACTTAACCAACTAAACCACACAGGCACCCCAGGACTTTATATTTTAAACTGTGACTAGTAAGTTTTAAGAAAATCGTAGAAAAGATATAGGAAGTAGGCAAAAACGTGGAGAATTTTACCAGAAAATTGCAGTCCATCAAAAAAGAAAATGGAAATTCTAGAACTGAAAAAATAATTGATGTACAGGCTATACCTAACATAGGCTTAATGGAAGAATAGAGATAATGAAAGAGAAGGTTAGTGAAATAGAAGCTATCACTAGAAAATATCACAGAAGGGGAGAAAAGACGACTAGAACCTTTTTCAGCTGAGATATAGAAAGTATTAGTCATGATAGAAAAAATAGACAAATTGAGTTACATTAATTTTAAGACTTTCTGTTCATTAAAGATTCCATTAAGAAAGTGAAAACTGGGGGTGCTTGGGTGGCACAGTTGGTTAAGCATCTGCCTTCAGCTCAGGTCATGGGCCCAGGGTCCTGGGATCGAGCTCTGTATCAGGTTCCCTGCTCAGCAGTTAGCCTGCTTCTCTCTCTCCCACTCCTCCTGCTTGTGTTCCTTCTCTCACTGTGTCTCTGTCTGTCAAATAAATCTTTAAAAAAAAAAGAAAAGAAAACAAATGGAGAGTTTTAGAAGGGAGCAGGGTCGGGGGATGGGTGGGTATTAAGGAGGACACGGATTGTATGCAGCACTGGGTGTTACAAGCAAACAGTGAACATTGGAACACTACATCACAGACTAATGATGTACTGCATGGTGACTAACATAACAATTTTTTTAAAAAGGAAGTGAAAACTAAGCCTGACATGTACAGAACTACTAATCTACTACTAAGCTACCATGGAAAAGACAAGCTAATAGAAGAGTGGGGAGAACTCTTGAACAGTCACTTAACACACAAAAAGGATATCCAGATGATTAGAAAACACAGGAAAGGATACTCTGTTTCATTAGCCATAAGGAAGATTACTTAAGATTGCAATCTGATACCATTTGAACACACCCCAGAATGGCTAAAATGAAAAATACACACTTTACCAAGTACTTAGAAGGATGTGGATCGCTAGGAACCCATATATACTGCTGGCAGGTATGAAAATTGGGACGTATACAGTATACAGATAGTATACTGTATCTGCCAAGGCTGCAAATATACAAACACTACAATTTGTCATTTTCACTCCTCGTTTTTTTTTTTTTTTTTAATGCTTCTATAATGTAGAATGTGTGGTGGTGTTTATTTTTAGAATTCGAACAGTGTTCGTTTATTTTTCTCATATGATTCCTAGACCAACTCATACTTAAATCTTTAAAATTGTGAATAGGGTCTGCTGGGATTTTGCTCTTTCTGGAGGTGATTATTTTTCAGTGTTGTCTGTTTAATAAAGCAGAAGTCTAAAAACGTAAGTCAAAAAACAACTCCCCACCGGTCATTTGCTGTTTCATCTTACAGAAACTAGACCATTTAAAAAAATTTCAGTGCAAATACATAATTTCATAGCTCCACAAAAGAAAAGAAGTGTAGAGGAAATGAAAGAACATTTTCCCCATTTTCTTTTGTAGGGGAAGGTGACTACCCCAACTTATTTATTTATTTATTTATTTATTTATTTATTTATTTTAAAGATTTTATTTATTTATTTGACAGACAGAGATCACAAGTAGGCAGAGAGGCAGGCAGAGAGAGAGAGAGAGGAGGAAGCAGGCTCCCCGCTGAGCAGAGAGCCCGATGCGGGGCTCGATCCCAGGACCCTGGGATCATGACCTGAGCCGAAGGCAGAGGCCTAACCCACTGAGCCACCCAGGTGCCCCCCAACTTACTTTTTTAAGGTGGGAAAATATTGCTAATGTTTCCTTCTTTATTTTTTTTTAAAGAGAGGGAGGGTACACACAGGGTTGGGGGTGGCAGTTGGCAGGGGCAGGCTGAGGGAGGGAGGGAACCTCAAGCAGGCTCCTGACCTGAGCTGAAATCAACAATAGTAGGATGTGTAAGCCTAACCAGCTCAGCCACCCAGACACCTCTGCCAGTTTTAAAAGTTGAAAATGGCAAGAATTGAAGTTTCTCCCTGACCCCCATTCTAGGGAAAGAAAGCCATTCTATTCTACTGGAAAGGTTGTTTATAAAACTTTGCTCCCCAGGAAAACTACTTTTCTCATTAGTCAAATTAAGACTTGTGGTTTTTTTGTTTTGTTTTCAGTTTAATTTAACTGACATGTCTTTGTATTACTGTGGCAGCTTCACAGTTTTTACGTAATGACCTAATTAATACTTCATTGGTTAGAGTTTAGTCTCAGATTATTTCCTATAGAATATAGTTTCCTGCACAGTACAGGCATATCTTGCTTTATTGTGTTTTGCTTTACTGTGCTTCACAGATACTGCTTTTTTTTTTTTAAATAAGGTTTGAGGCAACTCTGCTTCATGCATGTCTATTAAGTGCCATTTTTCAAATAGCATTTGCTTACTTCACTTCAGTCACATTTCAAATTTTCTCATTATTATATTTGTTATGGTGATGAGTGATTACAACTTGCTGAAAGCTTAGGTGATGGTTAGCATTTTTTAGCAGTAATATATTTTTAAATTAAGGGATGTGCTCTTTTTAGGCACAGTGTTATTGCATACTTAATAGACTATAATAGAGTATCAGGATAGCACTGGGAAATTTCAAAATTCATTTGACTCATGTCATTACAATATTTGCTTTATTGTGGTAGTCTGGAACTGAATCCTGCTGTGTCTCTGAGATATGTTTGTATATGTGTTCTTCTTAGATAAATGATCTATTTAACCTCCTGGAAAGACTATATGCCAAAGATATATTTTCTAAATTCCCTAAAGTTTTAAGGAAATAACTGAGTATATGATTACTAGCCCATGTATTTATTTCAATAATCAGCCTTGTTTCCCTTTTCCAAAATTTATCGTGTAAGTTAAGAATGTTTCAAACATTTAGGATATATAGCCCAGCTAATGGTTTGTAACTATAATCAATATGTAAGTATAATGATAATCATTTATTAATTAACCTCTTCATTTCTATTTTTAATACCTAACAGTTATTGAGCTGTTAAGTGTACCGGGTTTCATTTTTAAATTAGTTCCCACAGGTTATCTCATTTAACATTTGGTTCTGAGGCATGTTTTATTAATATTTTTGCTTAACAGATAAGATTATCAAGTCCTAAGAGTTTAAGTAACATGCTCAATTTCTCACAGTTGAGAAATGCTGAGGACCAGCATTAAAACCGAGCTGGTCTGGCTGTAGAACCTGTATTTTTAAGTACTTACAATGCTTGTCACAGTAGTGCATGATTGTTTTTTGGTTAGTGTAATATTTATTGTTGTAAATTTTGTTATAGTTACCCTTTTTTATGACTTACTAAAGATGGATGATTCTTTCTGCTGTCCAGTATATATTACTAGGTAGGCCATGTGAACTTTGCATAGGTTAGATTCTTTGAAGACTTTGTTATTAAAATATTTGTGTCTTTCATCCTATTAATCAGAACAGTAGATACCATTTCTTGAGTATATAGCACTTTGCAATTCACTATCATAACAGAGAAGTGGTTTGGGGAGGAGTTTTGGGGAAAATGATCCTAAAGGAAAGAAAAAACATGATAGTTCTAGGAATTGCAAGAAGGCCACTTTGATTAGAGCTCAGAAAATAAAGGAAGGAATTGTGAAGAACGATCAGACATGAGAGAAAGGCTCAATTTGTGCAGTATTAAAATTACTAGGGAGAAACACCACAGTGGGAAGAAATTGTGGTCTCAGCAATTAGAAGAGAAATCCCAGGCCTCTTGAGAATTAGAAATTACCATTACTGGAACACCTTTTTTTTTCCTCCCCGTGTTACTGCTTTCCTGAATTGTAAGTAGTATTTACAAACTTCTTGTTATATCTCAAGTATGCTTAAAATCACTCAAATGCTGTATAGGTTGTCTTTCTTTTTAGTGGAAGGGCCCTGGTCCTCAAGAGAAAAACAGTAAAGGGATTTTCTTCTAAATAAATTTCTTTGAAGTGTTTATTTTTCTTAGTGAAATATGTATCAGTCATTTTTTGTTTTGTTTTGTTTTGTTTTTATCCAAAAAACATACCAGAGTGCCAAGGTCAGGAGTAAGACATAGAGCACATTATCACTATTACTTTTTAATATGATGTTTGAGATAGTAGCCAGCAGAAGTACACAAAAGAAAAATATTACAGGCCAAAAAACCCATTTTTGCAACCAACATTATTTTATACTTGAAAAATCCATGAGAGTCAACTGAAAAATTATTGCAAACTTATAAATTTAGTGAAGTAGAAAACCATATATTTTGTATACACCCACAGTAGAAGATATAATAGAAGAAAATACCTCATTTACAGTGTCAACAACAAGAAACGTGGGAAAATCCCGTATGAAGAAATCATTAAAACACTGTTAAAGACATGAAACCAAATTTGGTTAAATGAGAGGAGGGCATACCCCCCCACCTTTTTTTTGGTGAGAAAGGTCAACATCATAAAGGATACCAGTTTTTTGTAAGTTAGTGTAAACATTTCAGGCAGCTGTCCTTTCCTCTCACCCTTAAGTACTAGACAAGATAATTCTGAAATAATATGGAAAGTAGATAAAACAAACTGGAAGAACAAGAAGGGGGATTAGCTCCACCAAATGATAAAGTATATAATGAAGTCCTAAAACGTTTTCATTCTGGATTATCTATAGTCAGACCAATGAAACAGAATAGAATTGAAGGTCTAGAAATAGACCCATGGAAATCACTAGTATACAATTTTGATAAAGAAGTGATCACAAAAAGTAGGACTTCTCAGTAAATTGTGTTGGGAAAACTGATAGTCACATGAACCTCAGATGAACCAGAAATGTATCAGATGTAACCTAAAAGATGAAACTGCAAATGCGTCTTGAAAATATGGGCAGGAATGCCCAGGTGGCTCAGTTGGTTAAGCGACTGCCTTCGGCTCAGGTCATGTTCCTGGAGTCCTGGGATCAAGTTCCGCATTGGGCTTCCTGCTCTACAGGGAGTCTGCTTCTCCCTCTGACCCTCTCACTTCTCATGCTCTCTCTCTCTCTCATTCTCTCTCTCTCAAATAAATAAATAAAATCTTTTTTAAAAAATATGGGCAGATTCTTTACATCCATGGTAATATTTGTGATTATCTTTTTTATTTTAACTATCTTATTGGGTGTGAAGTGGTATCTCATTGTGGTCTTGATTTGCATTACCCTAATGAGTAATAATGTTGAGCATCTTTTCATGTACTCATTGCCTATTTGCATATCTTCAGAGAAATGTCTGTTCAGACCCACTGCCTATTCTTAGATTATTTGTCTTTTTAACTGTTGAGTTGTAAATGTTCATTTCATATACTGGTTGTATAGCCCTTGTTAGATGTATAATTTGCAAATTTTCCGCCTTCCCTGGGTTATGTTTTCACTTTAAAAGAAAAAATGGAAGTTTATCATTTTAATCATGTTTAAGCATAGAATTTAGTGGTATGAGTATATTTACAGTACTGTGTGACCAAACAAAAACCTCTAACCATTAAACAGTATAACTCTCCTTTCCTCCCTCTCCCACTCCCTGGTAACCTCTATTACTTTTGTCTGTGTGTTTTCTGCTCTGGGTACCTCATCTAAGTGGAATCATTCAATGTTTGTCCTTTTTGTGTCTGGCTTCTTTCATTTAGCATAATTTCTTCAAGGTTCATCCATGTCGTGGCATATATCAGAATTCCATTTCTTTTTATGACTGAATAATATATCATTGTGGTATATATCACATTTTCCTATGTATTCATCTGCTGATGGACACTGAGTTGTTTCCATCTTTTGGCTGTTGTGAATACCGCTTCCATGAGCATTGAGGTACAAGTATCTGTTTGAGTGAGTCCCTGTTTTCTTTTGGCGATGTATATAGGAGTAGAATTGTTGGGACATACAGTAATCCTTTAACATTTTGAGGGGCTGCCAAACTATTTCCTGCAGCAGCTACCTTTCTTCCTTTTTACTTTATTGGTAGTATTTTTTGAGGAGCAAACGTTTTTAATTTTTATGAACTACATTGTATTTTTTGTTTGGTTGATTGGACTTTTGCTGTCATGTTTAAGAAATCATTGCCTAATCCAGGGTCAAGATATTTCTATGTTTTCTTCTAAATGTTTTACAGTTTTCTAACATTTAGGCCTTTAATCTGTTTGGGGTTAAGTTTTATATATGATTAAAGTAGGGGTCCAACTCTGTTCTTTTTCATGTGGATAATTTGCCCCAGCATCATTGTTGAAAAGAGTATTTTTCCTCCATTGAAGGGTATTGGCACCTTTGTTGAAAATCAGTTGATTTGTAAAGGTTTATTTCTGGACTCTCATTTCTGTTCTTTGGTATATATGTCTATCCTTACGCCATTACCACCCTATCTTACTTATTACTGTAGCTTTGTACTAGGTTTTGAAATTAGGAAGTGTGAGTCTTACTTGGTTTTTGTTTTTCAAGATTGTTTTGGCTATTCTCTATCTCTTGCATTTCCAAATGAATTTTAGGATTAGGTTCTCAATTTCTGAGATTTAAAGAAATTTGTAGATCTAATTGGAGAATATGAACCATCTTAAACAAAGTAAGTCTGCTAGTCCATGACTACTATGCAGAATTAATTGAATTCTGATCAGTTCACTAACTTTCTCCTCTGTCCTTTCTCATTTTTGAGAAATGACTTTAACTTCTGACCTTGATAAGCTCTATCATCTACATTCTTTATTTCAAAATATGGAAGTGTTGTTTATTTTTTTCTAAAACATGACCTGTACCCTCCCTTTTCATCTTAGATCCTCTGAGATTTAGTCGTTTGATTATTAACCATAGTATTTCAGTTTATTCTAGTATTTCGTTTCTCTTCTTCTTTGGCTCCTTCCTTTCTGGCTTCAGATAAATCAGTTTCCCCATCCTTACCAGTACATATCTCTTGAATGGATTGCCTGCCTCCTAATTTACTGCTTCTCATCTCCTTCATTTCTTTCACTTCCCAACTTTCTTAATAAGTGATCTTCTTAAAAAAGAAAAGGAAAAAATTGCGTTCTAAACAGAAAAAAAAGTAGTCTTCTTTCCCAGCTTCCATTACTTCATTAGTTATTCACTTGACTAACCCTTTGGCCAAGTGCCTTGACTTTTCTGAAATTCAGTATTTCCTTTTTTGTGAAATAAGTGGCTTTGATTAGTTGTGTAAAGTTCTTTCAGCCTCTGAACTCTTGGAGTCCTTACTTAAAACCCCAGTGTACAGAAGTGGAACTACTCTGTCCTAAAGTCTAGGTGGCATGCTTAGAATCATTTGCCACAACACCATCAGCCTTTGGGGTCTCTGTGGTTCTTTCAGCCCTAAAATTCGGTAACTCCATAGCAATTACAGAAATCACATTCTTTTTTCTTTCCTTTTTTTTTTTTTTTTTTTTTTCTGTAAATGGAAATTGAATTCTTAAAAGTTTCAAGTAATCGTCACCAAATTAAATTCTTTTCTTAGGCACCATTTTCCTGGACATTTCACAGTAACTAAATTCTTAGTTTCTCTGTTACTTTCTACTACATTTTCTTTCTTTGGCTTTAATCATATACACATCCTCTTTAAAAGTGCTATTCAGGGTGCCTGGGTGGCTCAGTTGATTAAGCGACTGCCTTCAGCTCAGGTCATGATCCTGGAGTCCTGGAATCGAGTCCCACATCGGGTTCCCTGCTCAGCAGGGAGTCTTCTTCTCCCCCGACCCTCTCCCATCTCATGCTCTCTCTCTCTCTCAAGTAAGTAAATCAAATCTTTTTAAAAAATTAAAAAAAAATAATAAAAGTGCTTTTTACTAGGGCACTTGGGTGGCTCAGGTCATGATCCCAGGGTCCTGGGATCAGGCCCCATGTCAGGCTCCCTGCTCAGTGGGAAGCCTGCTTCTCCCTTTCTCAGTCCCCTAGCTTGTGTTCCATCAAATAAATAAATAAATAAATAAAATCTTAAAAAAAAAAAAAATAAAAAAGGTGCTATTAACTTTAAATTCTAAATACTTGCAAGAAGCTTTTCCAAATCATACCAGCTCAGTAACATTTTCCCCAGTAATAATCCACTGTAATAACCATTTATGTTATTCATTTGACATTTGAAAATTGCACAAAGTATTTTGAGTTATGTGAAGATAATTTAGACTCAGATTCAGACCAAAAGAAATGTGATCCAGTAGAGTAGAGATGTACAAAATAATTACTGAGATGACAGTAATAGTAATGAGAGCTATAGGAGAGGCTCAGATGAAGTTCTGTGGAAATTTAGAAAAGATAAAGATACTTTTCCCCTGGAAGAGTGGGGCAGAGAATCCCAGAGGATATGGGTTGGGACTTGAAGGAAGTGTGGCACCTTGAACACACAGAGGTGAGCATTCTTTTTAAAAAGAAATATTTTATTTATTTTAGAGAGTCAGAGCAGGGAGGGGTGGGAGAGGGAGAGGAGAGAAAGACTCTCAAGCAGACTGCATTGAGTGCAGAGTCCTTCATGGGGCTCAGTCCACGACCCTGAGATCATGACCTGAGCCGAAATCAAGAGTTGGATTCTCAACTAAGCCACCCAGGCACCCCTAGGTGGGCATTCTTGACTGAAGGAGCAGTGTGAATCTGCAGCAGAGGTAGAAAAGCTCAAGATGATAGGGATTTTGGTGGCTAGAGGAAAAGTTTTCTAAGAGGAGAGGTAGTGAGAAATAATGTTGTAAAGGTAAACTAGAGCTTGACATAGTTTATTAGTTGTCTCTCTATAATGTATTATCTTGTTTTCCCAATAACATTTTAAGCTATTTGAGGCCAAGTAATGGATCTTATACTTTTAATCTCCTACAGCAGGGTTATGGGTAGAGAGGGCAAGTATTCAGTAAGATTTGGTTGAATGTCTGAAACAGTGGCTTCCCAAAAAAGTATTATTATTCAGTATAACTTACTGTCACATCCTTCTGTTGATTGTGGTTTTATCAGTAAAAACTATTCTAGATCTTCATAGAAATGGTTCCTTACAGCTAATCAGTCCTTATGAAACTTTAAAAAAATAAAGTGGAGGGGGTGGAGGCAGGAATTGTGTGTCTGATTAGCAGTACTCAGTTTGATTCATTCCCCAAAAGGACATGAGAAATGCTGGTTTGGGTTGAGAAAAAAGGATCAGTATAAACACACCTTTTGAAACTTAGTCTCTAATTTAAGTTCTTTAATGTTTTAATAAATTAGATTTTTAAGAATATTTCCTAGGATTCAGATTTCATTTAACCATAATAATTGTTGAAAAGAAATGAAGAATTGAAAAGATGTACCCAAGAGTTGAGTTGAACTATCTACGGGTAACATTTTCTTTTTTCAAAGAATTTTCTAAAACATTATTTTGTATAATTGAATAAAAAAGATGTAAAGCATCAGCTACTCTACTGAAACAGTGTTAACATTGCTCTAAGTTCCTGGTACTGCTGGTCTTCATGGAAAGAGTATGTTATATACACACATAGAAAGGTAGGGAAACTGAATATACCTGCCTTCAGTCTTTTCTTTCCAACGGCACATGCCAGTCTTTGGTTTTTGTAAAGCAAAATATTTTTTTACAGATTACATTGGATGATACATTTAATACAGGAGCAAGTTTTTGTCATTTAAAAAGAGCAAAGTATGGCAGTTTTTAAGAGCCATTTATTTAGAGATTTTTGTGGTAAAGTAATTCATTATTTTACAATATTTGTTTTGTTTTAAACTTTATATTATGTACTAGGTGAAAAACCATTTCGCTGTGATGAATGTGGTATGAGATTCATACAAAAATATCACATGGAAAGGCATAAGAGAACTCATAGTGGAGAAAAACCTTACCAGTGTGAATACTGTTTACAGGTAAGGGGTGGTTTGAAATATTTGTTTTCATTTTTGGGTGTTGTTGTTGTTTTTTTTAATCACTTTGTTGAGGTATGATAGACACTGAAATTCTTCAATCCTAGTTAAGATCATAAAATAATTCTTTTAAACTAAATTAGAAAACGTTACTACTAGAACCGTGTGAAGAACTTCCCCACTGCTGCTGATCAGATTTACACTAGACAACTGGCTGAACAAATTAGTTTGGAATTTCTTATTTTATTATACTTATATCTACCTTCATATTAATTGCTTTTTTTCTTTTCTTTTCTTGCTTCACGAAAAACACAAACTAAAACAAAAAACTGACTGCCAAAATCTGAATTTGACAGTATTTTTCCAGAACAGATCGTGTATTGAAACATAAACGTATGTGCCATGAAAATCATGACAAAAAACTAAACAGATGTGCCATCAAAGGTGGCCTTCTGACTTCTGAGGAAGATTCTGGCTTTTCTACATCACCAAAAGATAACTCACTGCCAAAAAAGAAAAGGCAGAAAACTGAGAAAAAATCATCTGGGATGGACAAAGAGAGTGCTTTGGACAAGTCTGACCTGAAGAAAGACAAAAATGATTACTTGCCTCTTTATTCTTCAAGTACTAAAGTAAAAGATGAGTATATGGTAGCAGAGTATGCTGTTGAAATGCCACATTCTTCAGTTGGGGGATCGCATTTAGAAGATGCATCAGGAGAAATACATCCACCTAAGTTGGTTCTCAAAAAAATTAATAGTAAGAGAAGTCTGAAACAGCCACTGGAGCAAAATCAAACAATTTCGCCTTTATCCACATACGAAGAGAGCAAAGTTTCAAAGTATGCTTTTGAACTCGTGGATAAACAAGCTTTGCTGGACTCAGAAGGCAACGCTGACATTGATCAGGTTGATAATTTGCAAGAGGGGCCCAGTAAACCTGTGCACAGTAGCACTAATTATGATGATGCCATGCAGTTTTTGAAGAAGAAGCGGTATCTTCAAGCAGCAAGTAACAATAGTAGGGAATATGCGTTGAATGTGGGTACTATAGCTTCTCAGCCTTCTGTAACACAAGCGGCTGTGGCAAGTGTCATTGACGAAAGTACTACGGCGTCCATACTAGATTCACAGGCATTGAATGTGGAGATTAAGAGTAACCATGACAAAAATGTTATTCCAGATGAGGTACTGCAGACTCTCTTGGATCATTACTCCCATAAAGCTAATGGACAGCATGAGATATCCTTCAGTGTTGCGGACACTGAGGTGACTTCTAGCATATCAATAAATTCTTCAGAAGTCCCTGAGGTCACCCAGGCAGAGAATGTTGGATCAAGCTCCCAAGCATCCTCATCAGATAAAGCCAACATGTTGCAGGAATACTCAAAGTTTTTGCAGCAGGCTTTGGACAGAACTAGCCAAAATGATGCCTATTTGAATAGCCCGAGCCTTAACTTTGTGACTGATAACCAGACCCTTCCAAATCAGCCAGCATTCTCTTCCATAGACAAGCAAGTCTATGCAGCCATGCCCATCAACAGCTTTCGATCAGGAATGAATTCTCCACTAAGAACAACTCCAGATAAGTCCCACTTTGGACTAATAGTTGGTGATTCACAGCACTCGTTTCCCTTTTCAGGTGATGAGACAAACCATGCTTCTGCCACATCAACACAGGACTTTTTGGATCAAGTGACTTCTCAGAAAAAAGCTGAGGCTCAGCCTGTCCACCAAGCTTACCAAATGAGCTCCTTTGAACAGCCCTTCCGTGCTCCATATCATGGATCTAGAGCTGGAATAGCTACTCAATTTAGCACTGCCAATGGACAGGTGAACCTTCGGGGACCAGGGACAAGTGCTGAATTTCCAGAATTTCCCTTGGTGAATGTAAATGATAATAGAGCTGGGATGACATCTTCACCTGATGCCACAACTGGCCAGACTTTTGGCTAAAAAAAAGTGTAAATAATACTGGCACTTTAGAACAGATTAATCAAGAGTGGGGTTACTCTGTGTAAAATGGAGTGCTGTACAGATTTAAGAGCAATGCGTTAAAACAAGTTAAGCTGATATGAATAGCAAGATAATCCAATAACTGCATTTTGTTTGGTTAGTCAGCATTCTTTGAACTGCCTTACATGTTGTCACCTTTATAGAAGCAATGCATTACTTGTTTTAGAACAGAAACTTGCTATTCCACCTACACCAAGTTTAAAAGGAAAAAAAAGACTTTCGCACAATTGTTTCCTAACTGATAACATTGTACATTCTTAGGAGATTAGTAATTGTGTGAAATTTACTCATACTGTTTCTAAGTTTTTCAGCATAGTCATTGCACTTCAGCAGGGAATCTGAGTATACTTTACAGACAGAGTAAACTTAAAAGTTTAAATGTCAAGAGATTATGGCTTAAATAAATTAGCGTGTCCTGTAGGGGGAAAAAAGAAACCAAGAAAACACCTTTTAAAAAGAATGATATGCCATATACCCTTGATTTTCATTTTGCATTATATTGACTTTTTTTTTTTTTGAGAAAAAAGGTAATAAAAATCTGATAGTCTAAGATTCCACTATTTAAAAGCCTAATTACTTTTAAAATATGCATACTTTCAGAACTTTTACCAAAATACATAACTGTTGAAGCATTCACTTCTCTATGGAAGTATGCATATTGGTGTCAGTTTCTTTGTACAGTTGTACTTAGATATTTTTTATGATTTTTCATGTGCAGGTATCAAGGTTTTGAAGTTTTAGTAAAAAGATATTCTGTAGATTACATTCCCAAGAACATAATGCTTACACAAAATGTATATTCCACGTTTTAAAGCTTAATTGTATTTTACTTTACATATACACTTCAGTTAACATAGAGCACTTAGAATCTATTTGGTATTTTTGATTTCTCAAAGTAAAAAAAAATTAGATTTTTAGGTTTGATATGGTTGTGTCATAATCATCTCATAATTGACTATTTTAATTTTTGGCAATAAAAGGAAATTGGATATCTTTGGAACTGTAAAACCTGGTTTAATCCTTCTCTTTCTAGAATCTTGATAGATTGGATAATTAAACAGTATCCAGAGAAACTAAAGAAATGGGCATTTTAATTGCTTATTTTATCTTGAATTACTTTTTAATGAACACTGCTCATTACAATTTTACAAACCAAAAGTGTTTACTAATTCTAGTAACTACAGTTTCTTTTTCAGCTAGATGAGTGATCGGAAACTTTTTGTTGCATTTCAAAATCTAAATAAACTACAGACTTTATCCTTATACCACGAATGTTTTTTTTTTTTTTATACTTTGTCTTAAAATAATACAGCATGGTACAATAAATAGTGCTTTTATATAAACACGTATATATGCTTTTCTAAAGAATGACGGTTTGAGTTACACATTGGACAGTTACAATTTTTGGAAAATAACAGTTCTATTATATTATTATCCTCTTTAATTTGTTCCAGCTTTTTGTTTATTTTATTTCCAACAACTTTGTCACAATGCACATACTGATGTGTAGCACCAGTGATAATCGAAAATTAATATCCTTGGAAGGTGAAAATTTATTGTTGCTAATTTCCACTTTAACATTTATATTGGCCCTGTAGATCTGCAGTCTTTATTTCAGTATAGAATGTTGTACACTTAAATTATTTTTTCTTTTATTTAATATTATCCCAAGAGTGTTCTCATAAAGAAAGGGAACAAGGAAAATATCCACCCTTAACATCTTTTACATTATTTTGAATATTTTGGTGTTTTATGATAATGAGTATAAATTATGTTTAATGTGGTTTCGTCTGTACTTTGGTTATTAAGCTTTGCTTGAAATACTAATTTTCCTATTTGACAGCTTTCTTTGCTGCCAAATTTTTCAAGAATTTTAGACTTCTTTGAAGTAGATATTTAAGTTCTGCCATTATTGACTTTTAAGAATGATGTGTGTTGTGTTACACATCACACAATTGCAAGAAGGCTTTGTTCAGGTGAGATGTTAAAGATGAAACTGTGCTCATCCTATTTAGGCATTTGAATTTTTCTCATACTACTATTTGATAATAGGCCTTTATTTCCTGGGTTGATTTTTTATTTTGAGTCTGGTCAAAAATTTTGTTCTGTTAACAACTTTGATGTGGTTCTTGGTACAATATCCAGTTTTTTGTTTGTTTTAACATCACCAGCACAGTTTTTAGAATGTGACTCTACTGCTGAGCAGTTAGGGTAAGCTAAGGAAGGAAGGAAGGCCTTTGCAAATGGTAGTTATGCAAGCAGAAGTGCAGGTGTTGCATTCCTGTCTTCAACACATTTCTTTAAATCTACATAATGGCAGACTTTCCTACCACATTATAAGCATTTTTGAGAAAAGCGATACTTTGGCATAACTTACTGATTCACCATTTAAGTATAGTAGTCATCCCTCTCTTAACTGTGAAATTCTAAACGCCTACCAGAGTTACCTTGTATTATCATCATATGATAAACATCTCAGCAGTCTGGGTTTCCCCACTTGGGTGTAGAAAGTTACTTCATTTCTATCTGGGCATTAATAGTAAAAGTAAGTAGCCTTTTGTGCTGCCATAGTTCAGAATATTGAGGATATGAGATACCCTTTTGCAATTTGTGTTTCTCATTTCTCTCAGTGAGCAAATTATTCTGTTAAAATATGCTCTTATACCATTGAGCTTTTGGTCGTGTGAGTGAGATATGCTTTTTCACTTAGGACCTATTCTCATGTTTGAAGATTGGAAACAGATTTGTGTTAGATGAGAGAGTATCTGTTAAACATCTTCTAAAAGCTTTCTTTTTTTTTTTTAACATCTTATTGTACACATATTTCATTTGGTTCAGAATATTTGAGTGGCTCTTAAATCTTTTGGATCTACTTGGAGATTTTCTACTTGGTACTAGAGAAACCCATCCTTTTAGCTCTGGCTGAGGACTGTCAGTGGTTGGGTAATTTTCCCTTCCTGAGAGGCAAAAGAGGTCTTGTGCTCAGGGTAGGCTTTCATTTCCACAGGAGAGAGAAACTTGCAAAGTGCCAGCTAGGTTAGATCTTTCGCCACTTCTTTCATTTTACCAATTTTAGTTTTTAAAGGGCTGTTTAAAAAAAAAAAAAAAAGCCGGGAAACTTTAAAAGTAGGCATTACTGTAGTACTACATTTCTTAGACATAGAACATCTTAAAGTAGAACTTGTTTTTTTCACAGTATAATTACTTGAAGAAGCACTATTATAATCAATGAGAAACTTTTTGACACTGCAATTTAATTTAAACTTTTTCCGTTTCAAATTGCTTTATTTCAGGGAAAATAATTTTCCAGTTGTTTTTGCTATATTCTGCAAATAAAACCGTATGTTTCCTTTTTTTCACTTAAACTTTGGTAGGAAACAAAACTAAAGCAGACAAACATTTCTTATTGTGTTTGTTGCTTTCTTTAATCCAATGGATAAAAAAGTAAAACCCTGTAAACATTATTTTATTTTTTTATGCAATACCATGCTGTAAATACGGTTCATCAAATAAGGATGTACCTATGATTGAATCTTTAATTCTGCACAGTTAGAGTTTATATATAAACGTGTCTTGACAATCAAGGACTTTTATGTGAGTCTTCCTTTATGATGTTTATTAATGTTATGCATTCCATTTGTTTTGAAGTGAGTACCAATGTGCTAATTTGTATTGTCTGAAAGTATGTAATGTTTTTACAGCTTGTTTTTAAGAATCTGTAAATATGTACAAACAAATCACAGTACTGCTTTATGTTAGAAGGCATATGATGTTGTACTGTATGTAAGCAATAATACATAGCAGTGCTAACTTTACAAGTAGCATCAGGAAAGTTCTAAAAACATTTCAGAGTAATTATCCTTATTTCATTTAATAATGATTCTCTTTAATCAGTTTTTATAAGCAAATTCCATTGTTCCTCCTGTTGGAACATAACACTGTTTACACAGCATAATTGAAGTTGCAGGGGAGACAGGCTAAATCTGACTTCATCTGTACTCACTTTCACTAAGCATTGAATGGCCTTACCACTCTTCTGCAAGATGGAGGAAGACCGCAAAACTTAGTGCCCATCACACTGAAGGAAGGGGGTGTGTTGTTTTGTTTTGTTTTGTTTTTTTCCTGCTTCTGTACTGCTACCTAACTTTGTGGTTTGCTTTGGATTTTAATATTTGTTTCTGTTTTAGATTCAAGCCCATAAGTTTTGAGGTGACTTCAGCTCCATTGTGAAATAGTTTTCTTCATATTTCATAGATACATTTCAATAATTCTAAACTTTCTACTTTGATTTTTAGATACTTATTTTTCAAGCTTGATTTCTCAGCTGATCAGATGAATTTATTCAACTTCAATACAAAGAAAGACAAACCTATTGTAGTTTGAATCGAGTAGATATTATACTGTACAGAACAGCTAACTATTTGAACACACACATCACTGCTTTAGAAATAAAACCGCCAATTTATAAATGTATATGACCTACATTTTATAGGAGAAATGTTTTTAAATGCTAGTCATTTATATAATAATGTGCTTTGAAGGATTTGCTAGTCCACTTCTGTCACTTTTTAGTACACTGGTATCTTTTATATGTAATGTATGCTTTTTATTATTGTAGCAAAGCATTTCAGTAGAACGAATTTTGCAACAATATGGGGGAAATTTTTCATTGTTGGATTTGAATTATACTGGATTTTATCTGTGTAGTCTTGTCTTTATTTTAATGCTGTCTGGAAGGGAACTTGGTATCCAAATAAAGCAGGTAACCTCATTTTACTTCAAGGGCATACTGTGTAGTGCTGAATTTAATCTGGATATCTGATGATTTTGAAAAGAAAAACACGTTTATAAAAATTGTACAGAAGAAATTAAATGTGTGATGGAAATCCTGATGGTGGAGCACGTTGAATTTTCTGATATATAGTGTTATTTTCCTGGGATCCCCTATGCCTTCTTTGTATTTCAACTAATAAAGGAAAAACCCTGTCATTAAAACTGGTAGGATAATAGGATATTCTGATTATACAGTATTACTTTTCCTATCCCATTTTCTGACCTTTCTCAGTCACTGTAAATTTTTATTTTCTATTTCCTATTGATAATTAAACATGTATATAATGTAGACACTGTTGTATAAAACTGAATGAATTGGGTTGCTATGCTTGAATGGGTAACTAAATGGAAATATTGTGGATACTGAGAATTCTTAATGTCAGAACAAATTTCCAGGAGAAAGGCATCATGTGTCCTGGGAAGGTCACAACAGATGTTTCTTCAACCCCCTGGGTTATCTGTGTGAAAGAATCAACTCTAAACTCAGTATCTTATACAAGTGGGTCTTTCCTTCCCCACCTCCCCCCAAATATATGAGCACTAAATTTCAAAATCTACTCAGGTGAAAATTGCTTTGCAATGGAACTTATCACATTGAAATTTTCACTGTTAAAGATGTTTGTGATATTTTTAAATACAAACTTTCACATCAGTAGTCAGCAGCCTGACAGTTGAAATCTGGTAAGTCAGTGTGTTTTAAAATATATTTTACCCTCCAAATAGAATTGTTTTTAAACAATCGGGAGGACTTCTGTTTGTTTAAGTGCATTTTTTAATTGTCATTGTAAAAATAAAATCTTGCTTGACCCCATATTATGACATGAATGAATTGCTGAGCCTTTATAATACAGTGGAAGCTCGTTTCATGCATAGTCATGGAACATAGATCTGTTCTTTAAACTGACCTATTCATTAAGTGGTTTAATGAGTTTTACAGCTTCTGGCATTGTCGTCATGTAGTTAACCTTGCCACTTCGGGTTTAGAATACCATTTTATGTATTGTGATACTAAAGGAAGCTGTTTTGTTTTATTTTTAATTGGATTATTAGACTAATTTATATTTGCAGATTCTGCATTTTAAATGTGGATACTTGCTGTTTGAAAAATAAAAAAAAATACAGAATACAGTTTTTGAATAATTTCCTAGCTGAATTCTTCACAATATTTTGATCCAAATAACTAATGGCAAATATTTAAAAACTGGTACATAGATATTTATTTAAAATATAAAAGGATGTATGGAATTAACAATTTTTGCACAGATTGGGTAACAGCAGGGTCTTGACTGTATGTAGTTTCATGTAGAATGTATTAGGTACTTCTGAAATTCAGGAGTCAAATGTTATTGTCAACCAATATTTGAGACTTGAAATACATTTAACATGGGGATAAAAATTTTATGTTTTTTTTTTTTCTTTATGGGTAAGATTCTTTTAACCCATTATATGTGGGGCTTGGGTTATTTTTGGGTTATTTCCCCCCCATTAGTGAAGATAGTTCTGTTTTTAGCCATTTACCACCTTGCTAGTCCCTGTCTTGTGACCGGTGGGACACACTGTAAGAAAGCTGTCTGCAATTAGTAGAGGAGTACAGTCCAGGTCCTTGGGACAAATGTAAGCAAATTGGCCTTTGCAGAGATTAGTCCTAGGACGCTGGCTTTATTAGCATGGTGCTTTAAGTAATGGTACATAACACCACTGATAGTCTACTAATCCATTTCTTAGATCTCTGTTCTTCTTAAGTGATTAGAAATGGTAGAGGGAGAGGGGCTTGGGAGATACGTCTACATGATGCTTCTGCTACCTTCTCAAGGTTACAAGAAAAAACGAAATTGAAGTCACTTGAATTAATGCATTGTCACTGAGTTTTGACAATTTATTATGCACAAAAGGAGTATGAAGATTTTTGTGACTATATGTATGGATAGAAATTTCATTTTTTTTTTTCAGACTGTTGGCTGGCCTGTCCCTCACCCTCACCCCCCACCCCGTGATCCTGATAAGGTATTAGGATAAATTATATCCATTTGCTGGATAAAAACCAATGGAGCAGAAAAGTTTGAGTGAACTAAAGGTAAAATTTGGGGTCTCATAATTTTAGTTCTTTTGTCTTTTTCTAATGTCCTTAAAAGGACATTTTATGCACACACCCATGCAGATGTGTATGCATATGTGTAAGAGCTAGGATGTGAAATGTGATACAGTAACTGAGAATGACCATTTTCAAAGTGATTTTCTACTTTGAAAACTCAAGGTAGAAAAAACTACTTGGAAAAAAAGTTTATAAAAGGACTTAAATGGTAGACTAGGGAACATTTTGAGTTTTTGCATTGTTAACCATTTATTCAGATGAACTTTTAAAATCATAACTTAATGTACCCTAGCTTCTCCCATTCTTAATGAGATTCTGAAACTGATGCTTATGTAAAGGTGGTGAAGGGAGCCAAAGAAATGTATTACCTGTGATAGTAATTATGTTTCTAATGATTTGAATTCTTACTTGCTGGGATCCAGTATTCATTGAGCATCGATCACCTGCTAAGTAACAAGACTTGTCCTGGATGCAAATAAGAGATGGTTGAGGATACTGATGTCTTCATTTGAGCATCCGAAGGGAATTTATAGTGGTCTCAGTTGCAGGGTATAGTGTTGTACTTTAGATTATGAAAACAGATACTGAGCATTAAGATGTGTTTGTTGGGTGTTGTGCTAAGTAACTTACACCTCATTCCTCATCGAATGCGTAGGTAGATTACTTTAGGATAGATCTCTAGAACATACAATTTTAATAAATTATAGAAGATAGGAAATATATACAGGCCAATACAGTGGAAATAAAGAGCACTGTTAGAAATACCCCCTAACTCAGGGGGTATTTGCCAAACTCAGGATAAAATTCAAACCTGGACTGTGAAAATGAGACAGTAGCGTTTCTTCAGAAGGAACTGACTTATTACTGGAGTGGGAAATTAGGCCTCTCTAGGGAGTTATAGACCTGAGGGGTACCTGCATCAAAGTAGGGAGTTGGAAATGGATGCTAGAGGACGCCTTCCCCGGAAATAGGAGGGCCAACTAAACCAGTTCTAATTAGTCATTTGGGCACAATCGTCATGGACTGGCATTAATACTAATTGAAATCCATTCAAGTCGTATACTACTAGTCAGTGCTCCCAGCTCTGATTATGATACCCTTTATGTCAACTTCCATTAACCCCTCATTATCTGATACTCTTTTTCCTTGACTATCTCCTTCAAGGTGTTTGGTCCACAGTAAAATTTACCCTTAAAATCTCAGTATGACAATTTTCCTGTGGTTCTTTATCAAAACTCCAGCACAGTCCTGCAACTTTTGTCATTGGCAACATGAGGGTTAGTACTGATTGCTAGAGCACGATATTTAACGGCAGAAAGAGGATCCAACTGAATAAACATTCAGAACCACTCTTAGGTTCACTCACAAGAGACTTTTGCTGAAAGCAGTTGTCCCATGCAGTTTGCTGAGGTGGCTGTCACCATGTGAGGGCAGATAATGGTACTCAAAGGCAGTGTAACCAGTGCTGCAAAGGACATGTTTTAATGAATGTAGTGTGATCTTGTTGAGGATAATGGTGAGACAGGTGAGACAGGGCTGTAGGATAGGGAAACTCCACACCCGCAGGTTAAGAAGCAGCAAAATGAGCAACAAGAGACTTAGAATCAAAAGACTTAAGATGTGCCTCTCCCTTTGTGTAAAGTTGTGAAGTCACCCCTCCTGAGCCTCAGTGTTTTGTCTGTAAGATGGGGATTAAAAATTCCTCTCAGAACTGCTGTCCAGATCTAAGCATTTGGAATGACTTGTAAGCTGTAAAGCGCTAAACATTTCCTAGTTCATATTTTACAAGTGGCACAAAGGGAAAATAGAGCAGAATTGGACAAGTGTTTGGAAGCCTCATTTCATGTAAAGCAGAGCATGGAATAAATTCCTGACTTTCTGATAATACCATCTTTTCAAAAAAGTTGAAGAAGTTAGGAGTGGGTTTGTCGGGATTTAATTGACCAGCAAGGGAAAACTAGTTAGTGAAGTAGAAGAGATTCATTTTCAGAGCCCTTGAAAGGGGTGCAACATTTTGGAGAACAATGTATATTGTAGTGAGTGTTAAAAATTGTCAGTAGACTTGCAGGGTCAGGGGAGGGGCAGAAACCCTGCCTTACAAAAGTCAGAATGAACCAAACCATTCCATCCCAAGCTATTGGTTAAATCAGGTACAGGAACCTGACTGCTCATGAGGCAGACAAGAAGCACCACGGACAGTAAGGCTGAAAGGCTGCGGCCAGCCCCACCAGGCAGGAGGAGGGCATGTAGGTCTGTGTGTGTATGTGCTGGACCTGCTTGTTCACCTTTTTCTTTCACCATTTCTCCTTATTCTTTGGTGTCTCCTTTGTTTTCTTTTCTTCTTCCTGAAAGACACTGGTATGTGCTGCAGTGTGTATGCACCAGACAGAGACAGCTGACTGATGGTACGTAATACCCAGCCTTTCATGCAAGTTAGGTTTATTTTAAGTCTTTAGTATTACTGTTCCAGGAAAATTCAAAATTATTCATCAAGAAAAGACTGTGGGACCCCTGGATTAGTTTGTGTGCTTCTCGAGGACATTGTGTTCACAGAATGTAGAACAATGCCTCACCCATAAGCAGAAATGAATGAATGAATGAACAATGTTACACAGTAGAAGAGGTGGTAACAGTGGAGGTGTTCAAAGTGATGGTGGAGAGTTGATGGTGTTAAGATGATGCCATGATCAGGGAGTCTGGGAATACCAGATTTCTGCGCTTGGCCACAAGCTTCTAAAGAAGATTCCCAGAGGAGACATATGCAAGGATCAATGGCTAGTGGGAAACATGGCCTCTTATATGTTGCACCTCTTTCCCAAACCCTAATGTAGAAAAGGGCTGAAGGATGTGGCCAGAACTACAGGACTTTAGAGCCATTTCCTTTCCTGTAGCTCCTTTCCATCCTCTGGCAGCAGAGAAATAAGAGCATCTTCATATATGAGAAGAACAAGTAAAGAACAGGAGGCCAGAATTGCATAAATGAACAAAAGGTCCCAGCATTTTCCCCAGCCCAGTAGCATAGGAATAAAGGGGAAAAGAGGGTGGGGGGCATGTCCTCATGTGTGCCTTATTGGAAGGTGACCTTGCTCACTGCTGGGGAGCGCAGTAATGAGATCAGTTGGATGGAAAACTCATGGTTAGCTGGACTTGTGACTATTTCTCAAATCCTTTGAGCCCGCCCTCCCTTTACCCTGACCCTTTACCATGACCACAGTCCCCCTCTAGTCTTGCCTGGGTTCCTACAAATTTTTGCACGTTGACTCTTGATGGCCTCTGGTTCTTTCTGCAGATAATCCTGAAACCCTTCAGAAGCTTCTCATTTGCTGCTTGGATAAACACTAAGCTCTTTGCCTTGGCCCTGGTGGTTGCCCACTGCCCACAGCCCCCAGTGTCCCCCCACAGTGAGCTCTCAACCTCTCCCATTTGGTCATGCCGCCTTCTGCCACAAAGACTGTTTACACTCTTACACTGTTTACACTCTTTTCCTATTAACCCCCAACCCTGACTTCAGCACATAACATTTCCTCAGAAAAGCTTCTCCTGATCGCCCTTCTTAGGTCATAGCCACCCTCTCCCTGTGCCTCCTTCTACCCACCCATTTCAGACCCCCTCCCCTCCATACAGTTCCTTCCAGCACAGATGGCTGTTTGTCATGACCTGCTTATTAGTGTGAGAATTTGTTCTGAATTCCTGCCTGTCCAGAGCCATCCAGCTCCACATTGTCTGTCAGTGTTGGGCTCCGTGTTTCGTGGTGAGCAGATACCTGGTGAACATGGTGGAAAGAGAGCATCCAGGCCTCATGAGTCACACCCCAGGGTGCTAAGAGCTCGCAGGTACTGCCGAGGAAGCACTGCCTGGGACTTTGAGGCCCTCTAGATAGAAGCTGTGGGACTGGAAAACTGATCATGTGAGTTTCAAAATGGGAGGATAGATGGTGGATTTTGAAAACAAGGGGTGGCTGGACTTCAGTCCTCATCAGATTCTAGAATGTTCATAACATCTCTGTCAGGTAGGCTTGACAGGCCTTATCATTAACTCCATGTTGCATATAAGGAAGCCAAGGCTTAGACATATTAAAGACCGTGGCAGAAAAGAAGGGCTGGGACCCAAACTGGGGCGTGACTTCTTTCATCCTGACCCTTGAAGGTCTGCCAGCAGGTCTTCCACGTAGCGTATTCAAGCAAGTGCTGAAGGCTAATGGCACTGTTGCCCCTGTCATTCATAAAACGGACTGGACCTGGCTCATTAAGCTTCTCTCCGCATGTCCTGTGTTCACTGCTCCCACTAGATCCTGCCTCAACCCAGATGCCACGTGGCTACTAGAGGGAGAGTGCCTTCCTCCTGTCAGAGGGCAAACTCCCAGAATCAACAAACAGCCTAGATCCTGGAGGAGAAACAGGATCTCAGCAGGAGCTGAGGACACCTGACAGCAGGAAAGTGGCGGCCCCTCCCTCTCCACTTAGCCCTGCACCAGAAAGCCAGGGCGGAACTCTTCTTCCTGGGGTCCTGGCCCCACCTCTCTGGGAACTGGGAGATCTCACCCTGTGTGAGGGGTTTGGACTTATGTCCGGCTTGAATTTCTTGAGTTGCCCCTTCCAGCTCCCAGTTAATGGCTGCCGTCCCTTCAGACCCGTGCCCTTCTTGCATCCACTGTCTTGAGGGGGAAACACACCTCAACCCTTTTCTGTCTAATCTATTCACCTAGATTAGAGAGGCTGTATTGTGTAGAGGAGAGAGCCTGAAATAGGAACCAGACCTCGGTTCAAATCCTGACTCTGCCCTCAGAGCCAGCAAACTTTCCTGAGTATATGCACAATTCCTGTGATTTTTTTTTTTAAATAAACATGTTCCAGGGAGATGCATCACAATGACCAATTAAAAAGAAATATAGATAGATTATAAGTTACTTATGCTCCTTGAGTAATAGATTTCACAACTTCTCTTTGTCATTGAAAATTTTAACTGGGTTAAGGCACCACTGTGGACAGGACATATTTTAAAAGAGGGGCAAAAATTGCCCCCGCCCCCAAAACTACTGAACTAGAAATTCCATCGTTTTCAACCATGGCTGCATCTTCGAATCACCTGAGGAATTGAGAAAATACTGATGCCCCGGCTCCATCCCAAACCTGGGTACTGCTATTTTCTGAAACCGTGCCCAGGTGATTATAAATCCTGGAGAGAGGTCCACCAGACTAGCTGACACCCCTCTCATGACCCTTCTTACTCCGGTTCCGGTTCTGATTCTAGGCTGTGAGGTAATTTTGTATATATACATATTTATATCACAATTTAATGTTTTCAACCTGTTTTTACATTTCTATTTTGGTTGACTTTGTCCAAGCTCTGATCCTTCCTCGTGGTTCAGACTTCATGACAAATGAAGTCATTTTCCAAGACATGCTTTCTTCTCCAGCCTTCACACACAGGGCAATTCTCAGCACCAACCACTGGAAGGGAAAGAGATGAAGGAGCTTCTGTCAGCAGCTAAGCGGGGTAAGGCCCACAGAGCAACAACTTCACTCTTGTGAACTTCAACTTGAGTCGGATTGGCTACTGAATGGAAGTGAGTTTAAAAACAAGATTATGATTTTTTTATATAACAGTGAAATGAGTAAAAATACCCCCTCCCTTTTTTTTTTTTTACCAGGGTTGGATGCATTATGTATTCACAATCTTGCTGGATAACAAAGTACCCCAAAATCTTATGGCTTAAAACAATAAATTATTATGTCTCGTGATTTCTATAGGCAGGAATTCAGACAGAGCACAGCAAGGACGGCTTGTCTTTGCTCTATAATGTCTGGGACCTCAGTTGGAAGAACCTAAAGCTGGGGACTGGAATCATCTGAAGGCTGGTCTCACATGTCTGGCAGTTGATTGCTGGCTACTGGTGGGAACAACCACATGTGGCCTCCCCATGTGGTCCAGGCTTCCTCACAGCATGGTGGCTGAATTCCAAGCATAAGTGCTCCAAGAGCAAAGAAGCCAGATGGACTGCCTACTGCTTTTATATTCTAATCTAGGAAGTCAAGCAGTGTCATTTCTTCCATTTCTACTATGGGCGGAGGCACTGAGGTCATTCAGGCTCAAGGGTAGAAAACACAGACCCCATCTCTTTTGGAAGGAGTGTTAATGTCATATTGCAAGAAGAGCCTATGAGATGGGCTGTTAATGCAACTATCTTTGGGAAATACTGCTCTGCCCCACATTGTTTGTTCTTCGATTTTCTTGCTCATCTCTTTTTCAGATTCCAAATGTAAGGTGCTTATTGTAAGAAAAAAAAAAAAACTCATTAAAATCCAGAATTTGTCAGGATGCCTGGGTGGTTCAGTCGGTCAAGCTTTGACTTTGGCTCAGGGTCCTGGGATCACGCTCTGTGCCTGCTCCCTGCTCAGTGCCGAGTCTCTCTCCGGTTGCCCCTACCCCTGCTTGTGCTCTCTTTCTTTCAAATAAACAATCTTTAAAAAACAAAAAAACAAAACAAAACAAAACAAACCCTGAATTTGTACACCAAAGTAGATTTCTCTTGCACTTTACCCACTATCTCAATCCCACTCCTAGAGGTAGCCACTATTAACAGGTTGGTGTGTATTTTTCCATACTAACTACATATATATATTGCTTTTAAAAAAAACACACATTATTCTGCAACCTGCTGTTTTTCCTTATTGTGTGATGAACAGAGTTTCATATTAGTTTATATAAATACCCTAATTCTTTTAATGCTGGCTGTCATGGCATGGCTGTACCATAACTTATTTAATCAATCTTCTATTAATAGACTTTTGGGATCTAACTTTTTAAACTATTACAGATTAATGAGGCAGTGAACATCCTTGTGCTAGGCCAGATAGGGTAATATCTTAAAAACAGAATTGGTCTGATTGGGGAAGGTATGTGCTTTGGTGAGTGCTGTGAAGTGTGTAAACCTGGCGATTCACAGACCTGTACCCCTGGGGATAAAAATATATGTTTATAAAAAATAAAAAAGTAAAAAAAAAAAGTAAAAAAAAAAAAAAAAAAAAACCAGAATTGGTCTGTTCAAAGGATATGCAGGATACTGTATTTCAATACAACAAAAGTGGGTTTTCCTTTAAAGTACCATTGTCATGAGATCAATCTACATTAAGCAAGATACTCCCTTTTTTTTTCTTTGCAAATTGATGGCTTTCTCTCACTTGAACACAAGAAAAACAAAAATCTGTTCTTAAGTATGAAAATATTTAGAAGCTTTGAAGGGAACTTCTCATTTATTTAGAAGGTAATGAGTGACACAGTGTAGGTGGTTATGAGCAGTGGTGTGGATTTCTTTTTCTAATGTCCTTAATTCAGGCGGATTTGGAATCGAATGTGGATTCTTCAAAGTTCATGCAGACTTAGAGGGCAGTTCTTCGGAAGAGGATAGCAAACAGGAAACTAGGAACCAAAAAAAAAAAAAAAAAAAAAAGGTGTCCTGTGCGTCCTGTGTGATCCCAAAGTGAATAATACAGATGGGTCTGCTAGCCATACAGAGTAATGCGTGGCTGTCTAGTCGATTGCCATCATCTGACAGTGTCATCCTGCCCACCCATCCATCCTTTATTTACAGCCGGGTAATGTGTAATTTATTCTGGAGTCTTTTCTCTTTCAGAGAAATGTCTTTGCCGGGAATGAAGTTCTGACACATTCTACAACATGAATGAACCTTGAGGACAGACATACTTAGTGCAATAAGCCAGACTCAGAGAAATGTTGTGTGACTCCACTTCTATGAACTATCTTGAAGAAGCAAATGCTTAGAGACAGAAAGCAGCTAAAGGTTATCACGGGCTGGGGAAGGGGGCAGTGAGGAGTTATTGTTTAATGGGTGTAGTGGTTCTGTTTTGGGG
Source organism: Mustela nivalis (assembly GCF_964662115.1). Classification (NCBI taxonomy): domain Eukaryota; kingdom Metazoa; phylum Chordata; class Mammalia; order Carnivora; family Mustelidae; genus Mustela; species Mustela nivalis. Next base: position 116,432,131 of record NC_139020.1, read on the forward strand.
TGACAAAAAAGATGGTTGCACAACAAAGTGCAGGTAATTAATGTCACTGAAATGTACATTTAAAAGTGGCTAAAATGGCACATTTTATGTTATGTATCTTTCCACACCAAAAAAGAAACCTTTACTGGAGCAGGAGATGTTGGGGCTCTGTCAGCGTTCCCATGGCTTTGCCTTCCCTTTTGTTTTTAAAAGAACAACCTCTATTTTTAGGGATTTTCACACAAAGGCTCATGTGGGCGTGGGAAGTACTCCCAGCTGCCCTCCTGTTTTCAGAAGCCCACATGGAAGCCTAGCAAGTTATTTAAGGATTAGGATATATGCCAGATTGGAAATGGAGATAATTTAATCTCTCTGTATGTTAATTCAGTTTTTTTCCTGCAGGCTGGGACCCTAGAAATCTGACTTTGCTCCCTAGGGAAAGCTGAAAGCTGAGTCTTGCTGAAGGTGGGGAGGGCAAAAGAATTCCACTCTTTTCGAGGGAGGGGTTGTCACCAGGGTCGGTTAGCCAGCCGCCCTTGGGGATCCCCGGAGCGCAGTCTCCTCTCCTGGCCAGAGGCTTCTGCAGCCGCCCAGAGGGCCACGGGTCCAGCGTGGGAGTTGCGGGCTCTCCAGCTCCCCAACCTTTCTCACTCTTGTGTGCAGGGCTGGACTACTACTCTATAGACAGAACTTGCAGTGAGTAGCTCGCGTCCTGTCCCATTTCTCAGGGCTGGCCACCTCAGCTGGTGGCGTTGAGTGCGCCGAGGGCTGCAGAGGCAGTGGCTGGTCTAGTGAAGTCTGGGGGCTAGTGGAGCCCCCACTACCCCCCGCCCCCACTCCGGTAACCCGGCCGGGGATCCAGATTCCGGTCCCCTCGTTCCAGGCCCGGCAGATCTGTCGGGGAGCTCGGAGTCCTCCTGGGCGGCGCTAGGGATGTGGGCTCGACCCTCGCGGAGGGAAATCTCTGCAGCCCCTCCCTCTCCACCTGGCCCCGAGGCCGGTGCGTGCAGGCGTGGCTGAGGTGACCGAGCCCCGGCGGGACCCCGCCTCTCCCGCCCAACAGCTGGGACCCGCGCCGCGCACACCTGGTCAGCCACGTGGCGGCGGGGCGGGCACGGGGCGGGCCCAGCGCTAGGAGCTCGCGGGCCGCGGAGCAGGTGAGGGTGGATGGGGCTGCCAGGTGGGGAGTGCGCTAGGTGGTCCTGCGGAGGGTTTCTCTCTCTGGAGGAGCACTGTCGTGTAGTACGGGGGCCAGGCGTCGCCACCTGCTCAGGTAATCCCCGCCTCTCCCGGGCGCGTGTGCACCTGCGCGGCTGTCGTCGGGGGCCCGGACACGCGCGCGTGTCCCGCCCCGCCCGGAAGAGGGCTGCTGGGTTCTCCCCAGGGTCCCGAGAGCCGGGTGTGGGCTGCTCCATCCGGGGCTCGCCGACGCGCAGGAGCTGACCGAGACGTGAGGGGGTCGGGGCTCCGGCTCCGGAACCTGGGCGTCCTTTTCCGCGGACCAGAAGCCGGAGCTGCGGGGGTGGTGGCATGCCCAGCGCGGCTCGGTCAGGACCCGCTGTCCGCGCGTGGGCAGGGGGCCGAGAGGCGCCGGAACCTTTCCGGGCCCCCCTCGCATTCTGCTCGTCTCCGCGGCCCTCCAAATCCTTGCAGTCTCCCTGCTCCCAGCCCCCAACTCTTTTCCTTAGAATACTCTTGGGGCGCTTTCCCTTCCTCGCCTTCGCTGGCTGCTGTCATTGGTCATGTTCTTCTCACATGGCAAACTCTGCCCCCATACCCCTCCCCTCATTCTCCTTTCCTCCTCCTTCCAGTATGTCAAGAGCCCTGTCTCTGTCCCATCCCTGTGCTGGTGAAAGGGGGCACTCAGGCGGGTGCACAAGGTCCCTCCCCCAAGGAAAACTGGCTTTGAGGCCAAGGGAAGACTGCTCCACTGAGGAGAACCAAGCCTTTTTCGTTACCTGCCCTCCACTCCCCTACCCTTTCTGGCCCTGCTTCAGAGGGGACCCCCAAAAGAACCTCCTAAACTCCCTTCTCCCTCTCTGCTCATGATCCAATCTACATTCACTCACCACCTGCAACCGGTTCTAGTGAGCCAGTGATGCCCTTGCTGGGGACAGAGGGGTTCACGAGGGTGGGAGAGGAGTGTCCAACTGCATCCTCAAGGACTGGGCAGCCTGGTGGGCTGGCTCCACCTGCCATAGCTGGGGCTCTAGGACAGCAAGGTTTGAGCACAGGGAGCTTCTGAAGGATGTGTGGCATATATTTGAGTACCAGAGAGGAAGGGGCTATTTCCAGATGGGGTAGAAAAGCCCCCTTCCTCAGTCAGGGCTGTGTCTGGTGTATACAGGAAGGTTAGAGCGTAAGGATGGAGGGAAGAGGAGCCAGCCTGACCAAGGATGGTGTTTGCCTTCTAGAGGGGTCTGCCCACCCAGACTGCCAGGACCCCATTTCCAGGAGAATGGCCCAGATGTCTCAAGTGCAGGAGCTCTTCCATGAGGCAGCCCAGCAGGTAGGCTTGCGTGGTGTGGGGGACTGAGAGGGAATGAGGGGTCACCAGACAGGAAGCTGAACGGAAACATTACAGTACCCTATTTTAAAAGTAATTATCTCAGAAGTTTATTTTGGTATTCTGACTTAATCAAGAAAATATTATGGCCAACTGTTAACCATCTGTGTACAGAAAATCTTTGGTATACTTTGTAGTGGATTTTGAGTTCTGGGCTTCCCTTCTTGCCCCATGGAGGTTTCCATGAATGGACTGAGGACTCATATAATATTAAATGCCTTTTACTATTGAATCAAACCAGTGTAAGAAGGTAACTTTATTTTCAAATAACTCATATATGCCGAAGCCAAATGTGATGTAGGAGAAATGTTAGGGTTTGAAGCCGACGGCCAAGAAAGAATTCGTGAGACGTATTAAAGCACAGGGACAGGACCCGCGAACAGAAAGAGCTGCACCAGAGTCATAAGTAGTGGCCCATTATATACTTTCAAGTTGGGAGAAGGTTAGGAATAGCGTAAGTCTCTAAGGAATTTGGAAGCAAGGTTTCCAGAGCGTTAAGGGGGCTAGCTATTGTTGGGAAAAGGTAATTTATTACCATCTAATAAAACCTTCATCATGAAACTCTTTAGATATATATCCACTGGTGAGCCATATGCTTGGGGGATGGGGTTTGATTGCCAACATGTATCTTGGGGGGGTTAGAAATAAAGGAAATTTCTGAAAGAATTTTTATATGTTAAAGTAGACTTACAGGATCCTGGGGATGCGGGTTTGGGATAGGATTGCCTTTTGCTCTTAGCAAAATATTAACATTAAGGCAGTTGAGTTCCTAGAGGAATGTCACTCTGCCAGTTTCAAGAACTTGTCAATGGGCTGTAGGTGGTAACGAAATTTAACAATTTTTCTTCTGCCTCGGTTTTCCACATCAAAATGGATTTCTCAATTTTCTGATGGCTGCAAGTTATTCTTTTTTCTTTTCTCCTTCCCCGTTGACCATTAGTTATAGTAAATATTTAATGGCAATGGAATTGAAGTGGGTTTCTGCAGAAATATAGTGAATCCCTTAAAAAGTAAAAAGCCGGGCTTCGGTGTTTATTAGGAAACTACCTGCACCGGTCTTTGCTGTTGAAGGATCACCCAACCTTGAGGTTTCCAGTGTCCCTTAGATTTCACTCATACTTTGTAGAGAAGAGCAGAAGGGTTTCTGGCATAAATGGAGGAATGAGCCTGCCGAGAGGGGAGAGCATCAACTCAAGGCCTCACACAGTTCCCAGAGAGCAGGCTCTAGAACCTAAGAGTCCTGAGCCAAAGGGCAGAGGCTGGTGAGGCAGATGGGGTTCTAAGTTGATGGGGGCATTCAAACTGGCCAGTTACCCCCTCTTCAGGTTTACAGGTACATGGGGAAAATGCAGCATGGTGGCTGGCAGGGGGCGAGTACCCAGTACAAGATACTGCCCGTCTTCTCCTGGGCAGGCAGCGGGCTGTAGCCCCTGCACCATTGTACTCCACTCCTCACACCCAGTCCTGGAAGTTTCCATGCTGCAAGAAGTGAGGGACTGGAGACCTGGTATAGCTCCTCAAAGCTGTTTCAGAACACCTGCTCAGAGCTGTTTGTTCTTAGTGTGGCCGAGGACTTGCAGAGAGACCTTGGTTAATCAGGGGTCTTCCATTTTCTTGAACTTGACTAGCTTCTCCCCATACTTCCCATATGTTTTCTTTGGACATGTAAGGCTGTACATGAATGTTTACACACTTAATATGTTATTTGTGGACCCCTTCCAAAATAATGGCTGCCGTGATAGGCACGAAGAAGATACCCAGATGGGAAACATGAGGCTCTTGTCCCTAGGGAGTCCAAAAAAAGAGACAAGTTAAACATTCTTGGTTCCCTTTGTGAGAGGGATCTGCTGCAACCCTCTCTCCCCTGTTAAGAACCTTCAGTGGCTCCCTGTGTCCACCAGCTGGAGTTCGGCTCCTTAGCAGAGGCCCTGCCCAGGCTGATCGTGAGGGAGTTTCGAGCCTGCATCTTGTTTGTGCTCCACACTCCAGCCAGAGGTCACCGTTCTCCAGGCGCTGTGCTTGTGTCTTTCTCCAGTCCTTGCCGAGACTTCTCACTCAACTGACTGGTCACTGGAACCTTCCTAGTGCTGAAGGCAGTGCCTTATATGTAAGTGGATGACGACGGTTAGTTGACTAACCAAATCCACAAACAGCGGGTAGCCAAAGGTGAGTTCAATTGCCCTAAGAGGGGCTTGCTTTTAAAACTGTGGTGGCTGCAAGGCCTCTGTATCACCTGTCTCTCCAAACACTGAGGGACTGGACGGCATTCAGGGTCAAGGCCCTTGGTCTTGGGTGCATCCTCAGTGCCTGCCGTTGGTGCTCAGCGTATGGGATGCGCTCAGTTAGTACTGGTTCTACTTAACCGAGCTCTAGGGACTGCCCTTTGCATTAGGTGCTGAGGTATGGTGGAAGTAGAGCATACACGTGGTGAACCTTGGAAACACGGCCCGGGCTGAGCCCTGGGCACCTGCTACAGAACGAGCATTTAATGTTGCTCACTTCACCCTCAGAGCCACATATTGGAGGGAATAGGATGTTTTGGGTTGGACAGCTGAAAGAATAGAGCCGTTTGGAACCAAGTTGTGCTTGTTGCCAAGGCCCCAGCTTTAATCCTGTCTGCTCTTGGCCTCCCACCCCGGTGGTAGAGCAGAGCCCCCCAGATGGTACGTCAGAGGCCTGTGTTGGGGGCAGATGGCAGGGTGGGTAGCTGACATGTGTGCAAATGACCTCTGGGAGTGGCTGCCCTCCAGAAGATTCCAGTGAACCTTCTTCTACCTTTACTCTAGCCTCGGGAGTCAGGAATTCTGCTAGGAGCTTTGGAGCTTGGAGAACACAGGAATAAGAAGGTAGCCCCATGCCAAATCCTTTGGTTCAGATCTGCTCTTCTCTTGGTCACTGTGACTGGAAAGTAGCTCTCAAGAAATTCAGCCAGAGTGGGGATGTTTGTGAGTAAGGTGGAGAGGTGAATGGATGAATTCTTGGTTCCACTTTAATTGTCTTGAGACCAGAGGGAGTAGCTCTGTGTGTGTGTGTGTGTGAGTGTGTATGTGTGTGTGTGTGTGTGTGTGTGTTGATCAGTACTAACTGGGCCAGCTGAGAAGAGGCTGTATGTAGGTCAGGTTAATTGTGTGGTGTCAAGGGTGCTGATCTAACACTTTGTGACCTTGGACAAGTTATTTAACTCAGGTAAGCCTCTGTTTCCTCACCTATAAGATGGGTGCAGTAATAAAACCTGCCCTAGGGAGTTACAAAGATTAAAAGCAATAATTCATGCTCTCTCTCGGATAAATTAATAAAAATAAAATCTTAAAGAAAGAGATAATTCCTGTAAATATTCAGTGTTGTGCTTGGTTCATAGTAAGAAGCCAGTAAATGTTGGTTAATACTAAAGCGAGGGGGAGCAGTATGTATTTGTTCCATAGTGTCATGATATAAGTAATCAGAAGGTTTAGGGGTGAGCTCATGCGGGACCCAGCACAGCAGAGACCCAAGTCCCAAATGCAGGATTATTCTGGTGGCTGAAGCCAGAATGTGGGACCTTGTCCAGGACAACTTGCTGGGTTGGTGTCTGCTGAGGAGGATGGGACCCTTTCTAGACCTAGATGGGTCCGAGTGGCTTGAGAATGTGTGTACCTGTGTGTGGTGTGAGCATGTGTGTGTGCACACGCACGTGTGTGCGTATGCGTGTGTGTGTTTGAGAACCAGCTGAGCCTCTGGCAGGAACTAGTCTTATTTTGGGACTCTCTGTCCTCAGGCACTTCACTAACGGGAGGTGTGGTTTGGCGGTGGACTTGAACCTCAGAGGCAGGGTTCCAAAATCTGACTGTGATGCTGGGTGTGCTGGGTCCTCAGGCCAGTTATTCAGGGCTCCCCGTCTGCCTCCACAACTGTGAGATGGGGAGGCAGTACCTGATTTTCAGGCTTTTGTGCCATATGTGGAAGGACCTGGCCCAGAGCCCGTCACATGGCGAGCCGTAAATACTGTGTTTGCTCAGTGGCCGGATGACGCAGACCTCATGCTGCAGCCCAGCAGAGTGCACTGCTTGTGAAGCATGGGCCCAGGGACCTAAGGAGCAGCCAGAGCCTGGGGGAGGGCAACGGAAGGCTAACAGCCTACGTCCTGCTCTTGTCGCCGCCAGTCCCTGGCTGGAGAGGACTGCGGTGGTGGATATGGTGAGTTGGGAAGATTAAGTGGCAGGAGAAAGCAGGTAGCCTGCAGGGAGAGATGGCAAGTCCATGTACTGAGTGAGGTCTGATGTCCAGCAAGATTAAGTGCTTTTAGCATTGGGAAGAGTGAGGAAATTTGGCTCAGCTCACCAGGTATTGACCGAGTGCATATGATTGTCAAGATCTCCAATAATAGCTATTGCTGGGACAAATCTCGGGGCGCCTGGGTGGCTCAGTCGGTGAAGCATCTGCCTTGGGCTCAGGACATGATCCCACAGTCTTGGGATCAAGCCCTGCACTGGGCTGCCTGCTCAGCGGGAAGTCCGTTTCTCCCTCTGCCTGCTTCTCTTCCTACTTGTGCTGTCTCTCTCTCTCTGTTAAGTAAATAAATAAAATCTTAAAAAAAAAAATCTACTAAAAAAAATGTCCCCCCCAAACCTGAAATCTCACAATTAATATGGAATAAAGAATGCCTCCAACGAACCTGAGGTTATCTTCCTTCTCCCAGGGTTGGATGGTCTCCAGGGAACTAAAGGGAAGCTGGGCTATGCAATGGGTTGTCCCCAAGTCTCCTGAAGCTGCAGATTAGTGAGTATGAGTGACTCGCACTCTTTCTTCCCCACCCAGCCTTCCTCCAGAAACTTGGCTCCTGCAGGAGTAGTCCATGAGGACCCCTTTCTAGGAATTCTGGGTGCTCACCTCTGGCCAGCCTGACTAGTCACGCTGGAAAAGAGCCTGATGGAAGTCGGTGCGCTGGTAGAGCAGGTAGGGCCGTGGCTGCTGGCCTGAGTGTGGGGAGAGGTGTTTCCAGAGGGCGGGCGTGGCTGACCCGAACGGGCCCCCAGCATTGCTGGACTTCCTTGCCCTCCCTCTCCCTTCTCTGCCCTCGCATCCTTTGCTCTCTTCCTCAGTTCAGTGGCTTCCTGAGGTTAGCTGAGGATGGTCAGAGTAAAGAGAGTCTGGTCAAGTGTGGGACACTGGGGAGCAAGGAGATAGCACCAGCAAGAGAGGCAGGGGGGCTCTGAGAAACCTCTGGCGCAGGCCTCTTGCTTGGCATGTCTAGAGACAAGGCCAGAGGTGTCCAATGACCTGTCTGAGGACACATGCACTGAGGGGCTGAGACAGGCCAGAACCACAGGTGCTGACCGGTGACACAGCTCTGGATTAGGCTTAATGCATCCTGTCTCTAGGTTATGATAGTATTTTGAGCACTGGTGTCAGGCTTCATTGCAAAAGCTTTGCCCTTGCCTTCTGCACTTGGATCACCCCATGTACAGTTAAGAACTGATAGTCATGCATTTGTCAGGCCTAGTTTGGAATCTTTTAAAAGCCAAAACAACAACAACAACAACAACAACAAAAAAAAACCTAATGTGCAAGATGAGCCTTGGTGGCCACATGGGAGGTTATAGGGTATTGCTTTATTAGTATGTGGAGAAATAAATAGAGCTGAGGAGAGGGGAAAAGGGAACTTCAGACAAAACCACCCTGGGGTGCCTGGGTTGCTTAGTCGGTTAAGTATCTGTGTTTGGGTCAGGTCATGATTCTGGGGTCCTGGGATGGAGCCCCACATCATTGGGCTCCCTGCTCAGTGGGGAGTCTCCTTGTCCCTCTCCCCCCACAACTGCCCTCGCCCCCCGCAACTTGTGTGTACTTTCTCTCAAATAAATAAAAAATAAGACCTTAAAAAAAAATTTAAAAAGACCACCCTACTCCAGGTTCACCCTGCCCTAGGTGTGTGGGATGGGTGATTTTAGGATAATCATCTGTGACTAACAAAGAATAACCAGCCCCTAGGTATTATCAACAGAGATGTTGAAAGGATTTAAGTTTCCTGGTTAGCTTTCTATAAAAGACCAACCCTAGAGGCCCTCATTGGCAACCCCTTTCACTCTTGAGAGCTTTTTCTGCATCTTCACTTAATAAACTTCTACTGCGGGGCACCTGGGTGGCTCAGTGGGTTAAGCCGCTGCCTTCGGCTCAGGGTCCTGGGATCTCAGGGTCCTGGGATCGTGCCCCACATCGGGCTCTCTGCTCGGCGGGGAGCCTGCTTCCTCCTCTCTCTCCGCCTGCCTCTCTGCCTACTTGTAATCTCTGTCTGTTAAATAAATAAAATCTTTAAGAAAAATAAAAAACAAAACTTCCATTGCTTTACTCAAAAAAAAAAAAAAGAAAGAAAGAAAGAAAAGAAAAGAAAAAAGACAAAATCACCCTGTTGGCCCCTCCTTTTACAGATAAGGAAACTGAGGCCCAGATGTTTGGATGGAAGAGAAGGACTCACATCAGGGATCCCTGGACCATGACACCACCCCCCCCCCATCCTCCCAGTTTTCGTAGAGTGTTAAACTTGTCTGATTTTAGAGATTGTCTTTAGTTGAAAGATACAAATTAAAATACAGAATTAGGTCTAACTTTTGGAAGGGACTCCATGCAAGTGACAGGTCATGAAGCTTCAGCTGGTTGGGAGCTTCCCTGCCAAGCCACCAATGGTACCTGGACAGAAGCACCTTGTGGAGATAGCAGAAGAGAAGAGGCTTACGGTCTTGGAATCTGGGAGAGAAGCAGGGACACACTGGTTCTCAGGGTTGAGTCTGTGGACACCATCACCCTTCCTGCTCTCTCCTTTGTTATTCCCTTCTTTCCATTTTCTAGCCCTGTTTGCAACTGCCCAAATGATAGTTGAGCCAAAAATGCTGCCTATTTGTAAAAAGGGGAATGGAGACATTTTATGAATGAAGGTACCCTAGAAACTGGAATGGAAGTGATTCTTCACTGAAGTGGCTGAAGTGGGATCCTGTCTCATTTGTACCCAGAGGTTCTTCACTTATGGAGGAGATTGATGACATGAAGAGACAAGTAACCTTGAAGGAATTTACTACTTTCATTTCCCAAAAGAAGGGGGCGGTGTGCCTGACTGGCTCAGTGGGTTAAAGCCTCTGCCTTCAGCTCGGGTCATGATCTCGGGGTCCTGGGGTCGAGCCCTGCATCAGGCTTTCTGCTCAGTTTCCTTCCTCTCTCTCTGCCTGCCTCTCTGCCTACTTGTGATCTCTGTCAAATGAATAAATAAAATCTTAAACAAAAAAAAAAAAAAAAGAAGAGGGGTGGGGATCCCATGCTATACATGACCACAGGGGAAGCCTCAGGTTCTGGTCAGAAGGCAGGAGTAGGAGCGAGGGGACAGCCTGAGCCACAGCCTTCATTAGGTTTTCCGGGGGAAAACGGGGCAAGGGAGTTTAGGATTGGCTCGTTGGAATAGTTCTGGTGGGCTTCCGGCTGTAGGGGTGTTCTCTAGTTGCCTAGTGCCTGGCTCTGGGACAGTTTAGACAAGGGAAACATTAGCTTGGTGTGTGAGGGTTAGATAAAAAAGGGTGATTTGGGGGACAGACTCAGAATTAGTTGGTTTGGATATGAAAGGCATGCTCCTGGCCAGCCCTCTGCTATCTCTAAGAACTGCTTAATGCTGGGGGTGGGGGATGGTCAATCTTTCTTCGGCCGGCAAGGTTTTTAGGATGTTATAATATCATAAGATATAGAAAAAAAAAAAAAAAACACGATTAATACATTTTGCCTAGCCATGAATGGATTGACTAGACTTTAAAACTTCTTACTGCCTTAGGGTCCCTTTAATCCGTGGCCAGATACAGAAAAAAATCCAGTCCTTGCCCTCTTTTAGTAGATCAGGCCTTGCAAGGAAAATCCTACCGCTGCTGAAGCACTATTCTTGTAATTTGAGGAAGGTGCCACTAGGTGGTGCTTACACCCTGGTCTGGCCTGATAGAACCCCTAAACTCCTATGGGGTGGATATTTTTCCATTCATTTTTTCCTTTCTCTGGCCAAAATGTACCTCATTTAAACACTAGATACTTCTATAGTCACAGAACAATATTAAATAATTGTAGTATTATTTAAAGAAATATATATCCCTGAATATAATTCATTATCTCTTCTTGCTCTTCAGTCATTATCAAGTATAAGTGAATCTGATTCTTAAAATATATATTTTATTCTTTCTGAGTTTGAATACCTAATCAAAGGGCTATGGTGAGTGTAGTGATGGTGGTGTGCTTTAGAATAGTTTGGCAAAAGTCTTCAATAGGTAACACCTATGCAGGCTTTGCTGCCCTTCCAAGAAGATAATGTTTCCATCTCTCAGGAGAAAGCATCCCATTTACCTTTCCTTTGTTTTTATTTTGGTGTGTGAATGTTTTCTTCTTCACAGGCATAAAGACAGAGGAAAAAGATAGTGGTGTAAAAACCTCTGGTCTGTATAAAAAAAAATCTCCTGTGTTCTCTTCCTAAACAGTCCCTGGAAACAGAGGACTTGAGTGCTTTCGAAGAACTGGAAGGTGCTGGTGGCCTAGCAGCCCTCACTAGTCATGTCTGAAGCAGATGAGAAATGTGATCTAACGTGAATCCCACTGCTTAGAGACTTTAACTTGAAGCAGGAAGCCATGACTTGGTCACTTTCCCTGTTTATTTTAGGCAGTGATCTTTCAAGAGCAAAACAAAGAGAAACCAAATTTCTCTTAAAAAAGATGCAGATTGAGGGGCACCTGGGTGGTTCAGTTGGTTAAGTATCTGCCTTTGGCTCAGGTCATGATCCCTGGGTCGTGGGATCGAGCCCCACATCCGGCTCCCTGCTCAGCCTGCTTCTCCCTCTCCCACTCCCCCTGCTTGTATTCCCTCTCTCGCTGTGTGTCTCTCTCTGTCAAATAAATGAAAATATCTTAAAAAAAAAAAAAAACAGATTGTAAGAAGAGACATTAATTTTACAAAAGGTTTCACTCTATTTAAGTATCCCATCCATCCAACACTTGCAAACTGATTGAAACCACAGGCTTCTCTGGATGTTGCAAAAAATGAAGTTGAGTTAAAAACAGGAGGACTGACTCTAGATCAGCATGAAACCCCATTCTCTTTTAACAATATTTCTAATAATGTGTTAATTGTTTATTTACATTTTTAAAAAGTTAATATTTTTATCACTGAAGTACTCTATGCATGCAGTAAAAAAAAATTCAAACAATCAAGAATGGTATAAAATAGGGGCGCCAGGGTGGCTCAGTGGGTTAAGCCGCTGTCTTCGGCTCAGGTCATGATCTCAGGGTCCTGGGATCGAGTCCCACATCGGGTTCTCTGCTCAGCAGGGAGCCTGCTTCCCCCCTCTCTCTCTCTGCCTGCCTCTCCATCTACTTGTGATCTCTCTCTGTCAAATAAATAAATAAAATCTTAAAAAAAAAAAAAAGAATGGTATAAAATTAAAAGCCTTCACCCACACTTTCCAGAGATACTCACTGCTTCTGCTTCTCATTTCTGGTTTTCATTTCCTTTAAGTCATATCTTTGTATTTTAATTTCTTGACCAAGTTATCCATGTATTAATTATTTACTTATCACTTCCTGAGCTGAAAAAAAGAAGACATTGGCACATTTACTCTCCCATCTATTTCCCTCATCTTGTTTCTCAGTTTTTATTGGTTGGACTATTATTTTTACATTGTCGAGGTTTATAAAATTTGTATCTTTTTCTGTGATTATAGTGAACATTTCCACATTATAAAAATTTAAAACCTAGAAATAGCATTTATAACAGTGAGGTGTGTGTGTTGAACTGAATCACCAAGTGATGTTATTGGAGAAGAAAATGTCATATTAAGTTATTAAATCTTTGCTGCTCTGAGCAACAGGGTCTTCATTTCTTTCAGAGTTCCTTTCTTCTGGCTCCTGTGTGGCTATAGCCCTTTCTTTCTTTCTTTTTCCCTTCCTCCCTTTCTTTCTTTCTTCTTTTTTAAAGATTTTATTTATTTATTTGAGAGAGAGAGAGAGAGGAGAGAGTGCCTGAGAGGGTACAGAAGGAGAGGGAGAAGCCGACTCCCCGCTGAGCAGGAGCTCCAAGGACTCAGGGCTTAATCCCAGGACGCTGAGAACATGTCCTGAGTCAAAGGCAGATGCTTAACTGACTGAACCACCCAGGCGCCCTGACTATATAACTGTTTCTTATGTTGTATGTCACCCTGCTTTGTGATTCTCATCTTTTGGGTGACAATAATTTTTTTTCACATGCGGACCAGTGGTAGTCCATCACCCTTGCCATCTAACTGTAGAACTGTGGGAGGCCAAACTTTTGTCATGTATTTCAAAAAGAATACTTCACAACAGATTGAATGCAGAAGTAGCTAGGTGGGTCCAGCTGTCTTCTATCAGACCAGACATTAGAATGATCCGCAAAATGTCTGACAAGGCCTCTTTTTATTAAGTGGTCTTGTTTTGGACAGTAGTTATTCTTCATGAGAACGGGGCATTTATTTGAACAGATAATGAGGTTATTACTGTGATTTTTAAATGATTAATACTGTAAAATATCTCCTTTTAATTTCTGACATGGCAAATATTGGTAGATACAACACACATAAACAAAAGCTCTTTGGGTCCTCAATGATGTGGGAAACAAAGGCAAAAGAAAAAATTAAATTTTCTTACTGCATACAGACCACTGACAAGTACTTGAAACAGACAGAGTGACCTTCCTCTAGGAACTCAACTGCCTCGATGTTAATACTTCACTAAGGGTAGAAGGCAATCTCAGCTTGACATGATCCTGACCTCCAGGATCCTGTAAATCTACTTTAATCTACAAAAATTCCTTTGTAAACTAACTTTATCTTTACTCCTCAAGATACAGGTTAATAGTCATCCTCCAAGCACATGGCCCACTGATACACATCTGAAGGGTTTCATGACTAACGTTTTACTAGATAGTAATAAATGACTTTTCCTTTTTTAAAAAAAAAGATTTTATTTATTTGAGAGAGAAAGAGAGAGAGTGAGTGAAAGAGAGCACATACAAGCAAGGAGAGTTGGGAGAGGGACAGAGAGAAGCAGGCTCTCTACTGAGAAAGGAGCCTGACGCCAGGCTCAATCCCAGGACCCTGATATCATGACCTGAGATGAAGGCAGATGCTTAACCGACTGAGCCACCCAGGTGCCCCAATAAATGACTTTTCCTAACAGTAGCTAACCCCTCAAGGTCCTGGAAACCTTACTTCCAAATTCCTTAGATACTCAACACTACCCCAAGCCCCCTCTCACCTTGAATGTATATAATTACCACCCCTCACAACTCCAGTGCAGCTCTTTCTGTCCATGGGTCCTGTCCCCATGCTTTAATAAAACCACCTTTTTGCACTGAAGACGTCTCAAGAATTTTTTTAAATATTTATTTATGTGTTTGTTTATTTTTGTCTCAAGAATTCTTTTGTCTCAAGAATTCGCTCAATAATTTTTAAGAATATAAAGGGACCTGGAGAAAAGAAAGTTCAAGAACAGCTGCCCCAGGGACTAAGTGCACATGTCAAACTTTCACGATTCAGAGTTACTACTACTGTACCACTTCAGTGTGAACTGAGCAACCATTCCATCTGTAGGAATTTCTTCAAATGTCTGATCTGCTGGTGGCACTTGTTCTTTTTTCCCTTCCAGTTATAAGAACAGTTTTATACTAAAAAACAACAACAACACATCTTTTCTGTCATTTTATGGTAATTTAGAAGGCACAGAAGTGCTTTTTCTGCCCTCTAAAAGAGGTGCCTAATGTCACTTTCTAAAGCACATTTTCTCATTCATTCCGCTAGCTCACATTTAGTAAAAATCAGTGTCATGTTGGGCACAAGACTGTACAAGCAATTTTTTAAAATAAGTGTCTGGGCTCCTTGCATAACATATAGTTTTTGTTGAACTTACTATTTCTTTATTTTTAAAGTTTTAACATGTTGATAAAATTTTGCAATCATAGAAAGTTACAATGGTACAAAGAATGCCTATATATATATATTTTAAGATTTTATTTATTTATTAGAGAGAGAGAATGAAAGTGAGTGCACAAGTGTGGGGAGGGGTGCAAGCAGACTCCCCATAGAGCATGGAGCCCCTGAGCATGGTGGGGCTCGATCCCAGGATCCTGAGATCATGACCTGAGCCAAAGTCAGAGGCTTACCTGACTGAGCCACCCAGGCACCCCAAGAATGCCCATATATTCTTGACTCAGATTTACCATTTGTTGACATTTTGCCCTTTGGCTTCATCATTAGTATGCTCTCTCTCTCTGTTTCTATTCCATTTGTGTATATATTTGTCTATATATTCTAATATATGTTCTGTACTTTTCCTCTAAGCCATCTGAAGGTAATTTGTACACATCAAGTACCCCTATCCATGAATTCTTCAGTGTGTGTTTCCTGAGAACAAGAATTTTCTTTTACTGAACCACAGTATATTTATTGAGATCAGGAAATGAGACATTGCTACATCCTATTATCTGGTCCTCGGTCCCACATTCCAGTTTTTTCAGTTATCCCCCTCACATCCTATAGCATTTTTCCACGGGGCCCAGGGTCCAGTCCATGGTGACACTTTGCACTTGGTTGTCCTATTTCTACTCTTCTTTAATCTGCAACTGTCACTTAGCCTTTTCCGGTCTTTCATGACATTCTTTAAAAAACACTGGCCAATTGTTTTGCAGAACACCCCTCAGTCTGGGACATTGACCCCTCACGGTTAGATTTAGCTTTTGTGTTTTTGGCAGGAATACCCTAGAAGTGATGGTTGTGTTCTTCTCTAGAAGGTACAGGATGTCCCTTTGTCCCATTATTGGTGATCCTAACTTCGGTTACTTATTTAAGGTGGTGCCCGTTAAGTTAATCCACTCTAAAGTCATTGTCCTTTCCTTTGTAGTTAATAAACAGTTTGCTGAGGATACTTTGAGACTACGGAAATATCTTGTTCCCTCATCAGTCTTTAACTCAGTGGCATTAGCACCCATGGATGGTGATTCTGGACAGAATTGGTTATGACTCTGATGGTTGCAAAATGGTGATTCTTCTGACACCATCGCTCCTTCCACAGATGTTAGTTGGTGTTCTTCGGTAAAAAAGGACTTTCCCTTCTCCTCATTTTAATCTATTCATTTATTTACATCTGTATGGACTCAGATTCTTATTTTATTACTTAAACATTCTATTGCTATTATTATTTTGATGCTCAGATTAGCCCAGAATTGGCCAGTGGGAGCCCCTTCAAGTTGGCTCCTATGTCCTTTAGTCACATTCTCACCTCTTTCTTTCTAGCACTTTCTTACTTTTTGGCACAAAAGGTGCCAGGCTCCTTTTGTACTTTCATTTCCCCAGCCCTGAATCGGCCATTTCTCCAAAGGGTCTTGGTTCCTTCAGGTGAGGAATGGTATTTAAAGACTGAGAGCTGGGGGCTCGGTATGTTGATGGCTACAGGGGTGTCTTTGCTTTAGAACCTTCAGGTGGACAGAGAGAAGGAATGTAAACACACGTGCATACCCAGTTTTGTATTTTTCTATCTGTATTAAACACCACAAACTGGAACTGATACTTCTCATTTCAACCCACCAGCCCAGGGGTCATTCCTTTCCTCATCCCTCTTTCTCTAGTTGTAACTCCCTTCTCCAACAGTGAGAAACTTAACTTTCATCTACATTTACTTCTTTGCTCAATCCTACAGTTCACGGAAAGTAGATTTAGAGCTGGTACTTCCTACCCCTGTAAAACAAACTCCTCCCCCAATGAAACCCCAAAACATTTCTATCTAAAATTGAATAGTTATAGTTCATTTTTCTTTCATCCTTGTTGATTTGATTTGATTCTTGAGTATGCCAAACATTAATGTAATTCCAGAAGTCAGAACTACTCAGCCTGTAACAGTTCTTAAACAGGTATAATATTGGCTGATGGACTGATGCACCCAGAAGAATAAGCCTTTTGCAGGTGATTTTTAGCTGGTTTGCCTGTTCCTGGGGGAGGGTGTTAGAGTCCATGTTGCTCCTTGTGACATTAAAGCCAAGTGGACTTTCCAGGGTCAGCCTGAGTCCTGCCGGGAAGGCTCTGCCCATTTGCCAAGGAGGCTGGGGAGAGCAGGGGATGCTCTTGTTTAGGTGGTCGTGGCGTTGCTGCGATGGGCTCCCGCCATCTGTAGGACGGTAGCAGGTGTCTAGACCACTGTGTCTCCGGGCTCCGAGTCCCACAGGTGGAACTGGCTGTACTGGGGAAGGATCTGCTGTGGGGTCCTAGGAGCCAGAACCACAGGCAGTCAGTGTTTGCATGGTGTCTGAGAGGCTCACCACTGCCGGGGCTCTGCGAGGGGGCTGACCTGGTTGTGCCTTGGGCAAAGATTAGGGTGCACAGGCATGGAGAAACCAGAGAGCAAGCATGCAGAAACTACCATATGGAGACTGTGGCTTTTGAACTATGTGGTAGAGGAGACCCACATTGCCACGAAGGTCTCACATTTCTAGTGACACTTAAATCAATATTGACCGAAGGCGCTGCCCAGATTCAAATCCGGGGAAGTCAGACTTTGACCACTCCACCAGGGATCTTCCTTCCTCCGCGGCGGGGCCATTTCCATTCCTCGCGTGGGTCTGGATGACAGACCCCTCACCGGCTGTCGGCTGTCGGTGCCAGAAGGGGCTGGCTCTTGTAGCACTGGCCCAGGCCAGGTCTTGGGAAGGTGGCCTTCAGGGCTGAGCCACAGAGGAAGGATTTCCCTGAAACTTGACGAGTTAGGTGGTAAAGAGAGGAAGTGCACCGTCCAGAAGCCCTCTTTTCTTACTCTCCCCGCCGACTTCCCTGTGGGGACCTTCACTCACATTTAAAATTGTCTGTTGTAGGGGCGCCTGGGTGGCTCAGTGGGTTGGGCCGCTGCCTTCGGCTCAGGTCATGATCTCAGGGTCCTGGGATCAAGTCCCGCATTGGGCTCTCTGCTCAGCGGGGAGCCTGCTTCCTTCTCTCTCTCTCTCTCTGCCTGCCTCTCAGTGTACTTGTGATTTCTCTCTGTCAAATAAATAAATAAAATCTTAAAAAAAAAATTGTCTGTTGTATTTCCTGCTTCCAAAAAGCTTTCATAGTTCTCATCTTATCTGAACTGTGCGGAAACTCACGGGGCAGGTATAGGGCTGTCAGCTCCTGACTGGCCGCAGGCGCGCTCCGGCCCAGGGAGCCCCCCTGACCCCAGCTCCTGCCCCCACCCCCGCCCATCCAGAGCCAGAGGGGATGAAGGTGGCGCCCACCTGGCCTACCACATCACTGTTCTGCAACAGCTTGGCGTCCTCTCTGATGTGTAATTAATAAATAATCAACTTTCAGAAAGCAAACTGCTGGCTCGTGTGTGTGTGTGTGTGTGTGTGTGTGTGTGTGTGTGTGTGTATCCCAGGCAGAAACAGTCTGTGCGGATGTGGTTTGTCTGCAGGGAAGGGACAGGCCTTTTCTTGCTCTGCCCCTCTCCTGACCTGTGTGGGCAGAAGCAGTTTCTCACCTGGTTTCTTTTCCTCCCACTGCCAGAAGAGAGAAAAGGCATCATCTCATGTGTCACATGTATTCCTGAAGGCCTGGCGGGTGGCCTGCTGGAGGCAGTTGCAGAAGGCTTCTGGGCAGGGACTTGGCTCCCTGCCTAGGGCAGACCTTTTCCTCTCCCCCTGCTCCCCTGCTCCCCCACTCCGTGCCCTGGGTACAGGAAGCTGAGTGTTTCCTCCTCTGGGCACATCTCAGGGACAGTTTCCCTACCTCTCTAGATGCCTGCTCAAGTGTGGAGATTCTCTGGTCAGAGGAGAAAGATGTCTCTCTCTGCACTGTGGCAGCCCGCAGGCAGCCGTGGTGTGGCCCATGTGGGGTGCAGGCCCCCAGGCTCGGAGCGCAAGGCCTGGCTTCTTCCCAGTCCTGGGAGCCGTGGAAGGGAAAACTGTTGCCGTGAGCGGCACGAAGGTGGGTGTGCCCCAGGACTCTGCCAGGCTGGGGGGCCTTGGGAGAGCTAGGCACTGATCCCCACTCTGAGGGGTTCTGTTTCTTACTCTTCTTAGTCTCCACCTCTGCTTCCTAGTCGACTCCACGTCAGGCCTGGCCCCTTCTCTTCCATCAGCCTCTTACATCCATGTCAGAGAATGTTGTTATTCTGGCATTGATGTCTAGGGCCCAGATCTGAGGACGGGGAGATTCTAAGTAAGTTTTCAGTTACTGGGGCCAGACCTCTCCCCTGGGGCTTAACTGGAGAGCCCAGAATGGGAGCGGCTCGCCAGTGGGCCAGGCAGCCCTGGCCAGCACGACACACCTTGGCCCAACCCAGCCAGAGCAGCTTGCTATCTCAGGTGGTGGGGAGGAACTAGGCTGTCACCTGAGTCACTTACCAAGGAAGAGATAAGGAAGATAGCTGTTTGGCTGCCTAGAGCTATGAAGACTGAGTGGAATTCCCAGATGTTCTTTTCCTCTATTTCCAAGGAGACATGGGCAGCGTGGAGGAAGAACACTTCTCTATCGCTCTGAGCCAGGCCAGGAGCCCCCAGGGATTGAGCCCCTTGAGACAGAGTGAAGATGTGATTCTGAGAAATGATAGTGACACGCCTCCAAATCAGTGGCAGTTTCTCTTCTCTGGGGACAAAGCCGCCGACAGAGCATCTTTTACCTAGAGTACCACCCCCTGCAGCTTGGACGGGCCTGATCCTGTGGCTACAGATCAGTACCCAGTGTCCCAGGCTGGGAGCCCCTCCAGCCTGTCTGGTGAGCCGTGGGATTGCCCCTCCCTAGCCGGATCCAGCTTCCCAGAGCCTGGCCACGCTCACACCTGCTCCACAAGGCGTGTGGTCCCAGACTCATGGGAAAGACAAGCCCTTCCCAAGTCTCTTCCAGGAGGACAGATTACCTGGCTCACCCTCAGGAATCTGGAGTGTGGGAGGGACTGCCGCTCTGCCCAGATCTCTTGAAGCACGTGGTTCATCTTCAATCTGCCTCCCAGCTCCGCCCACCTTAAGGAAATTGTCTCCCCCAGACTGTGGGCCAGCTAGTGCCCGTCTCGCAAGTGAAAAAAGCCAGTCCCCACAGAGAAGAAATCTGTGCTTTTATGGAACTTCAGTTTCAAGAAGAGAATTTCTTTTTTTCTAAACCTGCTCCTGGTTTTTTTTTCTTTTTCTTTTTTTTTTTTAAGATTTTATTTATTTATTTCACAGACATAGATCACAAGCAGGCAGAGAGGCAGGCAGAGAGAGGGGAAGCAGACTCCTCACTGAGCAGAGAGTCCTACTCTTGGAGCTTGATCCGAGGACCCTGGGATGATGGCCTGAGCCGAAGGCAAAGGCCTTAACCCCCTGAGCCAGCCAGGTGCCCCATAAACCTGCTCCTGGTTTTCTACTGTGAATCAAGACAGTCTAGAGGTGGTGCTGCTCTTTTCGCTTTTTGCCATCAAAGAGGACCATGTCAGGAACAAAGTTCTCTTCTCCTGAAAATTGTGCATTTCCCTTCTGTGGCCCCTGTGGCCCATGTCACAATCTCTCAAGCTAAGTGAATCCCTAGCATTTGAAATGGTTAAAACTGTAATTCAGGGCTGGGGACCACAGAGGCCCACGTGCTTGTTCATTTTACCCTGCCGGTACCTACTGTCCTCCCACTTAGGAATCACAGTCCTCTTATCCTCTACCCGCAGAGTCTTTAAACCAAGACTAACCACATGGTATCCTATGTGGTTGTCTCACTTTGCCAACTGGGTGGAGACACCAAGAAGAGCCCGAAGCTTCCCGGCCTTACCCAGATGGCGGTCAACTTCATATCTGCCTCTACCAAGAGCAAAATGAAAGTGTGGTGGGCAAGACCCATTGAGAAAGGGTTGAGGCTGGGCATTCCTCGCATCTTTGAAGTCTGGAAGGAAGCTGAAAGTCTCAGAAGTTTCTCACAAATGAAACACTGTCACTTGGAAAAGAAAAAAAAATATTTTTAAAGATTTTATTCATTCATTTGTGGGAGAGAGAGAGAGCACGAGCAGGCAGAGCGGTAGAGGGAGATGCAGACTCCCTGCTGAGCCAGGAGCCAGAGATCATGACCTGAGCCGAAGGCAGACGCTTAACCATCTGAGCCACGCAGGTGCCCCCCGTCACTTGGAAACTTTGATGCCTCGGTTCTAAAAAATAAGTGATTCCAGATGCAATTGCTGAGAAATCTATGAACTAACTTAGTGGAAACTGCCCCATCCTAAGCTGGGCCTCGAGTAAGCTCTGTGTCGAGAGCATTTCTGAGCTGCACAAGTTTCTGTCTGCCTCACTCTGAGGATGAGAACTCTGGCATCTGACACTCCACAGATGTTCATCTGGACTTTGGCAACACCTTACAGACTTCCACAGGGGCCCAGCTGGCTTCTACAAACAATGTAACCTTTCCTGTAGCCATCTGAATCTGACCTGACATCTGGGAACTCTGAGCTTTTTATTTTTTCTGGCCCGGAGCTGTTGGGGCCACCCATGTGGGTCCCCATAGCATCTCAGGCAAATTGGAGATGAAAGACAAGACTTGGTCCCTGACATAGAGGAGAACCTTCCTGCAAATGGGTCAGGGAAAATGATAAATTTCTTCAAATCATCCATTTCTCCAGTCTGGGAGATAGCCTCATGTCCAGCCTGAGCTTGGCACTTAAAGGTGGGGTAACCTCAGAGGCACTCGCTGTCTGTGTTGCCCATCACAGCACCCCGTTTGCGCCTGTGTAATAGAGGCTGAATAATAAGACTATTTTGGGGGGTTAAAAAAGAAAAAGAGGGTTGCTGGGAGGAGAGAGAGTATGGAGAGGGTGGTTGGGTTATGGACATTGGGGAGGGCATGTGTTATGGTGTGTGCTGTGAAATGCGTAAGCCTGATGATTCACAGACCTGTACCCCTGGGGAAAACAATACATTCTATGTTAATAAAAATAATTAATAAACAATAAATTTTTTAAAAAGTACCTAGAGAAAAGGGAAAAAAAAAGATAGCTCAGAGCTGGTCCAGTTGTCACCTGTCATAAGCCCGGCTGTTCTACTCCCTCCTTCCCTCGGGGCTAGAAAGGACTGGGTAGAGGGGCAGAGGGAGAGTCTGTGAGTCATGGCCTTTGTGGTAGGACCTGTCTGAGACAGGAGGGGATTCTTTACCCTCCCACAAAGGAGGGAGTTGAGTGTGAGGTTCCAGAGTGTGGGGGAGAAGCTGATATTCTGTGTTCCTGGGAGATGTCTGCTTGGGCGGCAGACCCATGGCTCTGCCCTCAGCCTGTCTGAGCAGGAGCACAGGGGGATTGGGAAACACTGGCAGGGCAGACAGAGAGCAGGACTGTGGAGTAGCCAGTTGTGATATTGTGATTTATAGGAAGAAATATGTATTTGACTTTAATACCCATTCCTGGCATAAAGCTCCCAAAACCGCTGGAATTTCCTAAGAGATAAGAGTGATAAGAGTATCTGGTCATTCATAACCATCTCCTCTCACCGACAGCTGGGTTCATGTCAATAAGGTGGCTTTTGGAAAGTACGTAAGGGAAGGGTCTTGGTTCCCTTGCCAAGGAACCAACCGTGATTAGAGGGCTGGAACTTTCAGGGGAGACGTGGGGACTAGAGATGGAGTCAGTTGCCAATGACTAATGATTTCATCAATCATGCCAACGTAATAAAGCCTCCATAAAACCCCAAAAGAACGAGGTTTGAAGAGCTTCCAGGCTGGTGGACACATGGAGATTTGGAGAGGATGGTGGGCCTGGAGAGAGCATGGAAGCGAAAAGCTTTCCGCCTTTGGGCGTCTCTTCCCCTGGCTGTTCCCAGGTTATACCCTTTTGAAACACAGCGGTAATCTAGGAAATCAAGTGTTTCTTTGAATTCTGAGAGACGTTCTACCAATTAATGGAAGCCAGGGAGGGTGTCACGGGAACCTCCGATCTATAGCCAATTGCTCAGAAGCACAGCTGAACAGCCTGGCCTGGTGACTGGCATCTGAACTGGGGGGGAGGGGTGGTGAGGCTGAGCAGCGTTGGGGAATCTGACAGTTTCCAGACAGATCATATCCAGACTGAGTCGGACTAGAGGACACCAGCCACTGCTGGAGAAGAGCTGGGTGTGGGGGGATAGCCTCCCATTAGGACTGGTTTCAGGATTGTACCAGCCGTAGGCCAAGCAGTCATTCTGCAAGGTGGCTGGTTTGAGTTGTCTGGACAGTAGTCTCCGCCATGGGGCTAGAGCCCAGGCTGGGGGCAGGGGTGGGGATACACTTCAGTGGAGCCATGGCAGGATGTGGGGAAAGGAGAGGCATGAAGGGTGGGCACTCGAGCTGTGGTCATGTTGATGTCCAGGGTACAGCGCACCAGTGTGGGGAGCCTGTGAAAGATCCCCGTGGTGTCTCTGTGTTACCTACTTCACAGTTTCTTCTAGGGTCCCTGTCTCATCTGCTTTCCTTTTCTCTGTGCTTTTCTTTCTTCCCTCTTCTCTCTCTCTCAACCTGGGCTTTTGCTGGTCTCTCTTGAAGAACATCAGGGTTGCAACATTGGGGTCAAACGCAGGCTCTTCCAACTGGTCTCTGATGAGCACATGGGCTCTGGGGAAGACTGAGTTACATTCTCTTGTCACTTGGTTAAAAAAAAAAGAAAGAAAAAAAGAAAGGAAGAACATTCTCCTAAGCCTCCTGAGATAAGATATCATGGCCTGGCCACCAAACTCATTTTAGACCACTAACACTTTCATTCTCAGGGTGCCGAGCCTCCTAAAGTTTCTGCCTCCTTTGAGAACCCCCTTTAAGGCTGAGGCGTTAGTCCAGTGGGATCCTGGAAGTGAAAGCTTCTCGTATGCAGTTGGGTAAGCAGACACGGACACGAAGCAGTCTTCAAGGGGGACAGGAGAAGCTGGGATGGAAGAGGAATGCGGTTTCTAACCACATGGTGGGAGACCTCTGGGGAGGGCTGACACCTGTATCGTGAAGCAAAGTTCAGGGCTTTAGAAATGGGAACCTAAAGAATTGACTTATAGGAAAGCAAAGGGCAAATCACCGGAGGTCAGGGCCAAGCTCAGATTTTCTAGTCAGGCGTGGGGGATTCAAACCCAGCGGTGGACTCCTGGCAGTCCTGCCCCTCCTCCCGGCCTCCCTCCTCCACTCCGCACAGGGCCCTCTCCCTGCCTGCCTCCCAGGGGTGTTGGGAGGACCAAAGGAAAAGATGGCTGTGGAAGGTGAAAGCGTTCGCTAAATTATTACTCCTTGTTGTCAAGAGCTGCCATTGTCACTGCTGTTCCTAATAAAGAAAGCCGTGGTGGGAAACAACGCAAGGAGAGACGGGAAGCTGGGCCATGTCCCGAGTCTGGACGTTAGGATTCACCAAACAGGTCTTGGGGTACCATTTGTTCAAGGACAAGCATAGGTCGGCACGGTCTTGCTGTGAGCCCCAGTCACCGTTCTCACATTTACTGATCGTCAGGGGATCCCGTATTTGTGGCTTGTGAAGCCCAGAGGGACGGGAACACACACGGATGAAAGGCGCTCCGGCTGGCGTCGGGGACTGGCAGGAGATGCCAAGGGGTCTGACGTCTTCACTGATGGTCCTAATGATTTTTTGATTTAAGATCTTGATCTGTGAGTGCATAATACAAAGAGAGAGGAGGGGATGGGCTTCTCTCCTTTTGTTCGGACCTTGGTCAGTGGGCCTCAGGCTTTGGTGCTAGGTCCTGGACATGTCCATTGCTCTCCGCCATTCGGGAGTCAGGATCCTGTGACTCTGAGTAGATGTTCTTTCCCATCCTCTTGATCTCTTTGCCTTCTCAGTGTGTCTGTAGATCACCCAAAGGCTCGGTTAGACTCCCTGTGCACACTGCTTCCTAGCTGCCGCCTCCCCCCACCTCTGCTAGGTGGGTCCTCCGTCGCTGCTGTGGCCTGAGGTACTGGAGGGTGACCGATGTGTGCACGTACACTACCAGGCCTACACAAGAGGGTTCACAACACCGGCTGCTACTGGTGGTCCTTAAGCCACTTGAGTATCTCTGCAAGTTTTAGGTTCTTCAGCAAAGAGCTTCCATTTGAGCATTTGTTAAATCGCCTTTGTTATTTTTGAACTGGAAATGTTAGGAAGGCATGTGTTTAGCCACTTATAAACCTCTGATTCTAAACAACTGCCAAAGGACAGCTTAGGGTCCTGGTGGGTGGGACGGAGGGGCCATGGAGGTCGCTGGGACAGAATGGTCTGGTCAGGAAAGCAGCCACTGCTTCAGGTGTTTTAAACAGCAGGAACTCAATAGCAGAATTCATCACGGGGGTGTTCGGGATGGAGGGGCAGAAAGTATAAAAAGTCAGTCTACCTGAAGGTTAGTGACTTCTGGAAGCTGCTCCCGCACTGGGATGGGAGGACTGACAGGGAACATGTTACATGCAACTAATGAATCATGGAATGTTATATATATGATGTACTCCATGTTGGCTAATTGAATTAAAAATGAAAGAAACAAAGAAACAAAGAGAAAGAGAGAGAAAAAAGAAAGGGAGAGAGAAAGAAAGAAAGAGGAAGAAAGAAAGGAAAGAAAGAGTGAAAAGGAAAGGAGGAAAGAGGTCTTACCCTGTGCTCATGACCACTGCCTGAGCTGGGGTCCAGGATCCCATGCTCACTAGAATTGCCCCCACCTACCTTCCAGAAGCCAGAACTCAGTCACCTGGCCATAGCCATCTGCAAAGAGGCTAGGAGGTGTGGTCTACTGATCAGCGGGAAGGAAAGGGAACTGACACGCTGGCCAGCTTGCCTCTGCCCATGTGGATACAGGAGTCACTGTCAGGAGAGAACAGTGACCCTTTGGCAGAAACAGCCTCCAAGACCCTGTGTGTACATGTACATGCCTGCCCTACACGGTCAGGTGGGCGGACCAGCTCGGCAAGCTGAGCTCTGCTAGCCCCCCCCACTTCCCACTCCCCTCCCTGTCCCTCCCTGGCCCTCTGCAGTGCTGCTAGCTGAGTTCTGTGTGCTCTGTTTCCAGGGGGAGCTGGCCCAGCGCCAGCCCTGGTGGAAGAGCCAGCTGTTCGTGTGGGAGCCAGTGCTGTTCGGGACCTGGGATGGTGTGTTCACGTCCTGCATGATCAACATATTTGGGGTCGTCCTCTTTCTGAGGACTGGCTGGCTGGTGGTGAGTGGAAAAGCTGGTGACCCTGCAGTTCCTTGTGGGCCCGTGACCCGGCAGGCTCTGTGCTCTCGGGCACTCCGCATCTCAGGCAACAGACCCCGAAGCATGGGTGGCCCAGAGCTTGAGATAAGAAGCAGGCACACCACCTAACTAGCACTGCTGTTTCAGCGAGAATCCTGAGAACCGAGGCCTCAGACGAAGGCTCACGGATTTAAGTTATACGACCTCACAGATATGAGGAATAGGAGCGCGGAAGTCAGGGCACATCATGGGTGGGACTGTGGGTGGATCAGAGAAAGCAGACTGATGGCAACTTTGCCTCCAGCTGGTGACCCTCTCCAGCTTTCTTGGCACTCTCCCACTTCATGTGTACCCTCCTGGTGGCACCAGCTTCTTCACCCACATGGTCACCTCCCCTGGCGACCCGCTGACCTCGTGGGTAAGGCTGCACAAGGCCGTGCTGGCTCAGAGGCACGTGAGATGGTGGAGGCAGTTTGCTTCTTCCCTACGGAGAACAAAGGGCCCTGCTTTGTACCTTCCGTGAACCTTCTTGGGACCTTCCAAGCAGATGCGTGTCCTGAGCGGGGGTCTGAGCCCCGCACACAGGGCCTTCTCCCTGGGACTTCCATAAACTAAACAGGCTGCTTGAAATAAAAGGGTAGACTGTCAGGAAGCGTGGATCGAGCCTCTACTGTGTTCCAGGACTACTGTGTGCCAACGGGATTGCAGAATAGAAGGCCCCGTTCTTCCCCCAGGGTGAGCCAAGCAGCCCTCCCTGCTGGGTCCATTTCACATCGGGTACCCAAGTGAGGTCTCAAGGTAGCGTGAACTCCCTCAGGAGTGGAACAGGCCCCGAGTGTCTGGTTGCTATGGGATCCAGGAAAGTGGAGTCCTGGGGGAGGCATGGTTCTGCCAGGCTCCGAGGGGTGAGCGGGACTGCCGGGTTGAAAGACAGGGCAGGCCATTCAAGGTGTGGACTGTACCAGTCAGCATTCTTCAGAGAAACAGAGCCAATACTAACAGGAGATATCTATCTATGAAACATCTAGGACATCCTATATATATATGACTGTGGGGTCTGGCGAGTCTAAGTGAGACTCAGGTAAGCATTGAGGTTGCAGGCTTGAGGCTGAAGGCTGGGAACACAGAATTTCTATGTCACAGTCTGGCAACAGAATTCTTTCTTCTCTGGGAAACTTTGGTCTTTGCGGTTAAGACCTTCAACAGTCTGGAGGAGGCCTACCAGCAGTAGGGAGGGTCTCCTCTTTTGTCTAAAGCCTACTGACTGTAAATGTTAATCATAGCTTAAAACAAACGCAGTAACATCTAGACTGCTATTTGACTAAACCAGTTGTCACCATAGCTAATCCAAGTTGACACAAAATTAATCATCACGTGGGCAAATTCTGGGGGAGTAAAGGTGCACTGTTGTGGGGTGTGAGGGGGCTCTTAGCACCTCAGGAGGCCTGGCGAGGCCGGACCTTCCTGAGCTCTTGCTCCACTCCATACACAGATCCTTAGCTCAGGGTTCAGCCTTAGTCATGGCCTCAAAGGGTCTGAATTTTTTTTTTTTTTTTTTAAATTAACACATGGAGAGCTTAGAGTAGGGTCAGCAGCCTCCCTAGCGTGGATGCTAAGAATTCATGCCTCTTACATTCCTCCCAAACTTAGAGAGACTCCTACTTACAAAAACCCAATGCCTCCAGCTCGACTCCTTGTCCTGCCCCCAGATTTAGGTATCTGGAATCCACCTCTGTTTTTGCCCCGTCCTAAAGGCCACCTCAATGCCCAGCACCTCTCCATCCTGTGTCCGAGGGAGGCCCATCAGACTAACTGCTGCGGCAGAGGAAGGCCTGGCCAGTGACCGCTGGGCCCCCAGGCTTGGCTTCATACATTGGGTAGTTTCTCCTATAGAAGGAGAAAAAGGTAAGCTCTCTCTCTCTCTCTTTTTTTCAAGTAGGCTCTGCACCCCACGTGAAGCTCAAACTCACAACCCCTAGATCAAGAGTTGCATGCTCTACGGACTGAGTCCGCCAGGCACCCCTAAGTGCTCTCTCTATTTTGACTCTTAAGTCTTTAAGGGTCTCTTCTTAACTCTCCCACTGGGCTCTTTTTTTTTGGAGAAATGGCTGGGCAGAAGCGTCTGTTCCATCCCCAAAGTGAAGGTACAAGTTAAGTCGTGTTACATTTTCCATTGCGGCAGAACGCAGGACTCCAGTACCTAGCAGCCTAAGGCACAAACCTATATTATCTCAGAGTTGCTGGGGTCCAGGGAGCCAGCTGCAGTGTAGCCGGGTGCCTCTGACTCAGGATCTCTGCTAGGGATGCTCTCAGCCTGCCAGCCGGGGCCGCCATTCCACCCGAAGGCTCTACCAGCCGAAGATGACCGGTGTGGTGGCCGGCCAGCCTTGTCACAGGAGGCCTCTTCCTAGGGCTGCCTCTCCACGTGCCGCGGACTTCCCTAGGATGAGCGATCTCAGAGAGAGAGAGAGAGAGAGAAAGAGGGAGAGCAAGAGAAAGCGTGCGCACCCAAGATGAGAGCCGCGGTCTTTTTATCTCCTCATCTCAGAAGTGATATCCCTTTACTTCTGCAGTGTTCCGTTCATTAAAAGTGAGTCACCAGGTTCAACCCCAGCTCGAGGGGAGGAGATGACACAGGGCACGTGCGCCGGGGGCTGGGGGTCCTGGGAGCTGCCTTGGAGGCTGCCTACTACACCAATACACCCTTTTGCCCTGACATGATGTGAGCTCTGAGATTCGTTTTACCTGAAAAGCCATATTTGATCATGGAAAAAAAGGCAAACGTGAAATGGCAAAAACAAGACAGAAGGGAGGTGGCATAAAACTCAAGTCAGAAGTCATGCCAGATGATTTTCAAATAGACTATATGAACTCTAAAAATTAATTTGGCAGCACACTTACGACTTACGAAGATGTTAAAGTGGCAGTTTTGATATGAAAAGTCAAAGATCAGTGGATATCTTTTTTTTTTAAGATTTTATTTATTTATTTGAGAGTGAGAGAGAGAACACAAGCTGAGGGGAGAGGCAAAGGGAGAGGGAGAAGAAGGCTCCCCACAGAGCAGGAAGCCTGATGTGATGCAGGGCTTGTTCCTAGGACCCTGAGATAATGACCTGAGCTGAAAACAGACGACTAACCCACTGAGCCACCCGAGAGCGCCCACGCAGGATATCTTTTTTTTTTTTTTTTTTAAGATTTTATTTATTGGACATACAGAGATCACAGGTAGCAGAGAGGCAGGCAGAGAGAGAGGAAGGGAAGCAGGCTTCCCTCTGAGCAGAGGGCCCGATGTGGGGCTCCATCCTAGGACCCTGGGATCATGACCTGAGCCGAAGGCAGAGGCTTTAACCCATGGAGCCACTCAGGTGCCCCCGCCACCCAGGATATCTTATTATCACATGCAAACTGTTTGAAAGCATGAACAAAGGAAGAAAATAGTAGTTCTATAATTTCATTAAAATTATGAAATCAGGGCACCTGGGTGGCTCAGTTGGCTAGATGTCTGCGTTTGGCTCAGGTCATGATCCCAGGATCCTGGCATCAAGTACCATGTTAGGCTCTCTGCTCAGCGGGGAGCCTGCTTCTCCCTCTCCCTCTGCCTGCTGCTCTACCTACTTGTGCTCTCTCTCCCTCTGTCAAGGAAGTAAATAAAATCTTTAAAAGAAATATATAAAATCAGCAAAATAAGAAAATGTATTAATAAAGTCTAACTGAATAAAGCACATCCCGCTATCTTGGTACTCCCAGCCCAGAGGTCAAGATGGACTTGGAAGCAGACCCATTTTTAAGTACTTTAAGTGCTATAAGACCCACAGATAAGTACTGTGGTACTTTTAAGTACCTGGGTACTTATAAGAGTACTGTAGGAGCTGGAGGAAGGTTCCAGGGACAGCGTCCCCCAGGAGGAAGCCCCTAACCACTGAGTCTTAAGTGAAGCTGTCCAGAAGGTGGAGTGAGCAGGAAAGGCGTGCTGCACAGGGGGGTCGGGGGAAGAGCATGGGCCTTTTTTTTTTTTTTTTTTAAGATTTTATTTATTTATTTGACAGACAGACATCACAAGAAGGCAGAGAGAGAGAAAGGAGGAAGCAGGCTCCCTCCTGAGCAGAGAGCCCGATGTGGGGCTCAATCCCAGGACTCTGGGATCATGACCCGAGCCGAAGGCAGAGGCTTTAACCCACTGAGCCACCCAGGTGCCCAAGCATGGGCCTTTCTGCCAGGGCATGGGGATGAGAACTTGGGGGGTGGAGAGGGGTGGATTAGGAGGGGCCACAGGAGCACCCTGCTGGTGATGGCAAGTCCTTGAAGAGCTTGAAGCAAGGACCTTGCCCTTCATTTGGAATTCTTTCCAGGCCTTCCTCTTGTGCACTGCCTCTGTCCTTTTCCTGGTGCCTCACCTCTGCTCAGCTCTTCCTCCCCACCTTAGGGGAGGAAGACAGCCTTAGGGGGCATGGGGGAAGGTGGTCAGTGCTCCTGGGAGGGCCCCCCCGTCCTAACCCCTGCCCTTGCCCCTTGCTATTGTGTTGCAGGGAAACACGGGAGTACTCATGGGCATGTTCCTGGTGTCCTTCGTCATCCTGGTGGCCCTTGTCACTGTGCTGTCCGGCATCGGTGTCGGGGAGCATTGTGGTGTCGGCAGCGGGGGTGTCTACTCCATGATCTCCTCGGTCCTCGGCGGGCAGACCGGAGGCACTATCGGGCTGCTCTATGTGTTCGGACAGGTGAGCCTGGGCGGCTGGGGGTGGGGAGCTGTGCCAGGAGGCCCTCGGTTGTCCCCATTTTATAGATGGGCAGCCGGGGGCTCTGAGAAGGACTTGGAGAGCCCAGCCCTCCATCCAGGGCCCTGACCCAGAGTCCAGTGCTCCTTCCTCTCCATCTCTCGTGCCTCCCGGCGTCCTGATTTGCCCTGGAAGCCAGGGCGTGGGCTGGGGCTATTCTTGCAGCCCGTTCTAGGGAGGGAGTGCAGGACAGAGGCCAGAGCCTAGGTGGTGGCTGGGTGGCCCCATCCCTGGGGCACTTTGGTGCTGAAAGGGGGGCTTTCTGGGGAAGCAGGCCCTTCTCCGATGAGCGGGAGCTCGGGGCTCATTGACCGCTTGCTGGCCTTGCGGGGGAGGCTGAGAGCCCCTGTCGCCCTGTCTGAGGAGGAGGTCCTCACAGGGAGGTGGTGTGGCGGGGACTCAGGCTCTCACAACACCAGTGGGCAGGGAGGTGTGCGGGGGCTTATGTCGCGGAGACACAGGGCTGGGGGCCTGACCCTGAGGACACACAGCTCCCGCGTTAAGAAGCGGCTCTTTGTGAGCACTTCTTGGCTCAGAAAAGGCTTTTATGATGGTTCAAAGGGTGGTGGGTGGTTGAAAAAGCAGTTTGAAGGAAGGAATTTGTTTAAGTGAGAGTACAGGAGTCTCCTCAAAGAAAGCGCAGGTTTTCTTTCTTTTCTTTTTCAGCAACAGGAACAAGTATTTTAGCCTAAGTACATCTTCAACAGCATAAAGGCATGTGTGTGTGTGTATGTGTGTGCGTGTGTGCGTGTGTGCACGCGTGCGCGCGCATGACGTGCACAGAAGGGAGAGAGATTGTCACCACGCTCTTAAAAACCACTCGCCTTTAGCAGAGGAAGAGCTTTATGCATTTTAGTTTGGGAGGCGAGTGAGAAATGCTCCGTTTATTTTATTACCTTGGTTATTTGTCTGTAGGACTTTTATGTCTGTGTGGTCTCATAGGCGAGCAGGTAGCAGCCCCACTCTCTGGGGAGACCCGCTAGCCGGTGGCAGCAGCTTCCCAGACCAGGGGCCAGCTGGAAGGGATGAGGGGAGGGGAGGACGCTGGGATGTTGGATCTCGGGTGTGTGTGCTGCTTAGAAGGAAGCAGAGAAAGTGTTTTCTGCGCACAGGTCAGAAACACTGGGCCCCTCTGCTCAGAGTCCCCAGCACGCCTCTCCTTTGCCTGTCTCTGACCGGGCTGGGCTCTCTGATCAGGGCACGGTGCCACGCGGAATCCTTTTTGTAAACTATTGAATTCCGTTTGCTAGGCTTTTGTTGAGGAAGTTTCCACATGTATCAGTGAGAGATATTGGTCTACAGTTTCTTGTGATAGCTTTGCCTCGTTTTGCTCTCATGATAAAGCTGGCACAATAGAATGGTTGCGAGGTGTTCCCTCCTCTTCTATTTTTTGGGAAGAGTTTCTAAAGGATTGGTGTTAATCCTTCTTTAAATGTTTGATAAAATTGAGTGGTGAAACCATCTGGTCCCAGGCTTTGCTTTGTAGAAAGCTTTTTTCCTTTTCCTTTTTTTAAGAAGAGTTATTTATTTATCGGAGAGAGAGTATTGCACGTGTGTGTGTGTGTGTGTGTGTGCTCGTGCCTAAGCGTAGGAGAGGGACTGAGCGAGAGGGGGAGAGAGGCTCTCAAGCAGATGCCCCGCTGAGTGGACAGCCTGATGAAGCAGGGCTCGATCCCTTGATTCTGAGATGGAGACCTGAGCCGAAATAAAGAGTCAGCCTGCTTAACCGGCTGAGCCACCCAGGCGCCCGGCAGGAAGTTTTTGATAACTAAATCAATCTCTTCACTCACATAGGCATATTCTGATTTCTGTGTCTCCTTAAGTCAGTTTTGGAAGTTTGTGTCTTTCTGGGAATGTGTCCATTTCATCTCAGTTGTATAATTTATTGGCACATGATTGTTCATAGATTCCTTATAATCCTTTTACTTTCTATAAGATTGGTAGTGTGTCTTTCATTCCCGATTTTGGTCATCCGAGACTTGGCTCCCTTGTTTAAGTCAGGCTTAATAGTTAAAAGCTTGACTGCAAAGAAGCAATTTTTGGTTTTGTTGATTTTCCTATTGTTTTTCTGGTTTCCAATTTATTTCTGCTCACGTCTTTTATTATTTCCTTCCTCCTGCTTCCTTTGGGTTTACTTTGCTTTTCTTTCTCCAGTTTCTGAAGGCAGAAGGTTAGGTCATTGATTCAAGACCCTTCTTCCGGGGTGTGGTTGGGGATTCTGTGAGGGTCCCTATTCGTGGTTCTTACTGACCTCTAACCTCGTCATTCCAGGGCATAAATGCATTCTTTTTATTATTGTTACATTCCTTTCTAGAACAGGAGTCAGCGAACTCCTACTATGAGGGGCCATATAGTGAACACGTTAGTTTTTAGGAGTCCTACAGCTCTGTCACGACTGTTCCGTTCTGCTATTGTGGTTGCAGCCTTAGACAATATGAAAAACTGGGCACAGCTGTGTTCCAGTAATACTTTATTCCCAAAACAGGCAGTAAGAAGGATTTTTCCAACAGGTTCAAGTTTGCTAACAGCCCTTATTTCAGGCATAACAAGTTAGATATAGGGCCACCTGGCTAGCTCAGTCAGTAGAGCACATGGCTCTTGATCTCAGGGTTGTGGGTTAGAGCCCCATGTATGGTGTGGAGATTACTTAAAAATAAAAACTTTTGGGGCGCCTGGGTGGCTCAGTGGGTTAAGCCTCTGCCTTTGGCTCAGGTCTTGATCTCAGGGTCCTGGGATTGAACCCCATGTCAGGCTCTCTGCTCAGGAGGGAGCCTGCTTTCCCCCCGCTGCCTGCCTCTCTGCCTGCTTGTGAACTCTCTCTCTGTCAAATAAATAAATAAAAATCTAAAAAATAAAAAAAATAAATAAAAACCTTTTCAAAACTTTAGAAGATAAAAATCCTTAAAATCATTATTTTTAAAGCTTGCAGAATCATTTCATTGCCCTGTATTCTCCCAAATTTCTCCCTCATCTCTCTGAGGTGTTGGTGGCTGGCCGGCCGGGTGTGAGGCCAGAGCTCTGCATGTTCGAGACGTCGGGGAAGGAGATGGTCGTCACTGGACTATTATCATTTGGTTTTTCAACTCTGATACACCTGAGCACAAGGGTCCTGTTGACCTGACCACATACTCATGGCATAGCAGCATTGTTATCTCCAGCTCACGCTTGGTATTTAGTCAAAGGCAAGTTTGAGTCATGAGGGGAAGGCAGGAAAACATCCATGTCTCTCTCTCATCTCCTTCTCAGAGATGACTGCCTTTCTCTGACATTTATTGGGCTTCCCCCCAGACCCATATATAGATAGAAATGCCTCCTGTAAGCTGGGGGAACACAGACGATCACGTGTCTAGTGGCAAAACAAGCTGATCTCGTTGAAGGATGGGGCCTCTTTGTGAGCTTCTCTGCAGTATGAGAACTATATCGCCCTTCCAGTCTTTACCTAAAAGAGCTGGAAGTTAATGGTGCCAGCTTCCCAGAATGCTTTTCATACAGTCAGCCCATCACAAAGTATTTATTGAACACTTGTAGTAACATGGTTAGCAAATGCCGGGGCTTTGAAGAAGTGCAATCAGCATAGAAATTTTTGTTTTTTACAATTTTTGCATTCTTGGTGGCTTGGGATAGGGGACAGACTTCTATGCATGAAATAAGAATAGATTATGGAACCAGATAATTAATCCCATGGTACTGGCAGTAAGCATAATATTTATTCAGAAAAGGGGGATGAGGAAAGGCTTCATGAAGAAGGAGGAACATGACAGAGGCCAGAGTGGACTTTGTTCCCTGAGAGAACAATGGGGACAGAGCACAGTGAAGATGGTGACCCGCTGGCCCGGGGGGATGCGGGAGGAGTGAACCTGATGGAGAGAAGGGGGCTGAGAATTATGTAAAATCATGGCTTTCAGGCAAATATAAAATATACATGGGCCAAAGAGTTTGTTTAACTCATTAATTGAGGAGCCAGTCAGATGTTAAAGAGCAGTTGAGAAGCTACGTATTGATTATCTAGTTCCTGGTTAAACAGTTTCATAAATAAGTTTCAGGATCGGATTGCCGAACAAAAGTGGTTAATGTCTTACCGGATAACAAAACTGAGTCTTCCGGGTTATCTGTTCCACCGGACAGAAGTTATTTGCATCTCTGCTGGAAAGAATCTGTAAACTGACAGTAACTTCACAAAGTCTGGGACATTTACCACATTTAATCCATAGTAAACAATGAGTAGAACTAAGCACATACACCTAGATAGTCCTTGGGTAGCCTTTGTTCCAGATGACATTGAAAAGATGTGCTGCCCACTTTTTTTTTCTTATTTTAAGATTTAGGTAATTTTTTAAAAATAATAATGACCTATAAAAAAATGGAGAAAAAAACTGGGGTTTGCTTCAGTGCCTTTCTAAGACCCTGAGATGGGACCCCCTGTGAGCTTCTGTTCTCTGTTCTCTCTTTTTTTTTTTTTTTTAAGATTTTATTTATTCGTTTGAGAGAGAAAGTGCATGAAAGGGGAAGGGACAGAGGGATAAGCGACTCCCCACTGTGCAGGGAGCCTGGGGCTCTATCCCTCTATCCTGGGACCCCAGGATCACAACCTGAGCTGAAGGCAGACGCTTAATGACCGAGCCACCCAGGCACCCCTCTGTTTAGCTCTTGAATAACTCAGAGAAGTTCCAAGTGTTCTTTGGCCCAGGGTCCCATCTCCTTCCTCCTGTGATCTTCTCACCATAGTCACCACTGACTGGCGTTCACACTCTCCTCAGGGGGATGGTGGAGACTAGATGAGAAGAAATGGGGCCTAAGGCCGGAGTCACAGGCCAGAAGGGCTCACTGAGCCCCCGTGATGGTTCCCAGGTGCTGAGCCCTGACAGCGTGGGCGGGGCTTCCCAGCCTGGCGGCTCTGGCCTGTGGCTTCCAGGTGCTCTGTTCTCCTGACCACTCGGCTGCTCTGTCAGTGTGTCGCAGGTGCCATGTACATCACCGGCTTTGCTGAGTCCATCTCCGATTTGCTGAGCATCAGGAGGATCTGGGCGGTGCGAGGAATTTCGGTCGCGGTGCTTCTGGCCTTGCTGGGCATTAACCTAGCGGGTGTCAAGTGGATAATCCGGCTGCAGCTGCTGCTGCTGCTCCTGCTGGCCGTGTCCACGCTGGACTTCGTGGTGGGCTCCTTCACGCATCTGGACCCAGGTGAGCCTTCTGGAGTCTGTCAGACGGCCTTCTGGGCTCTGCAGGGCTTTCCGGAGGTTAACAGGTGTGAGTTTGCAAGGCTCCGTGCTCGGAAGCGTTACCTATGGCGAGGGCGTTATCCATAGAGCAGGTGAGTGGGCGCCTTCTGGCTGCAAAGGCCTCCCTCCTCACACAGGCGTTTTCACGTAACACGTTGTCCAACTTCCTTTTTATTTTCTTTCTGTTTAAAAACAAAAACAAACCAGGACCAAGTATTTAGCTCAAACAAAGAATAAAGTAGAACTGGACTAGATAAAGATGAAATTCCCAACAGTGGGAGTGTGGTAGGAAATAGATCTGGAAGTAGAGAAGAAAACAGATTTTAATTTTGTGCATCAATATTTTGTTTCTTTTTTTTTAAAGGATGCAGGTATAACAAATGTTAATAATTGTCATTTGTGGGAGATGGGGACAGATACAGGTTGATTACCTATAGTGTTTTAGAGCAAATTTTTTTTTCAAAATAAAATAAGAACAAGAATTAAATTAAACTTAAATTAAAAAGAAAAAAATAAAAATGTTTTTCAAAATAAAAATAAGAATC